>NC_053501.1:91087979-91447370 GCF_905171775.1 Rana temporaria | reverse complement strand
GCAAAGTGCCTCAGTGTGAAAGTAGCCTTAAGCTGCACTGATAAGGCAGCACTGATATGCTACACTGATGAGGCCGCACTGTTGGCCACTGATAAGCTGCACTGGTGAGGCTGCATTGTCGGGCATTGGTTGGACTGCACTGATGGGCACTAGTGATGCTGCATTGATGGGCACCGGTGAGTCTGCATTGATGGGCACTAATCAGGCTGCATTGATGGGCACTGATCAGGTTGCACTGATGGGCAATTGAAAAATAATTCTGGACCTCCAGTAGCACCCACACACAGAGGGTGTTTAGTTGTATTGGGCTACATGGGCCAACATTTTCCATTTTAATTTTTCTCTTTAGAAAATATAATTTACCCTCTTAAATGAGAGAGAAGACATGTCTGAGAGCAGCACTGCCTGCTTATCTCACTACTTTGAGTGAGATGAGCAGGCACCTGAGCTTACCTCTCTCCACTACACTCCCAGAGTCTTTGGACAAGAGACAAGCAGAGAGGCAGCTTGGAAGTTGTCATAACCTCCTCGAAGAGGCCGTGCACGGTGCAAGAACCCACCAAGGTGAGATAGACCCTGACACCCCCCAGCTGACCCCCCCACGTCCCATGGGCACTGATCAGGGTGCACTGATGGGCACTGTCTGCACTGGTGGGCACTAATCAGGCTGCGTTAATGGGCAATGATGAGGCTTCACTAATGGGCACTGGTGAGGCGTTAATGGGCACTGATCAGGCTGCATTGATGGTTCAATGGGCCACTTGACTGGACTTGCCCCCCAGGCCTAAGGCTGCCAGCCCTCCCCTGGAGACGAGTCATGTAGCTTTCCCGGTCGGTAGGAGTGTGGCAGTGTCTGGGGGAGAGCAGCCTGGACGCAGGAGGACTAGTCTATGGCAGGGGTCTCCAAACCCCCGGCCCGCTCGTGTGCTTTATCTGCCCGCCCGCACACAGCTGACAGGTCCTGCAAACAAAGCCGCACACCCGCCCATGCTGCCAGGCCGTGCTTTTGGATTGGCTGCTGGGACCGTCACCGCCGATGTCCCGGCAACCAGTGACATCACTCCCCTCTTCCCGCCCGCTGTTTGAAATAATGATCCTTTGCGTGTGTAGCAGCGGGCGGGAGTCAGGAGTTACAGAAGAGCTGAAGTCGTCTAGTGCGGAGGCAGGAGGTAAATGTGCTGCACAACGCTGATGGGGACATTGATGGCTGATGGGGACATTGATGGCTGATGGGGACATTGATGGCTGATGGGGACATTGATGGCTGATGGGGACATTGATGGCTGATGGGGACATTGATGGCTGATGGGGACATTGATGGCTGATGGGGACATTGATGGCTGATGGGGACATTGATGGCTGATGGGGACATTAATGGCTGATGGGGACATTGATGGCTGATGGGGACATTGATGGACCGTATCCGCGGATAAATCCTCTCGTGTGTACCAGGCCTAAGAGAGGGTTTGTAAAATATATATATTTTCATGTTCAGTATGGGGGGGGGGGGAGCACCGGCGCCTAATAGAGTACCGGCACCTCTTTTGGCCCACTTAAAGCACTGCATCCCATGTCCTAGTGCATAGGGTTCAATATTGAGTTGGCCCTCCCTTTGCAGCTATAACAGCTTCAACTCTTCTGGGAAGGCTGTCCACAAGGTTTAGGAGTGTGTCTATGGGAAGGTTTGACCATTCTTCCAGAAGCACATTTGCGAGGTAGGGTACTGATGTGGACGAGAAGGCCTGGCTGCCAGTGTGCGCTCTGATTTATCCCAAAGGTGTTCTATCAGGTGGAGATCAGGACTTTGCAGGCCAGTCAAGTTCCGCCCCCCCAAACTCGCTCATCCATGTCTTTATGGACATTGCTTTGTGCACTAGTGCGCAGTCATGTTGGAACAGGAAGGGTCCATCCCCAAACTGTTCCCACAAAGTTGGGAGCAAGAAATTGTGCAAAATGTCTTGGTATGTCTTAAGACCCCATACACACTATACAACTTTTGTTGTCTGATTTGGTTTAGATTTACCAAAACCATGTAGTGCAAGGGCCTGTATGATTGCCTACAAATTGAAACTCTGAAGCCCTGTACACACGATCGGATATCTGATGGAATCTAATCCAATGGATTTTTTCATAGGCTATCCGATGAAGCTGACTTTTATCAGTCTTGCCTACACACCATCGATTAAAAATACGATCGTGTCCAACGCGGTGACGTAAAACACTACGACGTGCTGAGAAAATGAAGTTCAATGCTTCTGAGCATGCGCGACTTGATTCTGAGCATGCGTGGATTTTTGACCAATGGACTTTCCCACAGACGACCATTTTTTAACCATAGGAAAAATTTAAAACAGGTTCTATTTTTTTTCACCAATGGAAAAAAAAACGATGGGGCCCACACATGATCGATTCGTCTGATGAAAACGGTCCATCGGTCCGTTTTCATCAGACAAACCAATCGTGTGTACAGGGCTTGAAAGTTTTACCTCATATTATATGGTTTTGGTAAATCTGAAAGAAAAATTGTATAGTGTTTATCCAGCTTTAGAGTTTCCTTCACTGGAACTAAGGGGCCAAGCCCAACCCCCTGAGAAATAACCCCACATCACAATCCCCCCCTTAACCGAATGATTTGGACCAGTGCACAAGGTAAGGTCCATAAAGACATGGATGAGCAAATTTGGGGTGGAAGAACTTGACTGGCCTGCACAGAGTCCTGACCTCAACCTTTGGGATGAATTAGAGCAGAGGCTGCAAGCCAGGCCTTCTTGTCCAACATTAGTGCCTGACTTCACAAATGCGCTTCTGGAAGAATGGTCAAACATTCCCATAGACACACTCCTAAACCTTGTGGACAGCCTTCACAGAAGCGTTGAAGCTGTTATAGCTGCAAAGGGTGAGCCAACTCAATATTGAACCCTACAGAAAAAGACTGGGATGCCATTAAAGTTCATGTGTGTGTATCAGTATCTCCAGCTTCGGCATGCTCTACAGAAACAACAACAACCACAACCGCTGGTGGTAATATCACCGTCACCTTTGATGATGGCGGTTTTGCAAGCAGAAACTCAGAGAGGACTGATAACAAAAATATATGAGGGACTGCTTAAAACAATACAGAACCATGCTGCCCTCAGAAGTGGTAGGAAATGGGTAGAAGACATCGGGGAGATAAGCGAGGAACAGTGGGAAATGGCACTTGAATCTGTTCCGGTGGTGTCCGTATCAGCGTCTCATAAATTATCACAACTTTTTATTTTACACAGGGCCTACAGAACAGCGCCACAATTACATAGATGGGGAAGAAGGGATACCCCTATGTGCCCAAAGTGCAAAGTCCAGCAAGGGGACTTCATACATTTAATCTGGAGATGCCCAAAGCTACATAGGTACTGGGAGGAAGTATCACAGGGGATTACCAGAGTAGCGCAGGTCCTAGTTCCACTGGACCCTCAGGTGTACTTGCTAGGGATCATTGACCCTGGAGAGTATACAAAAGGGAAGTACATTATGATAACAAGGTTGATGTACCTGGCAAGAAAGCTCATCGCACGTTACTGGATGACCCCTGGGGTACCCACAGGGAAGCAATGGATTGCGTATGTCAACTCCCTGTTAGGCAGAGAACACCTGGCATATAAACGTAGGAAAGCAGCGGGAAAATTTGAGGAGATCTGGTATTCCTGGTTAGGAGATGCGAGTGTCGCACCACCAAAATTGGTGACGGATAGATTCTTAATGTAGAGAGCAGAGGATAGGGAGGGATGGAGGGGGAGGGAGGGAAGGGAAAAGGGAGAGAAAAAAAAAGGGAGAAAAAAAAAAGGGGAGTGGTATATTAGGATATCATGTGAAGGAAATAATGTTGTATAATGTACTTTAATAGATGGGTAATGGATGCTGAACAGATGTATGTATTAAATTGGAAAAAATAAATACAAATAAATTGGATAAAAAAAAAAAAAAGTTCATGTGTGTGTAAAGGCAGGCGTCCAAATACTTTTGACAATATAGTGTATATATCACCTATTTTCCACCCGCTACAGCCACGTGATCCGGCTCCACTGTATCAGCTAGCTCCAGCTGCAAGGGAGAGGAGAGAGTGCTCGACAATGGCTGGGCATGCCTGGGAGTTATTATGTCACCCATAGGCTCCCATGACCCATCTGTGGTTGGCGGTCCCTTCTATCCCCTGTAGGCAGGCCCGTATTTACTCCCTTTGCCGCCCCAAGGCCAGGTCCTTCAATGCCGCCCCCGACTGCGCAGTACAGGGGGGACATTATCCGCCGGGGGACTTTTTCGTCAGGACACTGAGAAGCGGGGGGGGTGTTGCTGTCAAAAATGACATTGAACATTGGGGGGTGCTGCTGCCGAAAATGACAAAATGACATTGAGAACCGGGAGGGGGGTTGCTGCTGCCAAGAAATATCTCACCTCCTCTTCCCTCTGTTTTTTCTCCTCTCACAATCCGCGTGACAGGGGGGAACTCCCGATATGAAAGTACAAGTGTCCTCTCCTCTCAGCTGCAGTGCCGCCCCTGCACCCACTGCCGCCCCTGCACTGATGACTGACACAGGGGAGCTGGATCATGTGACTGCTCCAGAGCGGCCTGTAAATAGAGAAGCATACACATCGTTCTTACACAGGTTAGTCAGAATAGGTGTTATGAGGGGGGAAGGAGCATTTTTAAGACTAGTTCGGTTTAGCTTGGAATTCTATTTTTCACTGCAAAGGAAGCATACAGGGCCTAGCACATGCTGCGGCCATGATGCTTTGTATCACACTGTGGCAAAAATGCTTCCCCTTGTGGCACCTGGTGATCCCACTTGGATCACTCTTCAGAGGCTACCACTAGTGTAAACTAGCCGATAGGGAGGATAGAAATAGTATCAAATCTTCCCTACCTCAAGTGGTTATTGTACGAATCCCTATATGTAACTCAATATAAAAACAATGGTAGCGCAAGCATGTCAAAATCTGAAAGTCACGCTATTAATTACTTTTTGGTAAACTTAGCAAAAAAAACTCAATATCATGGGCTCATTCTAAATACACTATAAGGCCTCATGAATACTGGGCTTAAAAAACACAGCTTTAAGCCCTCAGTTCACACTAATGCGGTGTGGAATTCACAGCGAGTTCTGTGCAGATTCCACATGACATGCAAATTGCGCCCCGTTTATGAGAATCGATGTGGGTGTGTATGTGAAGTTAACGACACACCAAACTCGTTTCACAAAAAGGCAGTGTGATCTGGCTCAAATCTCACTGCTGAAGATTTTCATGTGATTTGAACAGAAATGTGGTGCGATTCCTGTTCAAAATCACATGCGGTTCCTCGCACCGCATAGTGTGAAAGGGGGCTCACAGACATACGGTATAGCATTTTTTCTTCAGTCTGTAAAAGAACCTCTATGTTAGCCTATTTTACTAAAACTGGAGAGTGCAAAATTTGGTGCAGCTCTGCATGGTAGCCAATCAATTTCCAGGTTTTATGTCAAAGCTGAGTTGAACAAGCTAAAGTTAGAAGTGGATTAGCTATTATGCACAGCCGCACCAGATTTTGCACGCTCCCGTTTCAGTAAATCAACCCCATTGTGTGCGTCCCAAAAGTACATCAGACGGAATGTTGGCTCAAACTTGTGTTGCATACACACGGTCACACAAATGTTGTCGGAAATTCCGAATGTCAAGAAGGCAGTGACATACAACACTACGACGAGCCGAGAAAGTTTAATGATTTCGAGCATGCGTAGGATTTTTGTGCGTCGGAATTGCATACAGACGATCGGAATTTCCGTCAAGAACTTTTCTCGTCTGGAAATTTGAGAACCAGTTCTTATGCCTCGTACACACGACCATTTTTCTCGGCAGGAAAAAAAAAGTTTTTCCCGACGTGATTCCTCTCCAGCCTGATTTGCATACACATATTCATGCAAAAAACGTCCGACCAAAGAGCGGTGACGTACAACACGTACGACGGGACTATAAAGGGGAAGTTCCTTTTAAATGGCACCACCCTTTGGGATGCTTTTGGGCTGCATACTTGATTCTGAGCATGCACGTTTTTTTTTTCCCCTCGAAAAAGCATACACATGACTGTTTTTCGCGACGAGAAAAAAAATTACGGTAAACACGATGAGAAAAAAGAGAGCTGGTTTAATTTTTTTGGCAGGCAGAGAAAACTGCTAGGGAGCATAAACACGACCGGTTTTCACAAACAATATAAAAAATGGCAGTTTTCTTGTCGTGAAAACCGGTCGTGTGTACAAGGCATCACATTTTTTGCTGTCAGAAATTCCGACAGAAAATGTCCGATGGGGCCTACACCCGGTCGGAATTTCCGACCAAAAGCTCACATTGAACATAACTTGTCGGAAATTCTGATTGTGTGTATGCGGCATGAGTGCTCCTGTTTTAGTGAATCTCCCTATGTGTCCATGAACATGCATATTAGAAGGGGAGCATTTAACAAAAGTTCATTCAGGAGAGTAGCCAAAGAGCAGAAAAAACACTTAACGCACCTAAGTATATCAAAGACGCGTTTCAGTGCATCTGAGCATTAATGCATTCCAATAGCCAGAATAAATCACCAGGCTATAGGCATGTTTTTTAAGCAGCTTTTCTCCTGCTAGAATTTCTGCCGAAGCGCAAAGCGAAGGCCATGTGTGCATAAGGCCTTGTTGCTCTTTACAATTCATCTCCAATCAAATCTCCCCCTTGCACACATTTTTCCTAAAAAGCAGCCTCTAAAAAAGGTTTTATACTAGCTTGAGTCTCCTCCTGTGACTTTGCACTCCTGAAAGAGGAGGTAATGTATTTTTTATTAAAAAAAATTGCGCTATCTACACAAATGTTTGATTACTCCAGTCCAATTAATCAGTCATGATAAAATTCACTTTTTGTATTGATGAACAGTCAATCCACCATGACCCTAATGTAGCTAGCTAGCTATACATGGCCGTGGTATGATGACGAGGCCTGGAATTGGTCCAACATGGCTGCCGATCAAAATCGTGGCTTGGATTTTTAATATGGCAGTAAATAAAAAGGAGGCTTGGATTTTGCCCAATATGGCCACCATTTGAAAATGTGGCCTGGCTTTTTTTTTAATGCTATAACGATGGTTCAGCATGTGGCCTGTGCCCCAGAAGAAGTGACGTATGACAAAACATGTCGGGTGTAGCGACGCGCTGATGCCATCATGCCCTACATGACCCCAGAGGTGTGGGTGTGTTTGTTTCTGTTTGCCGGCAAACTAATTTTATCAGGGCTCATAATTATTTTAACCAATTGTAAGTATTTTTTTGGGCTTTACATAATAAAGAAGTTTATGCAATATCGCATTATTGGAGCTCTTTATATACCAACCCCATCTGGCCACAGCGGTCAGGACATCCCAGTGTGAGTCTGACACCATTTGAGGATATGGCCTGTCACCAGCGTGCTCCAGGGATTAATAGGAGGCCTCACTGTGTATCTTACCCTGCAGAGGTTTGTCTGTAAGAGTTCTAGAAATAGATGGCCAACTTTATCTGGTAAACTTCCCCATTAATAGGGTGATGGGTGTCACAGGAGTACTTTTTTGATCTTTGGTGGCGAAACCTCTTTGAAGCATTTTTCCCTATTCTGAGTTTTCCATATACCGTACATCACGTGGATTCACTCCCTGTACACCTTTTAGAACTTATTTAATTTCACATGGATGCTATATGGACATTTTGATTTTAATGTGTTTCATTACTGTGTGACATCACATGTTTTCTCACTTTTGATGTTTCATATATTGGTTAGCGTGACGTTTTTGTTTATTACAGTATATTATACTATGTTCATATCACATGGTTAATCGCCACTGTTATTTTGTTTTTTACTTTAGCGCAGTATACTGTACCACTTACCACTGTACCACTTAGAATTGAATATCAAATTCATAAATAAATGTGCTTATATTTTTGATATTTTATATCTCTTTTTTTTTTTACCTATCCATCACATGAATGCCAACATCTGTCAATAAATCTAAACAGAGTCTTCAGTCTAGATGGGACTTTTTAGACATTCCACATATTCACAAATTAATCCATATACAGTTGTGCTCAAAAGTTTGCATACCCTGGCAGAAATTTGGGCATTTAATATTGAAAACATCACTGATCATGCCAAAAAACTGTCTTTTATTTAAAGATAGCAATTGCATTAAGCCATTATTATCGCATCAATTTTTTGGATCCTTTTTAAATCATAATGATAACAGAAATCACCCAAATGGTCCTGATAACAAGTTTACATACCCTGGAATGTTTGGCCTTAATTTCCCAAATTTTGGGCTTTTTAAATCACAATTAGAGTTTGGTAGCTCTCACATGGATGCACTAAGCAGGCTAGACACTGAGCCATGAGGAGGTAGAAAAGAACAGTCAAAGGACCTGTGTAACAAGGTAATTAAACTTTACAAAAATAGAAAAGAATATAAAACATATTTTATTGAAAATTAAAAAAAAAGGGGGGTACATAAAAAATATATTTCAAGGTGCACATACATTCAGTGATCAAGATATATATTGGGTAAAATTTTATTTTATCCCAACACATTCCAAAATTGTGTTTCAAAAAGACTTGTTGGCATGGCTCATTTATTACTACTTGTTCTATATATTCAAAATTGTAATAACTGTGCGTTTGTTCATTTGCCCATCCCTATTTTATTCATTCATCTTTTCATCTCTGCAAAGTGTTTATTCCTTTGTTGCCCTAGCAATGTATTAAATGCTTTTCTGTTTGGTTTTCACAGCTCACTTTGTTCCCATCAGTCCTTTTTTATGAACAATCTCCGTCCACCTACTTGTTGTCTGTGATTTAATTCATACTTTTCCACTTCCATCTCCGCATGTGCCACCCATCTTGTGTCCTTTACCTGAAGTCTTTCTATAACAGATTGTACAGCTGTCCATCTTGCAAGCTCTTTGTACTAATTTTTCGGCCTCCCGTTCCTTTATTTTTGACATCCAAGAAGTTAGTGACGAGGAGATTTTTTGTGTGCACAGGCAGCGAGGAGCCCAGGCCTGAAGAATAAATGAAAGCCTCTCACTTAACTGACATCTCAAATTAATCGCAGCAACCGGTGAGTGGATTCAAGTACTGAACAGCAGGAGGGGGGAACAAAAAATCCTTCAATTAACAGGTCAGTTACCAAGAAAATGAGCCTTGAATTAGTGAGGATCTGCCAAAGTTGAGGACAGATTAACTGTTCAGCCACCAGGAAGCTGTACATTATTCATTTATTGTCACAAGTACAGCAGTTACTAAAATACTTTCATCTTGATTTAAAGGAACAAATAAATAAAATATATACAAAAATATATTATACATTAAAGCGGGGTTCAAACCACAATTAGCATTTTTTAAATGTATGTCCCTTCATCCTGCGTTTTTATAATATAAATCCGGTCACTTACTATTTTACAATCCGCCGCCGCTCTGCATAGTTATTCAAAAAAGATAGTTTTATAAACTATGTCCACAACGTTGTCATTTTGCTTGTGGGCATTGTGAAGCCCACAAGCACTTACTTCCTGGAAGTCTTGGATGGGGAGTGATAAATGAGTAGCGCACTGCATCCTGGGAAATGATGACACACATTTCCCAGGAGCAATAGAGAGAGATGATGTCAGAATCCTAGGTGATTCTAAAGGCAGATTTCGTGGGACCGCATAGCAACAGGCATTTCCAGACGAGTAAACATTTTTTTATTTTTTAGGTCTAATGAGCACAATAATGAAAAAAAAAATTGGGATGGAAACTCCACTTTAATGTGCCTTTTTTCAATTTTTTTTAATTTTATTTAACCACTTTGACATTCACACCTGTTTGGCCCCTATGGACCAAGGCAATTTTTATATTTCTGCCATGCATCTGTTTATGCTGTAATAACATTGTCATTACTAAAGATAACAAGGTAATACATACACAGTTTTTTTAAGGACTTTCTTTTCATGATATTGCCTGCAACAATTATTTTTTTTTCCCCTCGTAATCCTTAAAAAATAAAATGCAACAAAACTAAACAAAACACACCTTTTTTTTGAGCAGTGTTAGTTTAAAAATAAATAGTGTTACTGCACATAAAATGTGCAAATTTTATTCTGTAATTTGTCATTTTTACAAGACACTATAATTGTGGTTCTGGTACAAAGCATTGCAAAGTTATTTACAAATGAAATAAAGTTTTTGTTCTTTTCACTTTTTTAACCGCTTTCCGCGTGCCCAACATCAAATGACGGAGAGGGCGGTGTGGTTCTTGTTCCGGGACAATGTCATATGACATCATCCCAGAGGGACCACGATGGTGCGCCCGCGGGGGCGGCAGCGAGGTGATCAATGCCACGTAGCTAGGAGGCGGCGTGACCCCAATCCCTTTAAATTAAAGGGTATTGCCTCAATTGAGTAGTTGAGCATATAGGGATGAGTACCACCATCCCTAAATTAGACAATGGGGAAGGGGAAAGGGTTGTCGGGGGCTACTTTAAAATACTTCCCCATGACACCAATAGTGTTGTAGAATATCTCGGTATCCAGGGATTAGGACAAGGTAATTATAAAAATATAAATTTATTAAAACAAAATTCCAATAACATATTTTTTTTCTTTTCTCATAAAGAACATATTCCCCTAAAAAAGACCGTTAACTATAAACTTTTGGTCGAAATGCGTAGGGATTCCAATAAAAAGCAACATTAAGTACAACAATACATGTAAATTGTCGTTGTATAAAGTTTAGTTTAGTTCACCCTTGGAGAAAAAATAGACCTCACTGGTATATGAAAAAACAAAGATGTAGGTCCAGACGTGATCCACTACATGTTTCGCAACATACAACGCTTCTTCAGGAGGAGTCGACCAAAGACATCTATAGAGAGATACAATCTCATAATTACAAAATCAAATGCATTTAGAAACGATATTAGAACAAACTGACAAAAACATTGTTTTTGGAGTATTAAAGTCAGGCAAGACTCACCAATAGAAGCCCAGAAGGGGCAACAGATGGCATAAATAGAGACGCCCTAAACGGGTAGCCCCCCCACCCCCGCGGCGAACACCTGAGGCAATAATTGTTACTACCTGTTTAGGGTGCGGCAGCTCTTTAAACATGTGATCGGAAATGCCGATAATTGTCTCTCATCAACTCACACTGACAGTTGATCAGCAGCACCTCCTCGCAGAGGACATCGAGACATGTAGTCAGGGCACTGAACATCAGTGCCCTGATTACAATCAGTGCTCACTAGTGCTAGCAATCAGTGCTCATTAGTGATGCCAGTCAGTGCTGGTTATCAGTTCCACCTATTAGTGCTTCCCACCAATGCCCATCATTGCTGCCCATCAATGTTCATCAGTGCCACCCATCAGTGCCATCTATCCATGACAGCGTGGAAGCTGAAAATTGGCCTGGGCAGGAAGGGGTGAAAGTGCCCTGTAGGGAAGTGGTTAAATTGGAAAGGTGTAAATATATATTAAATGTGTAAATATATATATAAAAATAAATAAAAAATCAGCTGTAAAATAATTGTTGAAGAGAAGAAGGAGAATAAACAGGTAATAAGGGCTCATTAGAGTATATTATGGGTTTTTACTTGTCAGGTTGTTTAACTGCAGATCTAAGTTGTGCAGATCTAAGTTGTGCAAATCTAAGTTAATCTCTTTGATCTGCAGATGATTTAAACAGAAAGATACAAAAGTAACAATATGTTATATTATACAGTATGCAGCGCTGTCAATACAAACTAAATCTAAGAACGTGATGGTAGAAAAAAAGAGAATCTAAGATATGTGTATATAGGCTCACCCACACTACTTGTGTATCAATACGTGCAAATGAAAAAGCATTCATATACAATATAAAAAATGTTTCACATATGTGAGAAAAGTAAATATGTGTAGTCCATAGGACAGTGCTATACAGTGCATATTAGGGACCCTTGAAAACAAGGGATATACACTTCACATAAGTTCATAAAGATGTTCAATGTCCCAGTTCTCCAATACAAACAGTAAGGGTGCATTCACACCACGATTTTATCATCCTACTTGTTCTCACGATTCTTAGGTTTGAAATCGTACAAATCTGTATTGCAAAACGTATCCATTCACTTCCATTCATTAATGTAGGTCCCCAAGTGCATCCGATTTGATCCGCATCAGATTTGATACGATTTAAAATCGCATCAAAAATCGTGTTTGACCACGATTTTTGGTCCTGATTTGAAATTGTATTAAAATTGTGTCCGATTTTTTTTATATTGTGGTCAATCTAAATCGTAATAAATCGGATGACTGTGCGTTTTTATCCGATAAATCATACCCAATTTTTTATTACGCATGCGCACTAGACACTGGAACGAGCTAGAAACTTCAAACACGGCCATTGCCA
This sequence comes from Rana temporaria, assembly GCF_905171775.1. Lineage (NCBI taxonomy): Eukaryota > Metazoa > Chordata > Amphibia > Anura > Ranidae > Rana > Rana temporaria. Next base: position 91,434,940 of record NC_053501.1, on the reverse strand, counting down.
GACATTATTTAAAATCAGGATCCGATTTTTTAGTGAAAATCGGATGGAAAATTTAGCTGTGCGATTTATGAATCCGATTTAAAAAATACATTTTGACATACGATTACATACGATTTTGTCATATACGATTCCATCCGATTTAACGGTCCGATTATCGGATGTAAAAATCGTGATGTGAACCTAGCCTAATGCCGCGTACAGACGGTAGTTTTTTGTGATGAAAAAAAACGACGTTTTAAATCATGAAATAATACGACGTTTTTGAAACATCATTTTCAAAGACGAAGTTGCCTACACACCATCGTTTTTTCACAATGCTCTAGCAAAGCGAGGTTACGTTTCACCACTTTTTTCCATTGAAGCTCGCTTCATAACTAGCTTCTGGGCATGCGCGGGTGTAAAAACGTCGTTTTAAACGTCGTTTTTGCTACACACGGTCAATTTCTGTGAAGTAAAAAACGACGTTTTGAAAAACGACACAAAAAATTCAAGCATGTTCGAATTTTTTTGGGGCGTTTTTTTGAAGACATAAAACAACGTTTTGCCCACACACTATCATTTTAAATGACGTTTTTTAAAACGTAGTTTTTTTTCATCACAAAAAACGACCGTCTGTACGCGGCATTAGATGTTAACATTTGTATGGAGATGTTCAGCAAACACGGAAGCAGGGAGAGTGATTCCAACACCAGAGAAATTAATATTTTTACCCCATATATTGGACACACACGCCAGCGGCGGTGGGTCAGAAAGGCAGTGACAGATCCTCGCAGGCACACATAAAGGTCGGAACTCCTGTGAAGAAAAACTTCTTGTGTTCACGTCAGATCCGATAGACATTGAAGACTATGGCGTCACCAGTTTTAATATACCAGAACTCCGGAAATCCAGACGCCGATACAGACCATAGAAAAAAGCAAGAGAGGCCTCCACATAGTGCAGATAAATCGAATAGTTTGATGTAAAAAAAAGACTTGTTTATTCCAATAAAAAATGTATCAAAGGGTGCAGGCTTCGTAAAAATGATTGTAAAAAGTGATCACAGAAAGATATTGATTAGGGCGTAGTAAAGCTTAAAGCAGGCTATGTACCCTTTTGGTTTTTGTTTACAATATGTCTTATTGTTGATGCTGGCTGCTATCATTTTTACATTAGTAGCACAACTTTTTCCATATATACATTATACAGTATCTCACAGAAGTGAGTACACCCCTCACATTTTTGTAAATATTTTATTATATCTTTTCATGTGACAACACTAAAGAAACGACACACTGCTACAATGTAAATTATTGAGTGTACAGCTTGTATAACCAGTTCCCGACCTCCTCATGTACATTTACGTCGGCAGAATGGCACGGACAGGCACATCAACGTACCTGTACGTGCCTGCCTAGACGTGGGTGGGGGGTCCGATCGGGACCCCCCCGGTACATGCGGAGGTCGGGTCCGCTCGGGGAGCGATCCGGGACGACGTCGTGGCTATTTGTTTATAGCCGCTCCGTCGCGATCGCTCCCCGGAGCTTAAGAACGGGGAGAGCCGTGTGTAAACACGGCTTCCCCGTGCTTCACTGTGGCGGCGCATCGATCGAGTGATCCCTTTTATTAGGGAGACTCGATCGATGGTGTCAGTCCTACAGCCACACCCCCCTACACTAGTAAACACATACACAGTGATCCCTAAATGTTACAGCGCCCCCTGTGTTTAACTCCTAAACTGCAACTGTCATTTTCACAATAAACAATGCAATTTAAATGCAATTTTTGCTGTGAAAATGACAATGGTCCCAAAAATGTGTCAAAATTGTCCAAAGTGTCCGCCATAATGCCGCAGTCACGAAAAAAATCGCTGATCGCCGCCATTACTAGTAAAAAAAAAAAAAAAAAAAAAAAAAAGCAAAAAAACTATCCCCTATTTTGTAAACGCTATAAATTTTGCGCAAACCAACCGATAAACGATTATTGCGATTTTTTTTACCAAAAATAGGTAGAAGAATATGTATCGGCCTAAACTGAGGGAAAAAAAATGTATATATGTTTTTAGGGGATATTTATTACAGCAAAAAGTAAAAAATATTGCATTTTTTTCAAAATTGGCGCTCTATTTTTGTTTATAGCGCAAAAAATAAAAACCGCAGAGGTGATCAAATGCCACCAAAAGAAAGCTCTATTTGTGGGGAAAAAAGGACGCCAATTTTGTTTGGGAGCCACGTCGCATGACCGCGCAATTGTCTGTTAAAGCGACGCAGTCCCGAACTGTAAAAACCCCTTGGGTCTTTAGCCAGCATATTGGTCCGGGGCTTAAGTGGTTAACAGTGTAAATGTGCTGTCCCCTCAAAATAACTCAACACACAGCCATTCATGTCTAAAGCGCTGGCAACAAAAGGGAGTAAACCTAGAAGTGAAAATGTCCAAATTGGGCCCAATTAGCCATTTTCCCTCTCTTCCGCACCCGCAAAGTGCTTCAGCAGCAGAGCTTTGCAGGTGCTTTTAACCCATGTTTGGCTGCTAGTGGGGGGTTAAAAGCTCTAGCAGCCGAAAAGCATCGCTAAAACAATGGTAGTGGCGCAGAGTAAAGGTACCCCATGTGTAAAGGAGAGTGACCCTGATACAGGTCCCTAGCATAGCCCAGAATAAACACCCTCAGGGGTAGCTCTCTCATGTGACCCACACTTGGCACACAATGATTTAATGGGTAACATGGAGGAAGGTCCATCATCACCCCCCTACTCCTCTCCTACATGTGTCCCCTTACATTGGTGGTCAGTGCTATTGTGCTCACTAATATTTCTTATTAGTGGTGCAGTGCCCCGTTACTGTAGATTGCTTAGTGGGAGTGTAGCAGTTGGTGGAGAAGTTCCACTTTAGCTTCCTAGTCAATGGCACAGTGACTGTTTCATTGATGGTCAGAGGTGCAGTGTCTACATTGGTAATCATTAGTGAAGTGCCCCTTTACGTTGGTGGTCAGTGGAGATGTGCCTCTCACCTTCTTGTTTAAAGGTGCAGCTATCCCTACACTGTGGGTCAGTGGTGCAGTGTCCCCTTATATTGGTGGTCAGTGGTACAGTGCCCCCTTACATGTGGTCAAAATTGTCATCACCCTTTTATATTGGTGGTCAATGGAGCACTACCCCTTTTATGTTGGTGGTCAGTATAGAACAGCCATCTTATCTTCCTGGTCAGTGGTACCGTGACCTTTAATTGGTGGTCAGAGGTGCAATACCCTCTTACATTGGTGATTAGTGCCAATATGCTTTTATACAATGGTGATAGTAGAAGGGGACTCCAGTTGTGCTGGTCTTTTAGTATGCCATAGGATACTCGCCTTGTGCTGGGGATCAATCTATCTATTGCTGTCTGTATGCAGTCTAGGCATCTCCAGATGATTACTGATGCTTAGATATTTTTGCTTTAGAACCACTTTAAATAAGCTCCATTGTTGCTTTTAGTAAAATAAAATGAGCCCCATCCCCAGTGCAACAAAAGAAGTTCCATGGACCTGGGACTATGCAGATACCATCAAAAAAGAGGTCAACCAGCCATGACTTAAAGAACCCCTACCAATCTCTGGAGAAACTCTTGTTGAGCATGATTGTGCTTTATGGAGGTTTTTTCATTATTTGTCTGAAGTTCTTCTTTACCATTTAATTTTGGAGATGTAATTTCTTATGAATAAAATGATGATTATTACTGCAATGTATGTTATATGTATCAGTGCATTTTGGTTCCATTCACTCTTTATTGGCATCTTATTGCACAAAAGCCTTACTTACACTTGCAGTCGAGGGTGGTAAAAGCAGGGGGTTCTCTTGGTTTCCTTGGAGTCTTCCCTTAAAGATAAGTCAAAAGGGGATGTATACATGATGTTTTCAGTGCATTACCAATGAATGGGCTGTCTTAAAATGTTTGTAAACCCTTACATACCCAGTGAAGTAACTGGCCTCAGGTGATACACAGAGATGAAACAAGCCCTCCTACATACGTTGTACCTGTCCATCTAGACATTTCTTCTCTACATCTGTTCAAAGTGCTGAATTTCAGGGGGACCTGGAGCGCGTGGAGACACCTCTGAGCTTGGTTCATTTTTAGAAGAGCAGCAATTTAGTCGGCCATGAAATACAACTTTCTCGCTAAGGAACTGGTAAACACACTCAATCTCATGCTAACTAAACCTAATGAAACAATTATGTATTTACTGTCAGTGTATTTTTTTTGTTTTTCCATATAGAACATATTCCCCTGAAGAAGAATGTTAACCATAAACTTTTGGTCGAAATGCGTAGGGTTTAGATATGTGGAATTTCATATGAATTCATTGTTCTAATTTTGAGTCCGTGTGTCAAATGTTAATTTATTTATGAGATATGTTCTTGATGTTACGACCAGTAATTGTTTTTATGACTCCCATGTAATTATGCACTTTTCCCTTTTGTTTTTGATACTTTTATACATGGAAAAAATATTTTCTTTTTTTTTATATAAACAACTTGTTACTTGTTTTATACAATACCTTGTGTGAGGGGTTAGCTCCGTAGCGGGGTGTGTGACCCCTTGGATAGGTTCACCACACACTGAATTTCTACAGACTGGCAGTCGAAGACGGTTGAAATCAACGTTTCTGGTTTATTTTTCTATCTTGCTGGAAAACAATTGCAAGCATCCAAACAGCATAAACAAAATCAAACATAAAATAAATCCTAGCCACTCTGGGCGTCTACCTTCCACACAGGAACCTATGAAGTCTAACACAGCCTACTGCTGGGTAGACAGTGCTGGTCATACAGCACAAAACAATAGTCTTTTGATATTGATAACACAGGAAAAAGTCAATGGTCTCCTCACCTCATCAGGAGACTTTCTGGCACTGCTCTCCTACTCACACAGCCTTAGGAGTGATGCAGCCAATTAGTGGTTATCCTCTGGGCTACTTTATAGAGGCCTTTAATTGCCTCACTCTGAACAGCTGGAGTCTTCCAACGGCCCTTAGCCTTCCTGGCTATTTCTGGCAGCCGACGCCTAATAATGATTAGTGTATTGTCTAACAAGGCAGAAATGTATGTCCCGACTGTGACAACACCCACAGATTTACCTGACTTCCTGTCACACTTGCTGCTGAAAAACCCCATGAGGGATCTCCCATGCAAGTGCTGAATTTCAAAGCTTTTCTGAGAGTTCAGAAAAAAAAGTGGTCGGAGAGCTGAAGTTACACTCTTCAGAGCTCAGTGAGGAGAGGTCTGAGAGCTTATTGGAGGGAAGGGACATCTCTTTTTTTTTTTTAAAGGTAAGTTTTTATTTATTTTCAGTACACAACAGACAACAAACACATATATTGAGTGAACATCGCCCATTCCATTACAAAGATCTGGTAGCTGGTAAACATTTTATACATACATAGCAATCCAAAATCCAATGTCCATTTGTTAAATTAGTACCATTCAGTATGCTCGGGCTTCAGTCAGATTTGAAGGAGCCGGTGGTATGGTGCTCTCGGAGTTAACCCAAGAGCCCCAAACCTTTAAGAATTTTTTTGGGCACCCCCTAGCCTCATATGTCAGCTTGTATAGCAGTATAGCACTGTTAATGGTAGTGAGCCAAAAGTCTACGGTGGGCAAGGTTTGAGACTTCCAATGGAAGGTTATCGATTTCTTAGCAAAAAACAATACTATCCGCAAAAAGGTTTGTACATTCTTAGAGATACCATCATAATCAATATAGCCCAGTAAGCACCTCAGGGGATTGCAGATATTGGGTATCTGCGTTAGGGAGCTAATGAAGGCTGTGACCTCCGACCAGAACTTTCTAATCAGAACACAGTCCCACATCAAGTGAAAGAATGTGCCATCAGCCATGCTGCATCGGAAGCATAGTGCAGAGGGTAATCTATTTAACTTGAACAGAAAGCATGGTGTAAAGTAGGATCTGTATAGCAATTTGGTTTGTATCACCTTGTCACGGGACAAAATGACAGAGGGGACCTGAAGGGGAAGAACCTTCTGCCAGATGTGGAAGGGACATCTCTGCCCCTCTTCACACAGCAACAGAGCTGAGGCTGTCAATCAGCTGGAGGTCCCTCTCTTGTCACCATTTTTCTCTTGGTGTCAGAAAAACTTGTCAGAAGTGACTTATGCTGATAGCAGAGGAATGAAACAGCAGACAAAAATGACACTTTGTGCTCTTAATTGAGACAAGTACACACTATAGAGTAGGGTGACCAGACATCCCCGGTTTCCGGGGGAGACAGTCCCAGGACTGAGGACACTGTCCCCTTACCAAGTCTGTCCCCGGTTTTGTCCCTGGATTGGATTTGAATTTTGGCACCCCATCCCTCCATATCTCCCTTTTCAGCCTGATTGTAGCGGCACTCACTGTCACAGGGATTGGAGCCTTGCTTGCAGTGCAAGGTTCTGTTTTGCGGCAGGTTGCAGGCCGGCTGTTACTTTAAGGGAGGACAGACGAACCCTGGTCCTCCTGACCTTGACTCACGCCACTTTTCCACATTCAAGAACTGTTTGAACCCAATAAGGTAAGACAGCGCTCAGGGACCTCCTGACACCATAACAACTTAATTTTGATTAAGTAATTATGGTGCCTAACTGTTCCTTTAACATTTGTAGTTTTATAACAGTTAGTTATTAATATTTGATTATTTATGTTCGAAAGTATCCTACGTGTTGTTACCATGCAATCTTTTACTGAATTGTTAATGTATCTTGTTATTGTTGAACCAAAATTCTTCGGTAAGAATAAAATACAAAATATGCATTGAAAAGTTTTTTTCTCCATCTTATCTTCTTAACATTTGGTAGTCATACCCCAAAAAATTCTAAGTAGTATCTTTTTTTCTTATCTCATGGAGGAAATGTGAGAAATAACATAACATAGATCATATAATCCTTCCATAACCACATGCACTGCATACATAATTTGAGGAAAATAGGCTTGTAAAATAATTTACCATTTGTCAATTAAAAAAAAAAAAATATGTGCCCATATTTCATTTAAAAATCTGGTCACCTTACTATAGAGCAGTGTTTCTCAATTCCAGTCCTCAGGCCCCCCCAACAGGTCAGGTTTTCAGGATTTCCATTATTTTGCACAGGTGATTTGATCAGTTTCACTGCCTTTGTAATCACCACAGCCTTTTCACCTGAGGGAAATCCTGAAAACCTGACCTGTTGGGGGGGCCTGAGGACTGGAATTGAGAAACACTGCTATAGAGGGATATCCTTTGTTCATATTTATTGTCTGAGGTTTACAACCACTTCAATGCAAGACTTGCTAACAAAGAACTGCACAGTAGATTATGCATGTTAAAGCAATGCGCCAGAATACCAAAGTGTAAATGAGCCATTAGGTTTGCTACTTTTAATACAGTTTATTTTTCCTGTGAGACAAACATACTTTGTTTCCAGAGACATTTGCGTGGATGTCAGGACTGTAGTAAATGCCATTGCATCCTGGAGAACAAGGAGCCCACAATGTGACCTGTGCATACTGGACTGATTTCCCAGTGGACTGGAGGTGATTATAAATCTGCTGAGAGGTTTGCAGCAGTCGGGAACTTTTACTTCAATCTCGAGAATTTAAAGACAAAGAAGGGGTGCCTGGAAAAGGTAACTTCCATAAAAGGGGTTTGCATATAAAACAGGAAAAATATGCAAAACCAGAAGACTAAAATAAAACACTTCTCACCAGGTCAACTATATGCAAACTCCATTGCAGTTTCTAACATGATTCTGCTCTGTAGATACTGAAACAGGTTATTTAAATTTCCACTTAGAATTCTAAGTGTGAAGGTTTGTCTGGTTCAAATACACCATTACTTTTAGCCCTGTGTAGCACTACCCCCCAAGGAGCTGCTGGTTTGATTTGGGTGGCACGTTACCTCTTTATTCCTGCCGTCTAGGGTACTGGATGAGAGCTGTAATAAAGTTAAAGGAGTTGTAAAGGAAAATGTTTTTTCACCTTAATGCAATAGGGTGAAAAAACATCTGCTGCTGCCGCTCCCCCCCCCCCCCGAGCCCCCGTTATACTTACCTGACCCCTCGAAAGTCCCGCGCGGTCCCGATATCCTCTTTGCCGCTCAGCCTGGCCGCTGATTTGCTAGAGCCGATGGATTGAGAGCAGCGCAGCCATTGGCTGGAGCTGCTGTCAATCACATCCAGTGACGCGGCGCGCCGAGGGGCGGGGCCAAGTGATACAGTGAGCGGCTATACCACCATGCGAGCTCTCACATTACTGTGGTGGCTAATTGCGGGGAGGACCAGAGACAGCCGCCAAGGGACCCCAGAAGACATCGGAAAAAAAATTGTCGATGTCTTTTCTGTGCTTTTATTACCCAAGGTGGTAAAAATAGTAAATAGTAGAAAGGTGAAGGAATAGAAAGAAATGGAGGGTGACAGATTTAGGTGTAACTGGTTCCTGGAAACAGTCCTGCTTCCAACGACAACTTTTCATCGCCACTCAGAATGGGTATAGTGCGGGGATATGCAATTAGCGGACCTCCAGATGTTGCAGAACTACAAATCCCATGAGGCATAGCAAGACTCTGACAGCCACAAGCATAACACTCAGAGGCAGAAGCATGATGGGACTTGTAGTTTTGCAACAGCTGGAGGTCCGCTAATTGCATATCCCTGGTATAGTGCATCTGGATAGGCCTCTCTCACTGAGAGAGTGCCACTTAGAAACTTTAGGGTGAAGTCTCTGCCACAGACCCTCCTAAAGGTGGAGATAGTTTCGGTCCAAAATCCTTCTCAACTGGATTCAGCACCCGGATCTCCTTCAAACAGCTTTAGTTATGTCAGGAACTGATAGGCGACCATTGTCCAGCCTCTCAGAAACAAAGTGTCCTTCAAACAAGTAGGCCTCTCCTGAGACACCAGCCTTGTGCTCGGTATCCCCCAGATAGGTTCTCCATCGATCGGCTTCCTCCCATGGGATGGACAGCCCAGGACCACTTGCAAATTGCAGACTCAGTCTACCTACTGAGTCTACAAGGTAGATTAATGTTCCGGACCAACGTGGCCCCAGAGCCCTAAATACCTCTCCCCAGCATGCACAGCAAGGCGACCAACCCTCCTGATTGGCTGCCGAGGAGAAGCATCCACATGACCCTGACCTCACTGCTGCCACCTGCCGTCTGGGGGATGAGAGTCCCCAGACAGCAAGCATGGGCACACAGTACAGCCAGAGCTGGAACAGAGGCCTTAAATTTAGCCAAATAAACATGTTCAGAGGCAACTTATGCCTCATACACACGATCGGTCCATTTGATGAGAACGGTCTGATGGACCGTTTTCATCGGTTAACCGATGAAGCTGACTGATTACTTTCCAGATACACTGTATTAGCAAAAGTATGTAGGCAAAGGACAAAAAAATACAATAGTTAAACCCACGAGTGCCTTTTTCTTTTACTTTTTTTTTTATTACTACTATTCCTTTATATTGGCTTTTGAAATATACCAATGCCAAAATTTAGAAATTGGATGAAAGGTTTAGCACTGGAAAACACATTTTGAAAGATCAAAAGTGCATTTTATATACAACTATTTAGACCAGACCAAAATGAGGGACAAATGAGGAGGAGAGGGACAGAGGGACTTTGCTACAAATCAGGGACAGCCCCTCGAATACAGGGACAGTTGGGATCTATGCTCAATGGTGTGATCCCTGACCGCTGCATAGGGCTACGCAAACTATGAAACCGTATCAAACACGGAGGTAAGTGCATTAAGGAACGTGATTGATGCAAGCAATGGGTGGTGGAGAAGTTGTCAGGTGCTAGTTCACCTTTTTATTTTTTTTTGAAAAGGTGAACCTACACTTTGAAGTGTTGGGGTAAAGATGCCGGAGAGGGAAGCATGGAGTCGAGAGTTGAGCAGTTGCAGCATCACTTTTTATAATAAAGCGTAGTTATCCTTTGAAGTAAACCTATACTTTAGCCTATTTCAGAAGAACAAACTGGGGGGTTTATTTAACCCATCTATGGCCTGTCCCTCTGAGGCTAAAAATCATGTCTGCGCTAGCAAAACACATACCAGTGGCAGTGCATCCATTAAGGGCGCAACAGCGCCGCCCCCTCTCTCCTGCAACGCTCCATCATTATAGATAGATTCATGCATTGCATGAATCTTATCTATGGTCGCCACTGACACCCCCTATTCAGGTGTTCGGCCCCTTTTCAGGCGCAGGGCACCACTATTTTTTGGAAGCACCTGATTATAGCCATAGGCTCTAATAAGCTCCAAAAAATGTGAGCAGCGGGCTCAATGCTGGGCGTTCGCTGTTTATTCAGGAATTCGGTTTGCTAACACTCAACCGCCTCTCAGCCAATCAGGTCTGTTACCGGTCACCTGATTTGCTGAAACGTCAGGTGCTGTGATCAGACGCCTGAGAGAGGACGGAAGACGACATGGAGGACGTGCAGGAGACGGCCGCTGACCCGCTGCAAGACAGGTAAGTGCCGGGCAGCATCTGATGGGGCACAGTAGTGGCAATTGATGGGCACACTGGCAGCATCTGATGAGGCACAGTAGCGGCAATTGATGGGCACACTGGCAGCATTTGATGGGCATAGTAGCGACAATTGATTGTCGCACTGGCAGCTTCTGATGGGGCACAGTAGCGACAATTGATGGGCACACTGGCAACATTTGATGGGCACAGTAGCGGCAATAGATCGCCGCACTGGCAGCATCTGATGGGGCACAGTAGCGGCAATTGATGGGCACACTGGCAGCATCTGACGGGCACAGTGTAAGCAATTGATGGATACAGTGGCTGTGTTTGATGGCACAGTGGCGGCAATTTATGGGTACAGTGGCTGCGTTTGACGGCACAGTGGCGGCAATTTATGGGTACAGTGGCTGTGTTTGATGGCACAGTAGCTGCATTTGGCACAGTAGCTGCAATTGATGGGGGGGGGGGTTCAGTTTTTTTGCAGCCCCCAAAATTTTTTTAGCACCAGCCGCCACTGATACATACCGTTGGAAGCTCTGGAAACCTTTCCGCAATTCAGATTAGCAGGGAGTGCAATTTGTTTTCTTTTTTTTTTACTTCTGAAGGAGGCAAGACTCTTTTTTCCTCTATTATGAGGTAAACCATGCAAAACATTAACACACCTGCTTTACATAGTCTATTAGTTATCAATGTCTCCCTGTCAATGAGGTCTCAAAAGCTGAGTAGTGATCTAAAAGCTGTTATACTGCCTACATTTTCCCTGCATATAATTCAATACCCAGATTATCTGCTCCCCTTCTGATCCTCGGTTGGCTTCTTTTAACTCTGAAAAAGACTCCCAGGTCTCTTTCTTCTGTAGAATGCTAACAGGAATGATGGGGCCATTAGTCCTGCACTCAAGTACCATGTAAGATAATTGGTTTAACTAGCGTTGCTAGCAATTTCAACATGCCTTTCTAAGAAAAGACAGAAGCAGAACAATCTCTTGTAGGTGAGCTGGTAATTGCGGCCTTCACCTTTGGAATTTGAAGTTACCATTTTAAGGGATATATGAATGGTTACATATCGAGAACAGTTTTGAAAAAAAAAAAAAAGGAAAATTTGTGGATAAAATATAACGCCTTTATCTACAAAAGAGGCTTTCTCAGCTAAACACACCTTCCTGCTTAGAAAAGCAGGGGGGCAGGGTTTTAAAGTGATTTCTCATCAAAATAGAGCATGGAGACATGGATGGATGGGTAAGTTTGCTATAAATATTTAAAAATTATTAAATAGCTTTTCTGTTTGTGGTGTTCAGATGCCGTTGAGTTCTGCTTTACACAGAACTACGAAAATGAAACAAAAAACCTTTGGGGCTATGCGCACTTCAAGGATTAAGTACTAATATACTTATTTAGCCTATGAATGCAAAAATAATGTATACGGCTCCAGCACTTTCCTCAAGCCCTGGGTTGTGGGCAGTCCCTAGATGTCATCCCATACAAATCTTGGCTGTTAACCTTGCATTGTACTTGAGGACCAAAGAGGCTGGATGGAGCTAGTCACCTGGAAGCCTGGCTATGCAAACTTCAAGGGTTAAATACTAATATACTTATTTAGCCAATGGGTGCGAGGATAATGTACACGGCTCCAGCCCTGTCCTCAAGCCCTGGGCAGTCCTTATATATCTGTCACGGTCTGGAGTCAGGCTCAGAGGCCAGCAGCAGAGCAGGTATTCACACAGGTCACCCTGGCTGATGACACGGGTTTATCTGAGGTGCAGGGGTCCAAGCATTAACCGGTATTCACCAGAGCTCTTGATGGTGTAGATGGGCTTTGCTGCGTGTTAGTGCCAGGTCGCGGTCCTCAGGACAGCCCCACCAGGAGATGAGCAAGCCAGGGTCGGGAAGCAGATATAACAGGTAGGGATCAAGCAGAAGTGTAGTCGGGGGATGAACCAAAAGTCGGTAGAGAATGGTAGCAAATACTTGGTCGGCAGCAGGAGAGCCAAGAGCAAGATGTTGGCTGGTGAAGGCACAATATTCTGGCAACCAGGAAGAGCAGGGACATGGCTTAAATCAGGAAGTTAATGGGAGGAGCAAAGGGTTCAAGGTTCAAGCCAAACAAGATTCAAGACAAGATCATTCAAGGAATTGTCTAAGGAACTATCTAAGGAACTGTCCAAGGAATTGTTCAGAATTCCAGGTGGCTCAGCAAGCAGAGTCACCACCAGACACACCAGAGGTCCCAGGTTCAAGCCCAGGTCCTAACAATGTCCTCCTGTACAATGCTTGCCTATTAACATTGCATTGTACGTGAGGACTGAAGAGGCTGGAGGGAGTAGTCACCTGAAAGCCTGGCAATGCCAAGTAAATAATACTCCTTATCCCTGCACTCCAAAACAAGCATTTAACCCTTGTAGTGCAAATGGCATTGGTTGATGCTCACCTCATTACATACAATTCAAAGTTAATAGCTCTGCACTGTATGTGATGACGAGATATACCAAAAAAGATTTGCAGCTGTAATTGCAGCAAAAGGTGGTTCTACAAAGTATTGACTCAGGGGGGTTGAATACAAATGCACACAGCAAGGTAGTGACAAAACAGTGCAGTGTTTATTTGTGATATATACAAGCAGTGCTCTTTTTTCTCAGTGAGTAGGTGCAGGAACTCCCCCTTCTAAATCACCCATTGTCTCTGTCCCCTATACCCACCTCCCAGTACTTCCCCTTTTAGAGAATACAGAACTGAGTATCATTTTGTGGTGCCAAGTAATTTGGATGGAGCTTGTTAATTATAACAAGAAAAGCAGCAAAATAGATCCCCATGCAGCCAGCAACAATAGATCACCCATACAAAAATGCCCCGTGCAACAAAATACCACCCCAGCAACAACAGACCCCCATCAGAAACAACAGATCCTCCAGCAACAATAGACCCCCCGGCACTAATAAACCACCCACACAATAATGCCCTCCCAAAAGCAAATACAGATCACCCACACAACAATGCCCCCCACAAAAAAAACACCCCAGCAACAATAGATCACCCACACAACAATGCCCCCCCTTTACAAAATGACCACACCAGCAACAAAAGACCCCCTGGAAACAATAGATTACCCCAAAAACAATGCCCACCCCAGGAACCAAATACTACCCCAGCAACAATGGACACACCCCAACAACAATAGACCACAGGAGCAACAACAGATTCTCTAGAAGCCAACAACAATAGACCCTTTTCTCAACAGTAGATCCCTCTGATACAGGTATTTGCACCACTTCCGGGTTCGGATCCCCACGGTGAATCCAGCCTGGCACGTCATCCCCCCCCCCCCCCGCTGTCTTCTGGGAAACACTGTTCCCAGGAGAGAGCGGGGACCAGTGACGGCGCACCGCGATCCTCACGCATGCGCAGTAGGGAATCGGGCAGTGAAGCCGCAAGGCTTCACTTCCTGATTCTCTCACCGAGGATGGCGGCAGAAGCAGCCGAGGACTGAGCGATTGCTCAGCCTCGGCTGCTGACATCGTGGGCGCGCTGGACAGGTAAGTGTCCATTTTTTAAAAGTCAGCAGCTGCCGTATTTGTAGCTGCTGGCTTTTTAAAAAAAAAAAAAAATCGGCCGGACCTCCGCTTTAAGGCAAGGAGGAGTGCTTTGTGTTTACCTTTACTGGCCTGGTCAATGAGATCAATTGCTCATTTGGTGTTAGATAGTAAGTTAAAGATGGAAAAAAGCCAAGACTCTGCCCTAAACAAATGTTTGGGTCTGCTGTAGACAGAGATGTCCTGCAGGCATACAAAGTCCCATGAACCAACCCAAAAAATATATACTCATGCATTAAAATGTGACACTTACTACATTTTTGGTTGTTAAGTGATGATTAGTGAAGGAACCCAGTAAAAATTCTGCAATAGAGTCCTTCAGCTGTGCCTCTGAATATACCTTCAAAGTATAATTTTATTGGCAGTCAGCTATCAAAACCTGAAATGTGACTAATAACACTGTGCTCCGGACTGGTATGCTAGTGACTTAGAGTGCTATTACTGCAGTTTTTATTTTAAAGTATTCTTTATGTGACGCTTTTGTATGCGACATTCACATTTTACTTAGTAAAATATATCATCTTTTAGAGCGAGCATAGACGGGAAGTTTTCTCAACAGGTTTTTATGGCGGGTTTAAAGACTGCTTTTTACAGATTTATATATTTACATTGTATTACACTTTTTTATACAGTTTCTCTAAAATTTGGTGGTTATCACAAAGTTTTTCTAGAGTTACTTCTTCTAAAGATAAATTTTGTATTTTTTGGTTAACATATCTTTATTATTCTTGCGTGTTGAGTATATCGCCTCTTCCATTATCATATACAAAGAAGTCAACTTTTAGATGGTGGATGTGGACCTTGTGGACATGATGTCATGACCACAAGAGGTGGTATTTCCCATGGTGATATAAGAAAATATTAGGTGAACTCATGCTCCAGCAGCAACCAAAACTGATTTGAGTTTTAGGATGTCAGATCTGTTAAGATAGCATTATTGAGTCAAGTTTTAAAGATTATCATTACTTGTGATCTACCCAAAATATTGCAACCCTTCTGTCTGTATAAAAAGGTGATGGGGGTCAATAGCCAAATATTTGTGATATCATTGGGAATAGGTTTGAGGTTGCATGGGCTAATAAGGTGTCACGGTTCCTACCGCGCTAAGCAGACGGCGAGGCGTGGTCGTGCCCCAAGTGGCTCTGGGTGGTATTGAACCTGGGACCTCTCTGTTGCTGCTTCGGTTCTTTACTTCTGAGCCACTCCTCAGTTTGGTATTCTGCCGGCTTTCCAGCTAAGCCTGGTTCTGAATGATGTGCTGATCGCCTTTCTCTGGATCTCCTTGCAATCTGCACCTGTCTCTCCTGGTCCAGCTGAGGCAGGTTACCCAATCAGCTAGGGTATAAAACACTGCCTCACTCTGAGGGATTTGTCAGTTCATTGCAATAGGTTCCTGTATTTTGTTTCAGCTACAAGACTGACTCCGGCTTCTGACCCTGGCTATGTTTATCGTTTATTCTGAATTCTGGAATCCCTGACCACGGCTTAACTTTGACTATCCTTTGGCAAATTCCTGACAAGCCCCCGTGCACAGACTCACAGCCCAGGTAGCTTCTTACTTTGTTACCGTGGGCTGTGTGTATTTGCAAGGGTGAGCATACAACTCTGCATTATGGACTCTAACCAAGGTAAGCTCTTACACACAGTAAGGTTTGTAACAGGAAAATCCTTACAGTTCAAAGGTTTTATGCTGCCTCTTTATTTTAAAAATAAAACTTTAAAAACAATTTTTACTCATCTGAGGCAACCATCTTTTTGTCCTCCAGGAGTAGAAATCAATAATCTAGAATGGCAGTTTCTTTTTGGGACAACATCACACTGATGCAGTCCCCACCAGTGGACAGCCAATGGAAAGTGTAAGTGTCTACATCATCCAAGCACTCGTAGAACAATCCTCACATTCTGAATCCAGGACTCGCCTTTCGGGTTGGTGACCTCTGTGGGTCTTCTTCACCTGAACGTGTTTCTTTAGATATGTCTCTGGTGGGACACCCCAGAGGTGGATCTTTTGGCATCCCGGCTCAACAGAAAGGTTTGTGGCATGGACACAAAGTCATCTGGCGAATGCCACAGATGCTCTGGTGGCCCAGCTGGTCTATGCTTTTCCTCCTCTTAGGTTTTTGCGCAGGATCAAGGCTGATGGGATTCTGGTCATTCTAGGGGGCTCCTGCCTGGCCTCGTCACTCTTGGTACAATGACCTGATGCACCTGGTCAACAATGTCCCTTGGGGACTGCCTCTCAGAGAGGATCTACTGTCCCAAAGGCTGATCTTCCATCCTGTTTTACATTTGATGGCTTGGCTGTTGAAAGCCAGGTGCAGAAAGATAGGGGCTTGCCTGGGTCGGTGGTTCCAACACTGCTGAAGGCCATTAAGTCTACCTTTATTTAGATCTACCATTATTAGTGGAAAGTGTATATTTCGTGGTGTGAGTCAATTGGAGTTCATCCCTGTTCATTTTCGGTGGCTCGGATTTTGACCTTCCTTCAATGAGGTGTCGAGCAGAAATTGGCCTTGAGTACCATCAAGGGCAAGGTATCGGCTTTGGTGGTCTTCTTTCAGTGTCCCCTGGCCATGCTATCCCTGGTACGTACTTTTATTCAAGGGGCCTTGACATCTGACTCCACCGGTGCAGTCTCCACCACCGCCGTGGGATCTGAACTTGGTGCTTTCAGTTCTCCAGAAGCCTCCCTTTGAAAATATTCAGGAGATTCCAATACTTACTCTGTCCCAGAAGGTGGCCTTTTTGGTGGCTATTACCTCTGCTCGCAGGGTGTTGGAACTGGTGGCACCATCTTGTTGTACCATCTATTTGGTGGTCCACAAAGATAAGGTGGTTCTTCGCCCATGTCCGTCCTTTCTTCCTAAGGTAGTTTCTGATTTTTATTTGAAAGAAGACATTGTGTTGTCTTCCCTGTGTCCCAGTACCAGACATCCTAAGGAATTTGCTGTGCATGCCCTGGATGTAGTTCAGGAGATTTTGGTGTATTTTTCAGCCACTGAGTCTTTTCGGGGGGTCAGACGCACTGTTTGTCATCATAGAGCCCCCTAAAATGACCAGAAAAGGGCTGTTTGCTTTTTCTGCAACCATTTTCAGATGGATCAGACAGTGACTCTATACTATTCTATCAAGGGTCAGGTTCCCCCTTTCCCTGTAATGGCGCACTCTACTCGGGCGCTTAGTGCTTCTTGGGCCTTCTGTCATCAGGCATCAGTAGTGCAGGTTTGCAAGGTGGCCACTTGGTCGTCGGAGCATACTTTAAAACAATTCTACAAAGTGGATGTGATGGCATCTGTGGATGTTTCTTTGGCTCCAGGGTTTTGCAGGCTGCTGTTTAGAGGGTCTGTTCCCTCTTGAGGGTGTGTTATTCAGGTTGGGCTCCAGTTGTTTTTTGTTGAGCTCCTGTTACCTGGTTGGCTCTTGGGTTTAGCCTTGGGATTTTTTTGTTGCCCCGCCCCTCATGTTTGGCACTGCTTGGGGACGTCCCTATGATTCTGAATATGGAGCGCTGTGTCATTCAACGAAAGACAAAATAGATTTTTTGTACTTACCGTAATATACATTTCTCTGAGTTCATTGACGGACACAGCATCCACTCCTCTATGGAGTTTAATACTTCTGACACTGCTTGCTACTAACCTGAAGGCCTATAGCAGAGAGGGTGATGTATACCACCTAGGACTGCCCATAGGCGTAGCCAGTTTTTTTTTCTGCCTAGTGTTCTACTCCTGTAGGGGGCAATATAACCATATGATTCTGAATATGGAGTGCTGTGTCCGTCAATATATTTAGAGAAATTGATTTTTTACGGTAAGTCCAAAAATCCTATTTTTTATTTATTAATTTTGCCAAAAATTGTGACAAAACAATTACAACTTTAATAAGTGTGCCATACCTCCTACTAAATACCTTGGATTACTACTTTTCAAAATGGGGGTCATTTGGGGGGTATTTGTTCTGTTCTGATATTTTCAGGCCTCAAGAAATTAGATTGTCAGGACATTGATTGATAAATTATATATATATATATATATATATATCATAGCTTGTGTGTACAGACTAAATAATATACATTGATATGGGTTACTTTCACTAAAGAAATGTAGCAGAATAAATGTTGGCCTAAATTTATGAGGAAAGATTATTTGCAAAATGTTATAACAGAAACGAAGAAACTTTTTTTTTTATTTATTTATTTTTTTCAGTATTTATTTTTTTCCATTTATTTAGTAAATAATAAAACCAACAGTGGTGATTAAATACCACCAAGAAAGCTATTTTTTTTTTTTTATAAAAATGTCATATGGCTTCAGTGTTGCATGACTGTGCAATTGTCATTCAAAATGTGAAAGCGCTAAAAGCTGAAAATTGGCCTGGGGGTAAATGTGTCCGATATTGAAGTGGGTTAAACACATCAGGAAGTGGAATAAGCAGATCAAAGGTGAAAAGTGGCACTGACTATATGATTGTGCTATAATTTTTTAGGATGGTTAAAGTGCCACTGACTATGAATGGTTATAATATTTTTTTTAAAGGTGGGAGATTTAAAGTGCCACTAAGGCCCCTTTTACACTGGGGTGGGGGCGGCATCTGCGGTAAAGCGCCGCTATTTTTAGCGGCGCTTTACTGTCAATTTTGCGGCGCTATTCGGCCAAGAAAAGGTAAAATCCACCGCAGAGGCGCTTTGCCAGCAGTATAGCCGCAGTGCCCCATTAATTTCAATGGGAAGGAGCGGTGGGCGAGCGGTATACACACGCACACATACTTCACCGTCCTAAAGATGCTGCTAGCAGGACTTTTTTTACTGCCCTGCTAGCGCACCTCTCCAGTGTGAAAGCCCTCAGGGCTTTCACACTGGAGAGACAGCAGCGGCTGTTTCAGGTCGCTTTGCAGGCGCTATTTTTAGCATTATAGGTGCCTGCAAAGCGACCCAGTGTAAAAGAAGTCTAATTGCCAATAAGTTTGGTGTTGTATTTTAAAGGTCAGGAAATAATAACATAATTGTAAGCAATACCAGATTTTTGGTCTTTTTAGGGTAAAAAAAAAAAATCAAAAACATTGTGGTTGTTAAATATTCAATACAAAAAAGCACTGTCTGTCTAAAAATGAAATATAGAATTAATTTGGGCACATAGTTTGACTGACAATTACTCTTGTATTTATTTATTTATTACTATTTGTTTGGGAAGCGCGCATATACCACCAGTCGGTGGTGCCAAAGCGCTTTGTGACAGATAGCCCGGATGTTCTGGACGAGAATAGCATAAACAAAAGGTAGCAGCAGAGCAAAGGAGGGAAAAGGAAAGAAAAGAGGAGAAAGGGAGAGGGGGAAGAAAATTGAAAATAGTGGATGAGCGTAGAAATATTGGCCTAGGATTGGAATGCTTGACAGAATAGCCAGGTCTTCAGCTTTTCCCTGAACATATATAGGCTTGAGGAAATGCGAATGTTAAGCGGGATTTGGTTCCAGAGAGTTGCCCCTGCAGGGCCAATCGGTTTTCCTCCTATGGAAATTAGCCTGTCGGTATTGCCAGAGATTAGGGCTTTTTCGGCTGAATGGAGACAGTGTCTGGGTATATAGTGTGGGGTCAGATCTGATAGGAACTGTGGACCCAGCTGATAGTAACCCCTGTAGATCAGGCAGAGGATTTAAAAAATCGGCACGTTTTGTAACAGGAAGCCAGTGGAGTTCTCTAAGCACAGGGCTGATATGATCTTGCTTTTGGAGATTAAAAATAAGCCTGGCTGCTTGATTCTGCACCAGCTGCAGTTTCTTGGACCATTTGATGGGGATGCCTAGTCAGGGCTGGTGCAAGGATTTTTGACACCCTAGGCGAAACCTAATTTTGCTGCCCCCCCCTCTCACACACACACACACACACACACACACACACACACACATTGACTCCGCCCCTCACTAAAAAATTTGCGGCACCTATTTCTTCAGCAGTGGTCCACAGGTTTGCACCTGTGCCTCTGGACCTTCTCACCCCATCACTGTATCACTCTGCATGCCTGTTCCCCTCTGAACACACCCCTCCCCCTGTACATCTGCCCCCCACACACATCTGCTACCCCTCTGTAACCCCCTTGCACATCTGTCCCCCCCCCCCCCCACACACACACACACACACCTGTTCCCCCCTGCACACCTGTCCCCCCTACACACATATCTGTTTCCCCTTTGTACCCCCTGCACGCCTGTCCCTCCTACACACACACACACACACATCTGTTCCCCTCTGTACCCCCCTGCACATCGCCCCCCCCGCACACACACATCTGTCCTTCTGTCCCCCCCACACACATTCAGTACCCCCCTGCACGTCTGCCCCCCCCAAACACATATCAGTACCCCCCTGCACGCCCCCCCCCCACACACATTCAGTACCCCCCTGCACATCTGCCCCCCCACACCTATCAGTACCCCCCTGCACGTCCGTCCCCCACACACACATATCAGTACCCCCCTGCACACCCCCCCCCCCACACACATTCAGTACCCCCCTGCACATCTGCCCCCCCACACATATCAGTACCCCCCCTGCACGTCCGTCCCCCACACACACATATCAGTACCCCCCTGCACGTCCGTCCCCCCCACACACATATCAGTACCCCCCTGCACGTCTGCCCCCCCCAAACACATATCAGTACCCCCCTGCACATCTGTCCCCCCCCACACACATATCAGTACCCCCCTGCACACCCCCCCCCCACACACACACATTCAGTACCCCCCTGCATGTCTGCCCCCACACACACATATCAGTACCTCCCTGCACATCTGTCCCCCCCCCCCACACATATCAGTACCCCCCTGCACGTCCGTCCCCCACACACACACATATCAGTACCCCACTGCACGTCTGCCCCCCCCCCCCCCCAAACACATATCAGTACCCCCCTGCACACCCCCCCCCCACACACACATTCAGTACCCCCCTGCACGTCTGCCCCCCCAAACACATATCAGTACCCCCCTGCACGTCCGTCCCTGTGCCCCACACACACATATCAGTACCCCCCTGCAAATCTGTCCCCCCCCACACACATATCAGTACCCCCCCTGCATGTCTGCCCCCCCACACATATCAGTACCCCCCTGCATGTCTGCCCCCCCCCACACATCAGTACCCCCCTGCATGTCTGCCCCCCCACACATATCAGTACCTCCCTGCATGTCTGCCCCCCCCACACATCAGTGCCCCCCCACACATATCAGTACCCCCCCCTGCATGTCTGCCCCCACACACATCAGTACCCCCCCCTGCATGTCTGCCCCCCCCCACACACATCAGTACCCCCCCCTGCATGTCTGCCCCCCCCACACACATCAGTACCCCCCCTGCATGTCTGCCCCCCCCACACACATCAGTACCCCCCTGCATGTCTGCCCCCCCCACACATCAGTACCCCCCCTGCATGTCTGCCCCCCACACACATCAGTACCCCCCTGCACGTCTGCCTAAGCCGCCCCCCACATAACAGTTCCCCCCTGTGTACACTATTAACTTAACAGAGTCCAAGCAGAGTCAGTGTTTGCTTTTTTTTTGACTGGGCGCAGGCTACAGCACGGAGCGCTGCCTGTGCTTCCACTATACCTGAGCCAGCCTCGGTGATTACTTTACTCCGGCTCCAGGAGAGTGGTGCTGCACCTGCCTGTCCTTTCAAACCAGATCCCCGAGCGCCCAGGAGGAGGGGGAAGCGGATATCACGGCAAGCCCGCCGTAGTTGCACTACATGCAGCCACAGGGCTCCCATCTCATCCTCCCCTCCACCGATCATGCGGCACTTCCGGCCGGCTGCTTCTCATCCCGGCTCTCTTCCCTCAGACCATGTTCTCACTGCCGCCGCCGCCGTGCCGCTACTGCAGGCTGGGGATAGAGCGGTCCGTCTGTATTCACAGGCGCAACCGCCGGTCCTGGTGGGATTTTAATAATCTGATTCCCGAGTGGCTGGGGATCCGGATTTTGGCGCTCCCCCTAATCTGGTGCTCTAGGCAGCCGCCTGATCTGCCTATTGCTAGCGCCGGCCCTGTGCAGTACTGCTAACTGAAAAATTACCTGGTAATAATGGGGTATATACAGGCTGCTAATCAAGTGGTTAAAGACATATATTTCTTTCATTAGGTACATTGTTTTAATAAATTCTCTGCTCATTTCTGCTCAATATAAGCTGATAATTGGACAAAATGCTGAAAAATAATTTGTCGCTTTAACAGCTTGTAATATTTTATTTTAACTTTTTACATGTATTATTCATTTTCTCTAAGAGTTTTATTAGAAAGAAGAAATTATTAAATTTGACATTGGATTGGTATTAACATTACTCCATAATCACTCAATATGTCAATCTATCATAATAATAATCTGTTCCTTGGGGGGAGGCTGCCTTTGAAGGACTGTGGCTGATACTGGGAGCATGATTAGATATGGATGTTCTCTTCTATATTTTCTTTGGCATACAAAAAGGGGGATTTTGATATTTTTACTCCTGGATAGATGTATATATCTTTTTTTTCTATATATTTTTGTTTAGGTGGATTTATTTTATTTTCTATTTAGGTGGACTTTCTCCCCTTATGGTTCCCTTCAGTCCTTCGCAACATTTGGCATATGCACTTGAACATTTGAATCTCGTGCTGTTCTGCCATGGGAATATGGGGCCAAATCCTCAGCCAGGCGGCGTAACTTAACTTTCAGCAGTTAAGTTACACTGACTTAAAGTTTTTACCTAAGTGCCTGATCCACAAAGCACTTACGTAAAAATTTCAAGCAGTGTAAGTTAAGTGCCGCCGTCGTAAGGCGTTCCTCCTCTCCGGGGGGGCGTTTACAATTTAAATGAGGCGCGCTCCCGCGCCGGCCGTACTGCGCATGCGTGTGACGTCATTTTCCCGACGTGCATCGCGCGAACGTAATTGACTCCGGGCGGCTTTGTGGATTGCGACGGGACACTAAAGTTGCGACGGGTGAAAAAAAGACGCGCCGGGAAAACAAATAATTAAAACAAAAAATGACAGCGTCGCTCAATATGCATTCCTGAGAGGGAGAACTCCATGCCAATTTTCAAAGAAAAAACCGGCATGGGTTCCCCCCCCCAGGAGCATACCAGGCCCTTAGGTCTGGTATGGGTTGTAAGGAGACCCCCCCACGCCGAAAAATCGACGTAGGGGGTCCCCCTACAATCCATACCAGACCCGTATCCAAAGCACGCTACCCGGCCGGTCAGGAATGGGAGTGGGGACGAGCGAGCGTCCCCCCCCCTCCTGAGCCGTGCCAGGCCGCATGCCCTCAACATGGGGGGGTTGGGTGCTCTGGGGCAGGGGGGCGCACTGCGGGCCCCCCCACCCCAGAGCACCCTGTCCCCATGTTGATGAGGACAGGACCTCTTCCCGACAACCCTTGCCATTGGTTGTCGGGGTATGCGGGCGGAGGCTTATCGGAATCTGGGAGTCCCCTTTAATAAGGGGGCCCCCAGATACCGGCCCCCCACCCTAAGTGAATGGATATGGGGTACATCGTACCCCTATCCATTCACCTGGAGGCAAAAAGTAAAATGTAGTAAACACACAACACAAGGCTTTTTAAAATAATTTATTATTCTGCTCCGGATGCCCCCCCTGTCTTCGTTATTAGCTCAATTAGCAGGGGGGGCTTCTTCTTCCACTCTCCGGGGGTCTTCCGCTCTCCGGGGGTCTTCCGCTCTCCGGGGGTCTTCTCCGCTCTCCGGGGGGGGCTTCTCCGGACTCCGGGGGGCTTCTTCCATCTTCTCCCCTCTTCCGCTGTTGACTCGGCGAACCCCGGTTCTTCTGCAGCTCTCCGGTGCCTTCTTCTTCAGCGCTGGCTGCCTGCTATGTTTGTGTGTTAGCTCGATTTCAAACAGGCAGCCAGCGCGGTCTTCTGTGGCGTCAGGGTCTTCTCTTCCTTTCTTCCGATGTTGCCTCGTCGCCTGTTGTCGCTGTAATGATGGAAGCGCGCCTTGCATCACATTTATATAGGCATCACCGTCCCATCATGCTCCGGTAGGTACCCACGTGGTGGGTGCCTACCCACGTGCACCCACCACGTGGGTACCTGCCGGAGCATGATGGGACGGTGATGCCTATATAAATGTGATGCAAGGCGCGCTTCCATCATTACAGCGACAACAGGCGACGAGGCAATATCGGAAGAACAGAAGAGAAGATGACGTCACAGAAGACCGCGCTGGCTGCCTGTTTGAAATCGAGCTAACACACAAACATAGCAGGCAGCCAGCGCTGAAGAAGAAGGCACCGGAGAGCTGCAGAAGAACCGGGGTTCGCCGAGTCAACAGCGGAAGAGGGGAGAAGATGGAAGAAGCCCCCCGGAGTCCGGAGAAGCCCCCCCCGGAGAGCGGAGAAGACCCCCGGAGAGCGGAAGACCCCCGGAGAGCGGAAGACCCCCGGAGAGTGGAAGAAGAAGCCCCCCCTGCTAATTGAGCTAATAACGAAGACAGGGGGGGCATCCGGAGCAGAATAATAAATTATTTTAAAAAGCCTTGTGTTGTGTGTTTACTACATTTTACTTTTTGCCTACAGGTGAATGGGTAGGGGTACGATGTACCCCATATCCATTCACTTAGGGTGGGGGGCCGGTATCTGGGGGCCCCCTTATTAAAGGGGACTCCCAGATTCCGATAAGCCTCCGCCCGCATACCCCGACAACCAATGGCAAGGGTTGTCGGGAAGAGGTCCTGTCCTCATCAACATGGGGACAGGGTGCTCTAGGGTGGGGGGGCCCGCAGTGCGCCCCCCTGCCCCAGAGCACCCAACCCCCCCATGTTGAGGGCATGCGGCCTGGCACGGCTCAGGAGGGGGGGGGACGCTCGCTCGTCCCCACTCCCATTCCTGACCGGCCGGGTAGCGTGCTTTGGATACGGGTCTGGTATGGATTGTAGGGGGACCCCCTACGTCAATTTTTCGGCGGAGGGGGGGTCTCCTTACAACCCATACCAGACCTACGGGCCTGGTATGCTCCTGGGGGGGAACCCATGCCGGTTTGGAATTTACAAATTGCCGTGGAGTTCTCCCTCGGGAATGCATACCAAATGCCGTCGCTTGAATGGGCCTTTACAAGGTGTGACTAACTTTACACTTTGTAAAAGCAGCCCTAGTTTTACACCAGGCAAACTAACACTTACGGCGAAAAAACTAGGCACAAAAGCTTTGAGGATCGCCCTAAGTGCTAATTTGCATACTAGCAGAGGCATTTCGACTCGAAATGCCCCCAGTGGCGGATGCGGTACTGCATCCTAAGATCCGGCAGTGTAAGTCTCTTACAGATGTCGGATCTTCTGCCTAACTTAGGAAAACTGCTTCTGAGGATCAGTTCCAAAGTTAGAACCAGAGATACGACGGCTTACGCCGGAGTATCTCTTTTGTGGATATGGCCCCTGGAGACTAGTGTACCTGCTGTGCTGAATCCAGACCCTGTGGTTCCAGAGATTGTTGTATACAGATCCCGGGGCTCCTAAGCATGCTATTATAGATGGAGTCTGATGGAGCATACACACAGTTGGAATTTCAGATGAAAAGCTCACATCAGACGTCTGCTGGCGGAAATTCCGCTGGTGTGTATGGGGCATAAGACCTCTCTTTAGACAACACTGGGCACCCTGAAGACAGGTGACTTCCTTCTCTTTGCCACAGACTTCCTTCATTGCTTATTCTGCTACACAGTGTTACCCTTTGGGGATTACAAATGTATTGACCCAATGCAGGACTTTAGGTCCCAATGCTAGCAAATGCCAAGTGTAACAATAGCCAGTGGGAGGGGTAAAGAAAAAAAAAGGGACATTAAACCTTTGAGTGAGTGTCCCCCATATTTAGGGGTTTCCTTTAGTTTATGATCCAGGAGGTGTAACATCCTCCTAAAACTCTTCTTTTGCCCCTCACTTTCGTGTCAGCAGGTGCTGTCTATGTTCGCCACTGCAGGTGGTAGTTGACCACAGCCGATGGGGAGGAAGTTGTGAGAAACATGGTTCCTCTATAATTTCCTCAGTCACAGGGAGACAGCTATTCAATTGGATGACACCCCATGCAAATTTGGCGGCCATCTTAAATGAAGGGCCAGGGCAGAGCCTATTTAAGGCCTTGGTTCCCAGGCTTGGTGCACATTTTGCGGGTGGTTAGCGTAGGGAAAGGATACCCTACTGTCAGGGACAGTAGTTACTGTCAGGGAAGAGTGCCAGGGGAGTAGGGAAAGTGCAAGGACTATGCATCCTCTCCTAAGAAGCCTTCCCATTGGGTTTGGACCAACCTGGCCTCATTCCACTCCTCATGGCAGGTGCTGTTGACATCTCCAGCTCTTCAGACTACTGTTTCATGGCTGTAAGGCCTCGTACACACAACCGTTTTCCTCGGCAAAAACCATCAAGAAAAATGCTGGCAGAGCATGTTTGCAGAGAAAAACGGTTGTGTCCATGTTTTTCGTGGATCTCGACGAGAAAAAAAGAGAACCTGCTTTCTTTTTTCTCGTCGGGAGGCTCAATTTCCTCGTCGTGTTTCTCGTCGGGCTGGTTTAAGATGAGAAACACGTTTGTGTGTATGCTTAGAAACCCGTGCATGCTCAGAATAAAGTATGAGACGGGAGGGTACCTTCGGTAAAAGTAGCGTTCGTAATGGAGATAGCACATTCGTCACGCTGTAAAAATTATTGCATCGTTTAAATGCTGCGCATTTAAATCATCTTTAGAATGGTACAATAATGAACAATAATTAACTTCTTTTGCTGCTGATATTCACAGTTCTGAGTAACTTTTTGTAACATTTTTCATGCTGATCTCATGAATATTTTTGAATAATTTATATAGCAATATATATATATATATATTTTTTTTTTAAATACAGATCTGCATTTTTAATTATTTAATTTCTAGTCATCTCCATGATTTATTTTTTAATTTTGTTGTGTCAAGTTACTACAATTTTAACATTATTGTGTGGTGTTATCTGACTGTCCTTTTGTAATTAGACCATTTGTATTTTTACAAGTTAACCTGCCTACTCACAAGCTAAATTTTTGGGTTGATTAAAAACACATAGGCAAGTATGAACTGTAAAAAAAAAAAAATGACCATTTATTCTGGTAAAGAATATAAATAAAATAAATTGAAGGCAGCGCTGAAGAACCTGCTGCCATTTGTGCAACTCTGTGTGGACACTAAAATTGGGACATTGAGAAGCACATACAGGAGGGAGCCCAATCTGGTCCTGGACTCCCAGAGGTCAGGAACAGCAGCAGGTCAGCTATATGTCCCAAGTTTGTGGTACTACAACAGCCTGCCTTCTGTCAGACCACCTTGAAGCCTTCCCTCCAGTCTTCTTTGCTGCCTTTCCTGCAGCCTTCTTTGCTGCTTTCTCTGCAGCCTTCTTTGCTGCTTTCTCTGCAGCCTTCTTTGCTGCTTTCTCTGCAGCCTTCCTTCTCTGCTTGCCTGGAGCCTGTGCCTCTGGAGGTGTACTCGTGCCAGAAGGTGGAGGAGATGAAGGAGGAGGAGATGAAGGAGGAGGAGGAGGTGATGAAGGTGGAGGAGAAGAAGGTGGAGGAGAATGACCGTGGCTACAAATTACTGTGTTTTTGGTAAGTGTCCCCCTCACCCACTTATTGAGCAAACTAATTAGTAGGGGTTCAAATATGAGGCATTGGTCCATGGACATCTGGCTCATTTTGGCCATTACTAGGGTGCCATAGCCCTCTTCAGGGGTGGTAGGCTGCTGGAGTGTGGCCTGTGCCTATTTAATCAGGACCAGTGCTGCCTCGCTCACCCTCGAATCCCTCCTTGACCTTCTTGTTGGAAGGCAGATGGGAGGCACCTGGCACCTTGTTCTGCCACTTGGCCCTGCCACTTCCTCTCTGCTACTCACTCCTGTCACCTATTCTGTGCCACTCACTCCTGCCTCCTCCTCTCTGCCACTCACCACAGCCTCCTCCTGCCTGACACTTTTCAGACCCTCGTCCTGGCGGATGTCCTCCTGTGTATAAAAAAGGGAAAGTTTGAGTTTTGGGTTCAACAATCACACACGATTTTCAGCTTTTTTGGTGAGAAAACAAATGAACCCTAATGGGTTAAACACAGTTCACCAAAAAAGTCCATAGCAGGTTGAATAATCATGGTCTCCAAAGTAAAAGAAATAGTCCCAACTCCTGAAGAAAGTGATGATGGAAGCACCTCCACCTTAGTCACACACTGGGCCAGATTCAGATAGATTAGTGTATCTTTAGATCCGCGTAATCTATCTGTTTTTCGATTCGCCGGTCCAATTTTGCGAGGCTAGTGCATGATTCACCAAGAACTTACCTCGAAAATTGCACCGTCGGATCGTAACTCCCCCCGGCGGAATTCAAATTCCGCGGCTAGGGGAAGTGTACAATTTAAATCAGCTCAGGAGATCCGCCGTCGTATCCCCTTGATGAATCTGCCCCACTGACTCTTACCGGAACTCTATGATCTCTTATTACAGGAGATCATAGACAGCATATAATAACGGTATCCTCACAGCATATCACCAGACTGGGACGGTCACAGTAATGGATGGCTTAAAGCGGTATACCGATATATGTTTAGAAAGAAAAGAGAGCTCCCATAGCATAAGATCCTCAAGGTTTTTAATAAGATAAAAGATGTACACTTACAACAAAGTAGTTGTCATACAACATATATAAAAAATCGACCCGGCGGCTCCTCGAACAAACAGCCCGTATCTTCCGAGTGTAAACACTTGACGCGGTGACGTCAGAATGTTCTGACGTCACCGCGTCAAGTGTTTACACCCAGAAGATACAAGCTGTTTGTTCGAGGAGCCCGCCGACTCAATTTTTTTATACAGGTGTATATGCTGTATGACAACTACTTTGATGTAAGTGTACATCTTTTTTATCTTATTAAAAACCTTGATGATCTTATGCTATGGGAGCTCTCTTTTCTTTCTAAACATATATCGGTTTACCGCTTGAGGTCATCCATTACTGTGACCGTCCCAGTCTGGTGATATGCTGTGAGAATACCGTTATTATATGCTGTCTATGATCTCCTATATTAAGAGATCATAGAGTTACGGTAAGAGTCAGTGTGTGACTAAGGTGGAGGTGCTTCTATCATCACTTTCTTCAGGAGTTGGGATTATTTCGCTTTCACTTTGGAGACCATGATTATTCAACCTGCTATGGACTTTTTTGGTGGACTGTGTTTAACCCATTAGGGTTCATTTGTTTTCTCACCAAGCTTACGGTGTGATCACTGTTTGTCATTTACTTCTTGTAATATTTGCGCGGGTGTCAGTGCATCCTAATAATATGCACATTAGCGCAGCTTTTTTCTTTGTATATTGTGTCTTAATGTTGTATAACATTTTTTTTAGTTGCAGCTTTTTTATTAGTTAATTTAAAGTAAGCGCAGTATATATTTTTTCCATTTCAAAATTATGTAAAAAGTGGTAAAAAGTCTGAAGAGACATTTTGGGGTGAAAAGATCGAAGGAGCAGCTCAGAAAAAGGTGGTCAGACCTCAAACTGAGGGAGTCGGAACAGTTAAGGAGCATTAAGAGAATGCTTGAAAAAAGTAAGTACTTCTCCTGGGCAGGGCCATCTTAATGCAAGGGCCCCGCCCCAGGTACATAGGGGCCCCACAATAATCTTGCATTACATCAAACTTGCCAAGTGTCCAGGATTTGCTGGGACAGTCATGCTTTTTTACTAAACTGACGTTGTCGTGTCGTGTCCGAAACCTATGGGGAGAGCGCAGCTGCACCCACTTCCCAGGAAACACTGCAGTCCTTTAAATCCCGCACACTTCCTCCATGGCCTCAGTTGTAGTGTTTCCTCCGGCCATGGTGGAAGCGCTGCAGGGAACCAGGGGTGTGCTCTACTCTCTCCAGGTGGAGGTGGCTTATGCATACCTGTATGTCGTTTTTTTCTTTCTTGGAGGCAGACCCAACATCTCCCCTGATGGGCGGGGGATGTTCCGGTGCCTTACCCTTCTTGAGTCTGGCGAGGACAGAGACCTTCGGAGGTACCGCTCCCATAGGCCGGGCATGGTGAGCTAATGGAGGCGGCTGGGTGCTTCTCTCTGGGCTTGCAGGGGTCCGGTCCGAGTGGCGGTGACGTCACTGCCGGTGGGGGCGGAATTTCTGGTGGGGGACAGCGGCTTCTGGTTCCGGCCGCTGGAGCGCAGAAGGGGAGGCGGCCTCGGTGGTGCACTTCCGGTCCTCGCGGCGGCGAGAATGACTGGGAAAATTTGAATAAAAGCTGCGGGACGTCTGCTGCATTCTGGGGATATGGAGCCAGAAGAGACAGCGGAGGTGGCGGGAGCAGGAGCCACGAGCAACAGCCCAGCCCAGGTAGGAGAGACAGTGGTCCCTAATATATTGCCTGGGCTATGTATGTTGTTTTATGTCCCTCCTTTCCTCCTCATGAGGGGGAAGGGAGCTTGCCTCACACTCTCAGGTGACGTCTCTGAGAGAGCGTTTTTTGTATTGTTTATTACAGCAGTGATGGGAATTGGTTGTGTTTTGTTCACTGTCTGTTGTTCTTAAAAAATTGCATGGAACCGATACACAAATGTTAAACAAAGTGTTATGCAAGTCCTGCATTGAACTGGTTAGAGAGGAGGCTTCTACTAGTACACCCTATGACCAACCCAGGGAGATGCTTTCTTCCTTCTGGAATGAACTGGAAGATACATTTCAACCTTTCAATCATTCCCTTCCTATCTGGACAAGCGTTCGGTGTCACAGTCAACATCTAAAGCTTCCCCTAGTACCCACACACCCTCTGCTAGAGGAGCAGTCAGTGAGTCTGAGGAGGAGGAGCCAAGAAGCATAGCTTCAGGGTCAGAGGAAGATGAAGAACTTCCTCCCGCTACAAATTGTCTCTAGATGAGGTGGATGACCTCCTGAAGACCACACATACTACTCTTAATATTAAGGAGGATAAGGCTCAGTTATCGCTGCATGATAGGATGTACCAGGGGTTGGATGTAGTTAAGCATCGAACATTTCCGGTACATAAGGTGTTGTCCGACTCTATTAAGAGGGAATGGAAGGACCCAGAGAGGGCCCCCTTCTTCTCCAGGTCTCTTAAAAGGAGATTTCCTTTTGATGAGGATCAGGCACAGGTTTGGAACAAGAAACCTAGGGCCGGATTCAGGTAGGAGATACGACGGCGTATCTCCAGATACGCCTTCGTATCTATGCGCCTGATTCATAGAATCAGTTAGGCATAGTTTTCCCTAAGATCCGACTGGCATAAGTGTCTTACATCGTCGTATCTTAGGCTGCATATTTACGCTGGCCGCTAGGTGGCGCTTCCGTCGATTTACGTGAGGAATATGCAAATTAGGTAGATACGCCGATTTACGTACGTACGTATGCCCGGCGCTATTTTTTACGTCGTTTACGTTAGGCTTTTTCGGCGTAAGGCGAAATTTTTACGTCGTTTGCGTAAGTCGTTCGCAAATAGGGCTGTATGTAAGTTACGTTCACGTCTAAAGCATTGACGATTTGCGGCGGAATTTCGAGCATGCGCACTTGGATTCTTTTACGAACGGCACATGCGGCGTTCGTAAAAAAACGTCAAATACGTGGGGTCACACTAAATTTAAATAAAACACGCCCACATCATCCAAATTTGAATTAGGCGGGCTTACGCCGGAGCACATACGTTACGCCGCCGTAACTTAGGGCGCAAGTTCTTTCTGAATACGGAACTTGCGCCCTAATTTACTGCGGCGTAACGTATCGGAGATACTATACGCCCGCACAATATTACGCAGGGCTACCTGAATCTAGCCCCTAAGCTTGATGCCGCATTCTCAAAGGTGTCACGTAACACTGACTTGGCCTTTGAGGACATGGGGGCTTTGAAGGACACCATGGACAAAAGAGCTGACTCACAAAAAAGCCTTGGATTCCACACTAACCAACCTCAAACCTGCTATGGCATCTACGGTAGTAGCCAGGAACCTAGAGCATTGGTTAGAACAGCTAAGAGGTCATATTGAGGCAGAAACTTCTCGCAAAGACCTTCTAGAGTCCCTTCCAGTCCTACAAAGGGCTGTAGGCTACATGGCAGATGCCTTAGCCGAGTCAGTGAGGATGTCCGCTAGGTCTTCGGCCTTAATCAACTCGGCCAGAAGAGCATTATGGGTTAAAACCTGGTCAGGTGATTCAGCTTCGAAGGCTAAGCTGTGTGGTCTACCTTTTGAGGGGATCTGGTGTTTGGTTCTGGTCTAGACGCAGTTCTAGATAGAACGGCAGACAGGAAGAAAGCATTTCCTTTTTAAAAAGGTGGTGCCACAGACCAAAAATAATTTTCGTCCTTTTTTACCTGACCCAGGATTCAAAAGAAAGACAAAAGAATCTTGGCGACCCCAAAGAGGTCGAGGGAAGCCTGGGGTGTTGTTCCGTCCCCCCAGCCAGCCCACAAAACACCAGTGACGGTCTCTCGGCTGTGGGAGGACGGCTTCAGTCGTTTCTTCCACAGTGGGAGCAGGCTACGCACTGGAGTTTTCAGAAAGCCCGCCGTCTCGCTTTTATGTGACACAGTTGCCCAGAGATCAAGAAAAGTCTCTGGCGATGATGTCACTGATACAGGATTTTCTCCAGCAAAAGGTGATCACCCCTGTACCCCAGCAGGAGCAGGCTCTAGGGTGTTATTCCCACGTATTTTTAGTGAAGAAGCCGTCGGGAAAATTCAGGTTGATACTGAACCTAAAGATCCTAAACTGGTCGATTCGATACAAAAGATTTCGAATGGACACTATCTATTCAGTAAGAAAGCTTCTTCCTGCAGGATGCTTCCTTGCCTCTATAGATCTGAGGGACGCATACCTACACGTGCCGATAAAAGCTTCATCTCAACGTTACCTACGCCTGGCAATCAGAACAGGGAAGGTGGTGAAGCATTTTCAGTTCAGAGCCCTTCCGTTCGGTCTCTCCTCCTCCCCCAGGATCTTTGCGAAGGTTGTGGCGGAGGCATTGGCACCACTCAGACTAAAGGGAGTGTCTGTGATACCGTATCTGGACGACCTCCTGTTATTTTCCAACTCAAAAGATCTGTTGTACAAAGATTTGAGGAGGACTCAGAGTCATCTAGAAGGTTTAGGCTGGATTTTGAACAGGGAAAAATCAAACCTAATTCCCTCTCAAGTAATAGTTTTTCTGGGTTACGTCATAGATTCAGTTCAGGAAAGAATATTCCTTCCCGGAAGAGAAGATAGTCAAGGTACAAGCGGCGGTAAAGGGTGTACAGACAAATCTACCGGTGACGGTCGAACAGCCATGTCCACACTGGGACTACTCACAGCCCCTATCCCAGCAGTTCAGTGGGCCCGCCCCCATGCAAGAGACCTCCAACAGGCGATCTTACAAAACTGGTCTTACGGAGAATCGCTGGAGAAACAGTTCAGAATCCCATCTCCAGTAAAGAGGAAGCTGTGGTGGTGGAGGACACATGCAAACCTGAGTCTAGGTCTGTTGTGGACCTTCCCCACGACAAAAATCCTAACGACGGATGCAAGGGGTGAGGCGCACATCTCGAGGGCCAGATGGCCCAGGGGTCCTGGTCAAGGGAGGAATCCAGGAAATCCTCCAATTGGAGGGAGCCAAGAGCCATTTTTCTGGGACTGTGGGCCTTCAATCTGACAATCTGGGGTCAACATGTCCAAGTATTGTCAGACAATGCCATGACAGTGGCATATATCTCAAGGCAAGGGGGCACAAGAAGCAGGTGTCTCCTGAGTCTGGCCTTGCAAACTCTGTCCTGGGCAGAGGACAACGTTGCATCCTTGACCGTGGTGCACCTGAAGGGCAACCTGAATTATCTAGCAGACTTTTTAAGCAGAAGAAGGGTGCTGGAGTCCGAGTGGAGCCTAAACCCGGAGGTTATTTAGGAAATAATAGGCAGATGGGGAGCTCCACAAATAGACCTGTTTGCATCTCAAACCAATGCAAAGGTTCCACTCTTTTTCTCCCTCAACAGACTGGACCAAGCGGAAGGCCTGGATGCACTGGCTCAGCGCTGGTCCTTCCGCTTGTGCTACGCCTTTCCCCCGGTACAAATGATCCTTTTGGTACTCAGGAAGCTACAGGAAGAAAGGATGACTCTAATTCTAGTAGCCCCATATTGGCCCAAGAGGCCCTGGTTTTCAGGCCTGTTGAAACTAGCGGTAGAGGCTCACTGGCTACTACCAGTCAGAAGGGACCTACTGTCTCAGGGTCCCCTTCTACATCCCGACGTAAGTCGTTTAAAGCTTGCGGTCTGGTTACTGAGGAACAAATCATGAAAAATAAGGGTTTGTCCAATCGTTTAGTTGATACTCTGCTAAAAAGCAGAAAATAAGTTACCAGAGCTATTTATTTTAAGACCTGGAAAGTTTATAATTCCTGGTGTGAGTCTAAAAAGTGTTCTCCACAGGTCAACCTTTCCGTCCTAGAATTTTTGCAGGACGGGATGGACAAAGGTCTGGCAGCCAGCACCTTGAAAGCTCAGGTAGCGACACTTTCAATGTTTCTGGAGAGAAGGTTATCTCTAGATCCTTATATCATTAGGTTTTTCAAGGCCTTAGCCAGGACTAGGCCTTTACCATTTAAGTTTTTTCCCAAATGGGATTTATCAGTTGTTCTGAGAGGTCTGACGAAAAGACCCTTCGAACCACCAGAGGAAGCCTCTCTTAAAGGAGTTGTTAAGGAAAAAAATGTTTTGCCTAAAATTATTGTCTGCAAGGTAGACAGACAGAATAGTGTAATGATTCTGTTAAAAAACGAGTAAATACCTATTAAATCCCTTCATCTATATCACCTCCGGCATTCTAGTTTCTGTTCTCTCATTCACTTCCTGGTTTGCATCGTTCGTTCATGTAAGAACTACGGGCCAGATCCACAGCCAGCGGGCTTAACTTAAATCTTCCTATTTAAGTTACACCGCTGCAAAATCTCTACCTAAGTGCCCGATCCACAAAGCACTTACCTAGAAATTTTCGGCTGTGTAACTTAAATGTGTCCGGCGCAAGGCGTGCCCAATCTAATGGGGCGAGTCCCATTTAAATTAGGAGCGCTCCCACGCCAGACGTACTACGCATGCTTCCGACGCGATTTTCCCGACGTGCTTTGCGCGAAGTTACGTTACGCCGAGTTTTGTGAATCGCGCCGGGTAAAAAAGTTGCGTCGGGGGAAAAAAAGAGATGCGGCAGGAAAAATGTTTTTTTAAAAAAAATTGGACAGCGTCGCGGGAAAGAAGGGTCTACTTTTACATGGTGTACTAACTTTACACTTTGTAAAAGTAGCCCTAATTTTGCGTTTGCAAACTAACAACTTACGGAGACTTCACGAAGGGAAACCGCTTCGTGGATCTCCGTAAGTGCTAATTTTCATACCCAAAGCGGCATTTCGACGAGAATTGCCCCCAGCGGCGGCCGAGGTACTGCATCCTAAGATCCGACAGTGTAAACCTATAACACCTGCCGGATCTTAGGAATATCTATGCGTAACTGATTCTGTGAATCAGTTGCATAGATAGAAACAGGGATACAACAGCGTATCAGTAGATACGCCGGCGTATCCCTTTTGTGGATCTGGCCCTACATTTCCCAGTATGAATTGCAGCACTCCCAGTAATTCACACCTCCTTGAGGTCTCTAACACGTAGAGAGCGTCCTGCCGCACAGATGTAGTTCCCAGGAGGGGGAGAGCATGTTACTGACCACCGCAGTAAACCCTCTCGTCACGGTGGTCAGTAAAATCAGACAAGCAGGAAGTGAACAGAACAGAGAAGAAATAGAGCAACTTCTGAGCAAAAACAAACAATGAGGAAGTGAAAAGAGGAATGTCTGAAGGTAAACGATGCTTATTATGAAAAAAAAAATTCCTTTACAACCCCTTTAAGTTTTGGACCTCGAAACTGACTTTGCTGGTAGCAGTCACCTCAGCTAGGCGGGTTAGTGAGCTCCAAGTGTTGTCTTATTGAGCCTTTTCTGACAATCTTCCCAGATAGGGTTGTTTTAAGGACAGATCCGGGTTTCCTGCCAAAAGGTGGCGTCAGCATTCCATAGAACACAAGAGATAGTTCTACCTACATTCTGTCCATCTCCAACCGGTCCGAAAGAAAGAGAGTTCCATAGTTTGGACGTGAGAAGATCTAGAGATCACAAAAGAGTTTAGAAAATCCAATTCTCTTTTTGTTTTGTTCTCTGGATCTCGTAAGGGCTACGGAGCCTCTAAGAACACCGTGGCTAGGTGGCTTTGCATGGCTATTCACGAAACGTACAGGGTTATGGGAATAGAACCTCCCACAGGGGTAGTGGCCCATTCAACAAGGGCGGTAGCAACGTCCTGGGCAGAACGAGCTGGGGCTTCTACGGACCATATCTGCAAAGCAGCCACATGGACGAGTTACTCCACCTTCACTCTCCATTACAGGATGGATTTGCTCGCAGCAGCGGAGCAATCTTTTGGCAGGAAAGTCCTGCAATCGGTGGTCTCACCCTAGAGTAAGTATTCAGTTATCATCTCCAAGTGCTGTCCTGAAAGACGAGGTGAGAAAATCTCAGTTAGACTTACCGGTAACGGTATTTCTATGAGTCTTTCAGGACAGCACCGATAACCCTCCCTTTGTGTTATAAATGCTAATGTGTATGGTTGCAATGTTCTGCTTATCTAATTTCAGCATGGCCGGAGGTACTCTGTAACAACTGAGGCCATGGTGGAAGTGTGCGGGATTTAACGGAACGACTGCAGTGTTTCCTGGGAAGTGGGTGGAGCTGCGCTCTCTCCAAGTGCTGTCCTGAAAGACTCATAGAAATACCGTTACCGGTAAGTCTAACTAAGGTTTTTGATTTCACTCCTCACTAACTATCACTACCTACCTATCACAGTTTTGAAGGCCAAAAAAAATGCCAAGATGGCACACAACCCCCCCAAATGACCCCATTTTGGAAAGAAGACACCCCAAGCTATTTGCTGAGAGGCATGTTGAGCCCATTGAATATTTAATTGTTTTGCCCCAAGTGATTAAATAATGACCAAAAAAAAAATTACAAAAAGTTGTCACTAAATTATATATTGCTCACACATGCCGTGGGCATATGTGGAATTACACCCCAAAATACATTTTGCTGCTTCTCCTGAGCACGGGGATACCACATGTGTGGGACTTTTTGGGAGCCTAGCCGCATAAGGGACCCCGAAAACCAAGCACTGCCTTCAAGATTTCTAAGGGCATACATTTTTGATTTCACTCCTCACTACTTATCACAGTTTCGAAGGCCATAAAATGCCAAAATAGCATAAAACCCCCCAAATGACCCCATTTTGGAAAGTAGACACCCCAAGCTATTTCCTGAGAGGCATAGTGAGATTTTACAGCTCTCATTTGTTTTTGAAAATGTATTTTTTTTCTTTTTTAAATTTTCAAAACTTTGTGACAAAAAGCAAGATCTGCAAAATACTCACTCTCAGCAAATAGCTTGGGGTGTCTACTTTCCAAAATGGGGTCATTTGGGGGGGTTTTGTGCCATCTGGGCATTCCATGGCCTCCGAAACTGTGATAGGTAGTGAGGAGTAAAATCGAAAATTTACACCCTTAGAAAGCCTGAAGGCGGTGATTGTTTTTTGGGGTCCCGTACGCGGCTAGGCTCCCAAAAAGTCTCACACATGTGGTATCCCCGTACTCAGGAGAAGCAGCAGAATGTATTTTGGGGTGTAATTCCACATATGCCCATGGCATGTTTAAGCAATATATCATTTAGTGACAACTTTGCGCAAAAAAAAAAAAAAAAATTCCCGCAACTTGTGTCAAAATATAAAATATTCCATGAACTCGAGATGCATGAACTCGGGGGTGTCTACTTTCCAAAATGGGGTCATTTGGGGGGGTTTTGAATTATCCTGGCATTTTATGCACAACATTTAGAAGCTTATGTCATACATCACCCACTCTTCTAACCACTTGAAGACAAAGCCCTTTCTGACACTGTTTGTTTACATAAAAACATATTTTTTTTTTTTTTTTTTAAAGAAAGTTAAGTTGAACCCCCAAACATTATATATTTTTTTAAAGCAAAGACCCTACAAATCAAAATGGTGGGTGTTGCATTTTTTTTCCACACAGCATTTGCGCAGCGATTTTTCAAACGCATTTTTTGGGAAAAATACACATTTGTTTTATTTTAAAGCACTAAAGCACACTATATTGCCAAAATTATTGATGAAATAAAAAAGATGATCTTAGGCCGAGTACATGGATACCAAACACGACATACTTTAAAAGTTGCGCACAAACGCGGAGTGGCGACAAACTACATCCATTTTTAAAAGCATTTAAAAGCCTTTACAGGTTACCACATTTAGATTTACAGAGGCGGTCTACTGCTAAAATTACTGCCCTCAATCTGCCCTTCATGATACCTCACATGCATGGTTCAATTGCTGTTTACATATGACTCCAGACCGACACTTGCATTTGCCTTTGCGCAAGAGCAGGGGGGGACAGGGATGCTTTATTTTTTATTTTTTATATAGCTTTTTTTATTTTATTTGTAAACTGTTCCTTCCATTTTTTTTTTTTTTTTTAAATTGTTATTGTTATCTCAGGGAATGTAAATATCCCTTATGATAGCAATAGTTAGTGACAGGTACTCTTTTTTTTTTTTTTTTTTATTAGACCCTAGATTTTTCCTCTGCCCTCAAAGCATCTGACCACACCAAGATTGGAGTGATAAAATGCTTTCCCAATGGCGCTGTTTATATCCGGGGGGGACATTCCCTCCCACTGAATGTAAAAGCCGACCGCTGGCTGAAAAGTATGATACCAAGATGATACCAAAACCTGCAGGCATCATTCTGGTATAACCATTCAAAGTCCAGCAACATACCAGTACGTTGATGGTTCTTGTTGGACATGTATTGTAATCTTTTTTTTCATGCAGCCTGTTGGCTGAACGAAAAAAAGATTGATCGGTGGGTATGCCCACCATTAGAATACCTCCCTACATCCACCCACTTCTAATGATGGGCATACATGCACCATTTATATATGCCGAAGCATGGGGGCATCCTCCCACAAAAAAAGTTATGCCGTGTACACATGGTCAGACTTTTCCACGGGAAAGCCTCCATAGGAATGTCAACCGTATGTACGCGGCATTAGGAGCAAAATCGCTCCTCCGCCCCTAATGCCCCCATGCTTCTGCATATACAGTATGTTCTTTTTTTAACTGTGGTGGTGAAATCACCTCCTACAGCGTTGGAGTCGCGGCTTTATATATCGTGGGAGCAAACACTGTTGCTGTCACGCTAAATAAATCAGTGCTGCAACTGAATGGCGTACCTGCTAAGCAAACGATGGTTAACATTAAAACAAAGTAACATTACAGTATAACAGTAAGATCATACCATACCTGCAAAGCAAATACCAAAAAAAAAACAGTCAAAAAAAAAATCATTTTTTAACGCAACCTGTGCCTAAAATATATATATGTCGAAGCATGGGGGCATCCTCCAGCAAAAAAGTTATGCCGCGTACACACGGTCGGACTTTTCCACGGGCAAGCCTCCGTCAGAATTTCGACCAGATGTACGCGGCATAAAAAGCTATGCCGCGTACACACGGTCGGACTTTTCCACGGGAAAGCCTCCTTAGGAATGACGACCGTATGTACGCGGCATTAGGAGCAAAATCTCTCCTCCGCCCCTAATGCCCCCCTGCTTCGGCATATATGCTCTTTTTTTAACTGTGGTGGTGAAATCACCTCCTACAGCACTGGAGTCACGGCTTTATATATCGTGGGAGCAAACGCTGTTGCTGTCAAGATAAATAAGTCCGCGCAACAGCTGAATGGCGTACCTGAAAACAGTAAAGTAAATTACATACCTGAAAAGCAAGCATGAAAAAACTTAACAACAATAAAACTTTGCAGAATAGAATACAGTAAAAAAGAGCAGAACAATAGAGAGAGAATAGAGAGAACAATAAAACGACAACTATTTTTGTTTTTTTTATTTCATATTTTTTTGCGTTCGTTTTTATTTTTTACTTTTTTTTTTGGTCTCTCAAAATGTGATGGCATCTTGGGAGACCCTGTGTAAGTGTGCCTAGCCTGTGAAATGTTTTACCCTATGCTAATACTTCACTAGTGTGTGGAAGCATTCAAAACATTCACCAATACAAAGACCAGGATCGTCAGGACAGCAGGGACAAAAATAACGGGTGTCACGCCTATTTCCGCGCTTGCTACAGACACGACATCTTCTTTGGGGGGCTCGTTGGGTAGGGGTACTCCTGAGGACATAAGAAAAATGTCTCTCATGCAGTCGGCTTACTGCATTTGGTAGGGGATGGTGAGGTGCAGAACCGCCTGGATACAGGAGTTCTAAGATGATCTCATCCTGGAATGTAAGGAAGGATCCATTTCATCCTGAAGCTTTGTATAAGACATAAGCATTCAGTAAAGTCAATTGAAATAAATATAGAGACACTTTTTTGTACCAGCGTCTTGCCTTACGGGCAATATGATACGGCGCCATCAACTGGTCGTTGAGGTCCACCCCTCCCATATTTTGGTTATATTCGTGGACACAGAGGGGTTTCTCCACAAGACCAGCCGCCGTACGAATTTGTACTGTCGTGTCTGCGTGAAGGGTGGTAAGAACGAAAACATTCTTATTGTCCCGCCACTTCGCGCAAATTATTACACCTGCAGCAGGCTCTCGCCCCCAGCCTAAGATGGGAATCTACAAGCCGCTGGGGAAAACCCCGGTGATTAGGTCGCACGGTGCCACATGCTCCAATCTGATGATCAAACAAGTGACTAAAAAGTGGCACGCTGGTGTAATAATTGTCCACGTATAAGTGGTACCCCTTTCCGAATAAGGGTGACACCAAGTCCCACACAATCTTGCCAGCGCTCCCCATGTAATCTGGGCAACCCTCCGGCTCTACCTCACTATCTTTGCCCTCATAAACCCTAAAGCTCCATGTGTAGCCTGTTGCCCTGTCACAAAGCTTATAGAGCTTGACCCCGTATCTGGCATGCTTGCTGGGAAGGTACTGCTTGAAAGACAAGTGGCCAGAAAATTTAATCTCATCAACGCAGACAACTTGCTGGAGATTAAACAAGGCTGCATAACGTTCATTGAAATGGTTTATGAGGGGCCGAATTTTGTAGAGCGGGTCAAATTCAGGGTCTCCACGAGGATGACAAAGTGCATTGTCACTGAAATGCAAGAACCGCAGGATCGCCTCGTATCGTTTCCTGGCCATGCAAGCAGAGAATATGGGCATATGGTGGTGTGGACTTGTGGACCAATACATCCGCAACTTCAGAAATTGGTGTATGCCCATGTTGAGAGTAAGGCCCAGAAAGGTCTTAAATTCGGAAACCGTAAGTGGTTTCCATTCTCTGGCAAGGACGGAACGGGGATTAGCGGCGATGTAAGTACCAGCCTATAAATTACTCTGGTCCACAATAGATCTATAGAGATCTTCCGTGAAATACAGTGAATAAAAATCAAGTGACGGAAAATCAGCTGTATCCACCTGAATACCGGGTTGGCCAGTGAATGGGGGAAGTACGGGTTCTGCAGAAGTGGTGGGGACCCAATCAGGATAGGCAAATTCTGCAGGAAGGGCACTATGGGCACAACGGGCCTGTCGTTGTCTTCTTCTTCTTGGTGGCAGCGGGACACTACTTGTGCTTGCCACTTCGCCAGCTTGAACTGCACTTATGGGACTCGGCACGTCACCACGTGATACTGCAGTGCTGGATGAACAACCAGGGTGTACTAGGCCGCTGGTGCTTGCCAGTTCATCAGAAGGAATAGCGTCACTAGTACTTCTCTGCTCCATACAAGGGTCCTGCAGGTTTTTCTGCTCAACAACATCAGAACGGGATCGGGTACGCCTGGCCTTAGCAGGGACCACAACTTTGTCGTCAGAGCTATCTGGCATGGAGCCGCTGTCGTAAACAGGATCGTATTCTGAGCCTGAATCTGACAGATGCGTGACCTCCTCTTCACTATCTGTCATGCTCAGAAACGTGTAGGCCTCTGCACTACTGTACATTCACTTTGCCATTTTGGTCTCTAAATTTAATGGTACAGTAGTGCGATTCACAGGTAAAAAAAGCACCTGTCAGCGACTGTAGAAAAATAAAACTGTTCGCGATCGCAGGGATCAGGCCTGTCTCTGCAAACGCTGCAGTTATGTGTGTTGTGTTTTGTAAGTGACAGTGATCGATCGATACTGCACTTGGGTGGGTTGGGCTGGGCTGGGCTGGGCGGAGGGGCAAAACGCAGGTGCTAGCAGGTATCTGGGCTGTTTCCGCTAACAATGCGTTTTTGGGTACCCTAAACTGCTGGGTACGCTAGTATAGATCTGATCAGATCAGGTATCGATCCGTTCAGATACTATACCACTAAGGGGGGTGTATGCTTTGCGCGTGGGTGTAAGCGTTACTGGCACTAACCTAACGCTGCCTGGGGCGACGCAGACCCTGACTGATGCTAAACCTTTATTGGGTTATATGCGGCGGGTGCCCTGATGCTACAAACAGCAAACTAACTAACCAGCGTCACCCGTAACACTTATACGGTGATCACTGGTGAAAGGGTTAACTAAGGGGCAATCAGGGGGTTAAAACCTTTATTAGGTAATATATGGGGGTACCTGAAGCTTTCGAAAAACTTGGCAGCGAACCTAAATAACTAACTGGCTAACCTGCGTCACCAGTGACACTTATACGGTGATCACTGGTAAAAGGGTTAACTCTAGGGGCAATCAGGGGTTAAAACCTTTATTTATAAAAAACCTGGCGGTGAACCTCACTAGCTACCTAGCGGCACCAGTGACACTAATACAGTGATCAGAAAAACGATTGCTTAGTGACACTGGCAATAGGGGGTGAAAGGGTTAACTAGGGAGGTGATCAAGGGGTTAAACCTTTATTAGGGGGGTATGGGGCTACCCTGGACCTAAAGGGGCCTAAGGCTAATGTCCCTAACACTTTTTTCTGTCACAAATGACACTAAATGCAGTGATCAGAAAATAAATGATCACTGCAATCAGTGACACTGTGACAGGGGGGTGATCGGGGGGTGACTGGGGGGGGGGGGGGTTTATGTGCCTGTGTGTACTGGTGTCAGTGTGGTGCTTGGTGCAACTCACTGTTAGATGTCTTCTCTCCTCTGTGTCGGACGAAAAGACCGCCAGAGGAGAGATGACATCACTTCCTCCTGCCTGTGTTTACATTACACAGGCAGAGGAAGCCCATCGGCGGCAAGGGATTGGCTGGGAGCGATTGCGAGGGGGTGGCCAGAAACGAACAGCCGCCCCCTCATCCCTGATCGCTCCTACAGCCACGGGAACCGCCGCATGTACCCGGGGGGTCCCGATCCGTGCCATTCTGCCGACGTATATGTACATGCGGCGGTCGTTAAGTGGTTAACAACATAATTGATGACTTGGGGGGAAACTAATAAGACCCCCTTTTTTTTCTAATAAGACCCCCAGTTTACAATTTTTTGTTTGCACTTTTTCAAACAAGACAACATTTGAAGATGCATACAGTGGGTCAACATGTGCTATCTGCCATCACAGGATATCTATGTATGTGTTTTGTGGGTGCACCCCTTCCTCACAACTCAAGTAGGTAAAAGGAAGAAGGTGATGCACCCACAAAACACGTCCATTGATCACCCATGATGGCAGATAGCACATGTTGACAATAGGGATCAGGAGGGAAATACCTATTTTTAACCCTAAAAAGACTGGGGTAGATTCAGGTATCTCTGCTTAAAGTTACGGCGGTGCAGCATAGTGTATTTACGCTACGCCTCCGCAACTTACAGGAGCAAGTGCTGTATTCACAAAGCACTTGCTCCGTAATTCGGGGCGGTGTAGCGTAAATGGGGCCGGCGTAAGCGCGCGTAATTCAAATGGGGAAGGGGGGGCGTGTTTTATGTTAATATGTGATTACCTGACGTGATTGACGTGATTTACGAACGGCGCATGCGCCGTCCTTGTACATATCCCAGTGTGCATTGCTTCCAAGTACGGCGCAACGACGTATTGGTTTTGACGTGAACGTAATTTACGTCCAGCCCTATTCGCG
The DNA here is from genome assembly GCF_905171775.1 of Rana temporaria. Lineage (NCBI taxonomy): Eukaryota > Metazoa > Chordata > Amphibia > Anura > Ranidae > Rana > Rana temporaria. Next base: position 91,390,772 of record NC_053501.1, on the reverse strand, counting down.
AACGACTTATGCAAACAACGTAAAAAATTCAAATTTCGAAGCGGGAACGACGTCCATTCTTAACATTGGCTGCGCCTCCTAATAGCAGGAACAACGTTACGCCGGAAAAGCCTTAACGCAAACAACGTAAAAAACGAACGCCGGGCGCGCATACATTTGTGAATTGGCGTAAGTATGCAATTTGCATACTCTACGCTGACAACTATGGGAGCGACACCTAGCGGCCAGCGTCAGAATGCACCCTAAGATACGACGGCGTAAGAGACTTATGCCAGTCGTATCTTAGGCTACAGTCAGCGTATCTAGCTTTCTGAATACAGAAAGTAGATACGCCGGCGCAACTTAGCAATTACGTGGCGTATCTATGGATACACCGGCGTAATTGCTCTCTGAATCTACCCCAGTGTGTGCATCTTCAAATTTTGGCTTGTCCAGGGGTGACAACACCCCATCTTATTATGGGCAGGTAGACAATTTAATAAAAATTAGAGTGTCTGCGTTATTGCCTAGAGGTTTACATTGTTGTATTTTGTGGTATGTTATTTTAACTTTTGTATTTTCATTAAAAAAAAATGCCAGTTTATGGCAATTAAAAAATAAAATAAATTATACACCTCAAATATTTTTTTAAGACCGTGTGTGTGAATATGCACCAAGTAATCTTTATTTTTTTAAAACAACAACAAAGTGTGGCTTGTTTTTCTCAAATCCCCTAGAACTTTTGTTGTGTTTAGTTTTGGTGTTACCAGTTAAATGGTTGTTAGTTCATAATGAAAATACACTTGACACTACAAGTAGTACACTAGGAAAAACTAGGAGCTAAAATCAACAAAAGCAAGACATCAAAATGTAATTTCAACAGATTTCTTTATGTTTTTCTTAAAATAATGAATTTACACATTGGCTGGCATAGGAATGGCCCCCCTACCCATGAAATATTCCACATACTTATCCCAGACTGCACGGGCACTTTGGGGGGGCAAGCCAGTACAGGCATGTTCTAGGCCTGGCAAGACGATTTCAGCTGAGGTAAGTCCGGCCTCGGGCCCAACTGTGGCCATATAAGTAGGAGACTGTCTCTGTAGAAAGTTATGGAGAATACAGCAACAAAAAAATGATATAGTTCCATTTATATTTCACCATGAGCATAGAGGTTAAAAATAAATGGAACCGGCTGGCCATCATCCCAGAGGCGTTCTCCACAACACTTCTGGCTCTGGTCAGCCGGTAGTTGAACATCCTCCTCTCTGGGGTGAGGGTCCGCTGGGGGAATGGCCTCATTAGATGCTGTCCCAGCCAGAAATACAAAGGGGAGTCCTTCCACATTCTATGCATCCGGTGGCAATGCAAGGTCATCACTCTGGAGATGAAGAGCAAACTCTGTCTGCCTGAAGGCTCCCACATCCACAAAGAGGAACTCATACTGTGTTGACACCACCGCCATCAGCACAATGCTATGAAACACCTTGTAGTTGTAGTAATGGGAACCCGAATGGGGTGTTGGCACGATGCGGACGTGCTTCCCGTCAATGGCTCCACCGCAGTTGGGGAAGTCCCACCGCGTAGCAAACTCCGATGCCACAGTCTGCCATTCCTGTGGCGTGGAAGGAAGCTGTGGAATCAAACAAGATAAAAAAAAATAGTACTTTTGCACATAACATTGCAAACAGATTATACAAAAACATTATTGGCCAACATCATTATAACATTTATTTTAAGGAGCATTTAAATACAAAAATATAAGGCCCAATTATCACATTCCTCACCCGCTCTGATGGACCATTGTAAAACATTTTTTTTGGGGGGGGACAGATGAGTTTGGGACCTCCAAAAAAAAAAAAAGTGAAGCTATACTTTAAAATACATTTTAGGGGGGGGGGGGGCTAGATGAGTTTGGGACCTCAAAAAAAAAAGGTGAAGCTATACTTAAAAAAACATTTTCGGGGGGGGGGGGGGGGGCACTACAATGGATCTTACAAAATACATTGTTAACAGGCTAGGTGTGTTTGGGCCCAGGATAGCATGCTGGAGAGGTAAGTGAATGTAGGCCAAAAAAAGAGCATTAAAAACTTACAGCATGCATGGGGACAAAGGGGACATTCACAGCATATTACAATCATGGTAATTAGGGAAGTAGGAAAGAATAAAATTCATTAGTATACATTAAATACATAAAATGTGATATTAAAGGACAGGGCTGGACTGGGACAAAAAATTGGCCCTGGACTTCATCCAGACTGGCCCACTTTGACAGGTCTCTCCCATGGCGGCTGGACAACTCCTGCACCCTCCCGGCCACCCAAGCCCCCTCTCCCCCTTCACTAGCCATTCTACTTTATTAGAGTAGAACGGCTGGTACTGGTACTCTTATAGGCAGTACCAGTGGGGAAGCTAGACATTTTTTCACCCGGACAAAGAATCAGTTTGGTGCCCCCCCTTATGGGACAAGATTTGGCAGAAGTGAGAAACTCCCAGGCCATAGCTGTTGAGTCAGCTGTCTGTCCCCTCCCCCCTGCTCCTCTGGTCCTCCCCCTGCTTCTCTGTTTCCCCCCAGGTGAGCACTGCGGGGAGGGAGAGGAGGTGAGCGCTGTGGGAAGGGAGAGACAAAGGAGCGGAGGGGGGCGGCGGTCTGCTGTCACTGAAGCCGACCCACTGAGCCATCGGCCCACCGGGAAACTCCCTGTAATCCCAATGGCCAGTCCATCCCTGTTAAAGGAGAAAACTTACCCTCATATAGTCCTCCTGCAGGACTTGTATAATGGCAGAACAGGTATCTGGGATTATGAGGCCCAGAGCCTGGGGGCAGATGCCTGTTGTGAACTTCAAGTCCTGCAAGCTTCTCCCAGTTGCCAGATAGCGTAACGTGGCAACTAGCCTCTGCTCATCGCTGATGGCTTCCTGCATAACGGTATCCTGCCTGGTGATATAGGGCGACAGCAAAGCCAAGAGCTTCTGGAAAACGGGGTCAGACATCCTAAGGAAATTCCTGTAATCATCAGGATTATTCTCCTGGATCTCCCGCAGCAGAGGCATATGAGAGAGTTGGTTCCTACGGAGCAACCAATTCTTGGTCCATGAACGCCTCATCACCCTGTTCATGGCCTCGTCTTGGTCTAAAACAATAAGACCAACATACACCGACTGCAAAACACGAACTCTATGACGAGCAGGTGCCTGCAACATGGCTCGAAAACGAACGTCTATTCAGAATGAACAAACTAAACAGAATGCACTGAAGAACAGCAAGTCCTATGAAGAATGACCTGAAAATCAGAAACGAGCGGACAGGAACGCACTGTAAAACAAATACGACCTGACCACACGCCCTGAAAGACAAGATACGAACCCACAAGCACAAACTGAACCGCAGAAAACGATCTGAAAGCACGAAGACTGAAAAGTGCGAATCGTCTCTCATCAAACTTTTGCCAACACGCGGTAACACGAGATTAGCAAAAGCTAATTAGCAAAAGCAGTTGAATCGAACTTCCCCTTTATAGTGCCGTTGTACGTGTTGTATGTCACCGCGTTTGAGAACGACAAGATTTTGTCTTGACAGTGTGTATGCAAGGAAAGCTTGACAAGATCCTTTTTGAGGAAAACAACGTTTCTTTTACGACGAGATTCTTGGTCTTGTGTACGAGGCCTTACAGTTGTAAGTGGCTCCGAACAGGTTCCTCTCCGCCAAGCCTGTTTTTACTTTGCTACAATATATTACTTTTGCTAAACTTGGTCTCGGTTTGCTCACTGCCTCTTGCACAACACTGCACCTAGCCCACATCTATTTTATGGAACATGCCACAGGCACCTTAGTTGTGGCCAAGTGCACCTCTCTGTGCACTCAACAAATCCCACAGACCATGGTCCCTTGTCCATCTCAGGAATGAGCAAGATGGGGTTACGTTTCTACATATCGTGGGACCATGGAGACCAAAACACAGCCACCCAGTAACAGGAAGTCAGATAACAGCAGCAATAAAAAAAAGGAATTTGGAGGAGGCTGAGAACAATAGAAGATACTTTTTGAGTTAGGAGCACATACATGAAAATAATTATATATTTTTTAAAACTAGAGTTAAGTCCCTTGAAAGGGGAAACAAAAGAAAATATAGCTGGGAGACAAAATAAAGCAGCAGCTATGGTACAATGAGAAGATGTGAGGAGGTAAATTGAACTTTAAAAGATAGCATTCCTTTCCACATAGTGAGCTGGATCATGAAGGAAACAGATGAGGACAAATCAAAGAATCTTAAAAGTGGGTTGTACAAACAATTTAAAACAATCCAAGTTTTATCAAACCTCAGTAATCTGATTATTTGTCAGTACCAAGAGACCAAGTCTAGGAAATAAACATTGCAAACCAGTGTACCAGGAGAATAAATGCTAGATCTAGAAGTGGGTATTGAACCTATGGAATGTAAATTAGGATTATAAAACCGCTGCAGACTTGGCAGCAAGGCAGCAAATTATGCCATCAGATGCAGAGAAAAAAACAAAGGAAACGTGCTGTATTATGTATGGAGGCTGCAGTTACTGACCCTTTATCATGAAAGTGGTAGTTCCCTGGATGTCATTCTGATCTAATGGCTTTCAACACTTTGAGTCACTGACCTAGAACAGGTATGCAGATCAGAAATTCATGATGCATGCTTGTGTAGCGGGCAGCTGTTTTCCTCTGCTGGCCCTGCTCTAAATTTAGAGGGTAGTCAGAGGATTAGTTACCTCTGACCTATTTGTTTTCAAATTTGGGCCTCTGTTCCAGCCATGGCTGTACTGCAGGTGACCACAATTGTTGTCTGGAGTGTCGGTTCCACCCCAGGGCGAGGATGGCAGCAGTCAGATCAAGGTGTGTTGGGTATTCTTTCTCAGCGGCCAATCAGTGAGGGTTGATCACCTTGATGTGCATGCTGGGGGAGAGAGTATTAAAGGGACAGACATCAAGGATTCTGGGTCGTCCTCCCTGGGCAGTTGTCCCACCACCCCTGTGTGTGGCCCTCCTGGCCGGGGGTGCGTGTTCAGAGTTCCTGGCTCCGGACAACATTGGTCTGGAGATGTGATTTGCCAGGCAGGCCCAGTAGTCAGACTGGGTCTGCAATGATAAAGTGATCCTGCGCTATCTGTCCTAGAGGGAGGAAGCCACCGTATGAAGTACCTGTTCTGGAGAGCACCGAGCATGAGGCTGGTACACTCAGGAAGGCCTGAACTTCATTGAAGGACACACTACTACTGAAAGGCTGAGCAGTTGTCGCTGTCAGTTTTCCCGATTTCACAAGTAATTACTTTAAGAAGAGATCCGGGTGCTTAATCCTAAAGTGAGAGGATTCTGGACCGAACGTATCTCCACCTTTGGGAAGGTTCTGTGTAGCGCCCTGGCTGCTAGGACTAGTGAGAGAGGCCTATCCAGGGGCACACTACCCACTCTGGCTAGAGTGGCGAAGAGAGTTTATGTCTGGAGGCAGAAGTGCTTCTTATCAAGTTTTACACCTGAACCCACTACCTATACCCTATTTCAACTCTTCAATCTATTGTTCGTTCTTTTACCACGTTCGGTAAATAAAGCAGAGGAAAAGGAACGCAAAGTGTGGACATTGACTTTGTTTCAGCTCTCATCCAGTACCCTAGACGGCGGAGAAATAGAGGTAACTTGCCATCCAAAATAAACCAGCAGCTCCTTTGGGGGTAGTGCTATTCGGATACTATTAACCCTTTTGCTGCCACAGACAATTTAGCATCTTTTGCACACATGTAAAAATGTACATTTAAGGCCTGAAGATTAGTTAAAAACCTCAATACCCAACCCCCCCATGAAATAACATATTTAGGGTGACAGGCTCTCCTAATGAGACATAAGGAGTCTTCCTAAACCACTGTTGTCACCCCTGTACTCAGTGCTGCTATGGGGCCGGTCGTATGTAGCACCCTCTAGTGTGCAACTAGCATAGGTAAATTTATTTTGTTGACTCATGGTAGCTGTGTGAGTCTGTAATTGGGTCAGGTTACTCAAAGTCAGGCTGAAGGGCTCTGCAGGTCTCTGGTATCTCCCTCTAGTTTTAGAAGCCTGGAGAAGCTTCTGTAAGTTAGTTGGTGGAGGTCCCGATCTGCATACTTGAGGCAATCTGGCCAATCCCCTAGCAGAAGGCACTGGCAGGGTGGCTAGGTCAGCCCTTAAATATGGTGGAGCCTGAGCAGCAGGGGAGTTGGGTGGAAGATGGAATGCTGTACTGTGCTGAGGTTGCTTTGTGTGGCCTAGTAAGGGACCCCTGGTCTGGGGCTCTCCCTCCAGGCTGGAACTAAGGAAAGGAAGGTGAGGAAGCCTAAGAGAGGGATCTCCATTACCTTTGGGTGCAGGAGACATCCGGGCTGACATAGGAAGATCTGATCAGTTGGAGGCCTGAACAGGATTCTTGCCTAGTGCAAAGGGGAGCAAAAGACAGTGTGAGTATCTCAGCACACCCAGGGGCATGCAAGGGGAGATACAGCCAGAGGGAGCATACTTTACAGGAACAGCATTGTGCTAAATCCCAATCACTTGTCCTGGGACGTTCTTCAGAAACAGCAGATAGGCTGGTAGTCAAGGCAGCCAGGTGAGCTGGTAGTGTCTGCAATCGTCAGAACTATGTGAAGTTCTACTGAGGAGACACTATACTCCTGCATACAGTTTGCCGGGAGCTCCTGGTTCGGAAAGAACTTTGCCACTGATCCATAGAGACTGTAATTATTCTTGAGGGAGTACAGTCCAGGATCTTCATTTTTGTGTACATAGAGAAGGAAATGTGTCCTCATCTGATGTTTCTTCAAGTAAAGTTGGGCATTCCATAATCCCTACACCCTGTCCAAGTCCTTTCCCCCCCACTAAAACATCAAAAACAAAACCCATGGACTGATTTCTTGTGTCTGGATGCAAGTTGGAAATGTATGTTGCCTGGCTGTGCAGAAATAGGGGGACTCAATATCCATTGGCTCCTGCAGAGGTAGCACTACACATTGGTAATAATTCAACTGCTAAAGAGCCAAGTGCCATAAGGGCACTGTCTAGTCTTAGCCAGTGATTACGCAAGCCCTTATCCCGCGTACACACGATCGGAAAACCGTGGATTTTTTTCCGACTGAATTTTGGCTCAAACTTGTGTTGCATACATGCGGTCTCACAAAATTCCAACCTGATAGAAATGTGGTGACGTACAACACTACAACAAGCCAAGAAAAATTAAGTTCAATGATTCCGAGCATGCGTCAAATTGATTCCGAGCATGCGTGTTTTTAAGCGCGTCTGAATTGAATACAGACAATCGGAATTTCCGACAAGAACTTTTCCTGTCGGATAATTTGAGAACCGGCTATCAAATTTATGCTGTCGGAAATTCCAACAGAAAAAGTCTGATGAGGCCTACACACAGTCGGAACTTCCGACCAAAAGCTCACATCAAACTTTTCTTGTCAGAAATTCCGACCGTGTGTAAGCTAGGTTAGAGATGGCAGTCACAAACCCTAAACTTATACAACTGTACAATAAAATGTGGAATAAAACTGTATTCTACCTATGCAATTAAAGAAAAAAAGCAGCTGAGCTCAAAGTACCTTAAGCTTTTTAGGAGGTTGAAGAACTGTAAAGATGATTTCTCTTATAATCCAAACAATTCCAAATAAAACTTTGAGAAAACCTGATAAATAAATGTAAAAGGACTTCACACATAAGCACCACTGCTTTCTAGACTGACCTCTCCTTGAAATGATTGGATTTCATGACCTGTCAGTCTCGCTGAGAAGTTCTCTCCGGTATTTCTTGTTATGTTAGTTCCCAGAGAGCTCAGGCATTGAGTATAATTTCCCAAGACTTCTCCGTGATTGGGGTCACTGTGGTGATCTTCAAGACGGATCTCACACAACCATGTCCCCCGGACTGTGTCGCTGAGCCCCAGGCGTGTCACATCCTGTATCTTTTGGACTGTCAGGAACTTCTATCTATTCATTTCTCCTGGGCCATCCATTCTTATCAACTCTGTAAAGAGACTTCAAACACCACGACAAAAGGAATTCATCCTCCTTTTCTATATTTTATGAAATATGGGAATGAAGAAACTGACAGCTCAGTGGAAAAACTAAGACCACCTATTCTGAGATGTTAATTGATCTTAAACACATCTGCTCTTTGCGATCCATGACCTTGGCCAATTTTAGGGCAATTTGGACTTCTTTCTTTTGTTCTGTGCTCCTTTTATTATGTGTCCTTGGTTGACAATAAAGATGGATTTTGATAGAAAATGACAATTGTTTTCATGGCAATGAAATGTGGAGACCCTATTTGTTTGTAAATATATCATCCTTCTATCATGTCTCTGTCTCCAGCATGGTCTACCAATCAAACCGTTGGTTATCTTGCAAGAAGAAGGACAGCAAAGTGGCTTACTGTTAACATACCTGCCTCCCAGGAAAGGGAGTCCTTGGCTTTGACGAAACTTAACGTTGCATCAGAAAACCCTTTTACCTCAGAGGTTCCTCCTTCACATTAGTGGCTCTCCATCATGTCAGAGGCCCCCCTTCACATCAGAGTCACCCTATGACATCAGAAGCCCCATATACTTGAGTCCTCCCTTCACACCAGAGATCCACCATCACCACAGAGCCCCCAATCACACAGTCCACCCTTCAAAGAGCCCACCCAGTCACACAGGCCTCCAATCACAGATCACCATTTTTTGGTGGTGCCAATGGCCAGCTTGCCTGTACCAATGCAAGTCATAATGTTGATCTGGGGCAAACTGGGTTTTGAGCTCGCTGCACAGGTGGGGAACCCAAACTTCCCCCTAGAGAAACACTGGATTAAATCATGTTTTTTTTTTTAAAGTTATTTTTATTGCTGTCTGTGTTCTGCTTACCTTTGTCCATTATCAAGGAGAATAAAGGTGATGGTAATTGAAATATTACAGTTGTCATAAATAAAAAGAACCCCTAGACTGTTTTTTGAGCCAGTGGAAGAATGAAGAAAATTCTGTTTGCCTGGCTGTGTGTGATACAAAGGGACAAATTTACCAGCAGCTCTTTAAGGGGTGTACTACACATACAGTATAACGGCTTTGTAGAAACATAGGGTTAAAAGCCAAGCGGTCAGATCCGGGTACATGTTTCAGCCTTAGGCTGAAAAGTATAAACAGGTTTGGCTGCTTGTATTTTAACCCTTTGTTCCCGTTCAGAAGTCAGGATTAAGTATTACACAGAGTTCAGGGGCCAGGATTAAGTAAAGCACAGAGTTCAGGGGTCATGATTAAATAAGACTCCAAGGTCAGGATCAGGTAATGCAGAGAGTTCAGGAGTCAGGATTATGTAAACCACAGAGTTCAGAGGTCAGCATTAAGTAAGGCACAGCATTCAGCAGTCAGGACAAAGTAACAAAAATTTCAGGGCCAGGGTTAGGTAAAGCACAGAGTTCAGAGATCAGGATCAAGTAACACAGAGAGGGGTAAGGGTAGCGTAGGGGAAAGTATTAACCAAAACTCAAAGTTTAGAGGTCAGGATAAGGTAACACAGATAGTTCAGGGGTCAGGATTAGGTAACACAGAATTTAGAGGTCAGGATTAAGTAATGCAAAGTTTAGAGGGCAGAATTAAGTAACACTGAGAATTCAGGGGTCAGGATTAAGTAAGGCAAAGTTTAGAGGGCAGAATTAAGTAACACAGAGAATTCAGGTGTCAGGATTAAGTAACGCAAAGTTTAGAGGGCAGAATTAAGTAACACAGAGAATTCAGGTGTCAGGATTAAGTAAAACAGAGTTTAGAGGGCAGGATTAAAGGGTCACTAAAGGCATAACAAACATGTTATACTTACCTCCACTGTGCAGCTCGTTTTGCACAGAGTGTCCCGAATCTGGTCTTCTGGGGTCCCTCGGCTCCTCCTCGCAAAAGCTTTTGCGAGCGCGCTCCCATGATACAGCGGCGGCCATAGCCGCCGACTATCACTCGGGCCTTCCCCCTGGCGCGCCGCATCATCCGCTGTGATTGACAGCAGCGCCAGCCAATGGCTGCGCTGCTATCAATCCGTCCAGCCTAGCCAATCAACGGCCAGGCTGGGAACCGAAGAGGATCACGTGGACGCGCGTGGGACTTTCGAGGGGTCAGTTAAGTAAAACGGGGTTTGGGGGGGGGGGGCGGTACCGGCGGATGTTTTTTCACCTTAATGTATAGGATGCATTAAGGTGAAAATACATTTACCTTTACAACCCCTTTAAGTAACAGATGTAGCGGTGCACTGGCACAAGTTCAAAAGATCCACACATCACCCAAAGCCAGATGCAAGTCCAAAGGAGATCGAAGATTTGCAGTCCAGGGACCTCGTCTGTGGAATGCATTACCAACCACCATCCGACTGGAGTCGGACCACTTGGCCTTCAGGAGAAAGATTAAAACCCATCACTTGTGAGGTCAAGGGGTTCCTTACCCATGAAATGGAAACAGCGCCCAGAGGCGATTCAGTTTGCATGTGTTGCGCTTTACAAGTCTCTCTCTCTCTCTCTCTCTCTCTCTCACCCTCCATTCATCCATCTTGAGACAATGAACAGTCATTTGTGTTTTGTTTTATTTGGGGGATATAACTTGGATGGGGTAAGGAGGATATGGGATTCCCACAGAACAAGTTAGTGCTTGTCATGTTAAAGTCAACTCGGCTTTACATGAGCAAGCATTTTACTTCATATCTTCAAGAAAAATATAGCAGTATATAAGTTGCACTCCCCGGATGGAATAAAATGGCGGACCATAATTCTGACAGACTTTTACCTCAGAACTTCACCTCAGGACACTTATCCTCCTGCACATCACTTTCCTGTCACAAATTAGTACTCCTGTCCCACCATGTTCAGCCCACTAGGCCTTACTCTGAATAAGTCCCAGCAGCTTCTGTAATTAGTTGTACTTGGTGGCATTTGACTGTATAGTTACTAGGCCTGAGGCCTGCAGAACCACTCCCCAGGGGGCCTAGTAGTTTAACCTCCCTGGCGGTATGATTATGTCTGGAATTTTGTAGCAAAAGCGGTACAATTATTTTGCAAGGAAATTTGGCGTTTTATACTTCTGCAAGTGATTATAATTTATTATCGCTGTTTTCTAGCTGCCTGGCCTAAAACCATTTTTGACATAAAGGGACACTTTTGGTTGCTATGGACAATCTACAGTTTGCAGGCAGAAAGAACAGTTTTTTTATTATATAAAAGTACATGTAAGGCACTGGGCAGACCACTAGGGACAAGGGAGGGGGGGGTGTATTTTTTACATACAGTACTGTAATCTATAAGATTACAGTATACTGTATGTAATGTGTTTGTTTACTTTTTTGAATTTGGTGCCGTTCTCCGCCCCGTGCATCGTAACGTCGCAGGGAACGGAGATCGGCGGCACACGGGGACACTGTGAATCGAGCAAGGACCCGCTCGCTCACACAGCGGGGATGCATCGCTGGATCCAGGGACAAGGTAAGTAACTCCCTGCCTGTGGATACTGCGAGAAGGTAAGCCACGCCGCTGCAGGCTCTGCACAGCTACCCCGAGCGTGACTCGGGGTTACCGATAGTAGCATAGAAAAAACACCCCAAGTCACGCTCGGGATCACCGCTAAGGAGGTTAACAGCTCTGTACTTGGTGATGGACTACTGATCCCAGTACAGATAATCATACTTGCAAATCCTGCGCCCTCAGGCGACATCGATTTGACACATGCCTGCCTAAATTTGCCTGTACTGATACCTGCGACACATAAAATCCTGTTTTAGTATCTACCTATGTTAGAGGGCGCTACACAGAGTTTAGAGGGCAGGATTAAGTAACAGAGAATTCAGGGGTCAGGATTAAGTAAAACACTGGCCCGGATTCAGATAGAATTGTCTATCTATCGGCGGGCGTAACGTATCGCAGATACGGTACGCCGCTGTAACTTAGGGCGCAAGTTCCGTATGCAGAAAGAACTTGCACCCTTAGTTACGGCGGCGTAACGTATGTGTGTCGGCGTAAGCCCGCCTAATTTAAATGGGCATGCGCCGTTCGTGAAAAGATCCCAGTGCGCATGCTCTAAATTACGCCGCAAGTCGTCATTGCTTTAGACGTGAACGTAACTTATGTACAGCCCTATTCGCGAACAACTTGCGCAAACAACGTAAAAATTTTAAAACTCGATGCAGGAACGACGTCCATAGTTAACATTGGCTACGCCTCATATAGCAGGGGTAACTTTACGCCGAAAAAAGCCTAACATAAACGACATAAAAAAATGCGCTGGACGTACGTTTCTGAATCGGCCTATCTACCTAATTAGCATATTCATCGCGTAACTATACAGAAGCGCCACCTAGCGGCCAGCGTAAATATGCAGCCTAAGATACGACGGTGTAAGACACTTACGCCGGTCGGATCTTAGGGAAATCTATGTGTAACTGATTCTCTGAATCAGTCGCATAGTTACGACCATGCACACTCAGAGATACAACGGCGTATCCGGAGATACGTCGTCGTATCTCCTTTCTGAATCTGGCCCATTGAGTTTAGAGGTCAAGATTAGGCAGCACAGAGAGTTCAGAAGTCAGGATTAAGTAACACAGAGAGTTCAGAGGTCATGATTAAGTGTTGAAGGATCAGGTCAGTAGCAGGTTACTCAAAGATTTCAGCATGTGTCTCAGTTATTCCTATGGTCCATCATTGTCCCTGGCAGCCAGGTAGTGCAGTGTGAACTTTATACTGCACAGGTTCCAACTCATCACACTGTACAAGGATCAATCCAAAACGGCATTGCTGGAGTAGTCTACGCATGCACAGTTGCATTAATCGATATGCATGCATTGAGCACTCTAGCAGCGCCATTTTTGAAATGACACTTGCGCGGTGTGATGAATTGGAGTCTGCATACTGCAAAGTCTATGGTGTCTGGCTCTTGGGAACAAATTTGGGACTCCCAATACAATAGGGACAACTAGTAACCTTAGTGCTGCTGTAAAGAAGAAGTGCAATTAACTGGGTGCAGTCTAATTGCAGTTGCAGGTACCCCCTGTGCAGAAGTTTCTCCTCCATTATCTGCAGTTAACAGTGAGAAACATGCAGAAAGTCTTTATACACTGATGACATTTTCTGCAACATATATTGTACAGAGTTATATTCACATGAGTTGACATATGGAGTAAACAAGTATGGAAATTGCCCACAGCAGATACATAAATAGGCAAAACTATCAGAGGAGATTTTTCCCATAAAAAAATTGTCCCCTAAACAACAGTTATAGAGAGGGCTATTGAACCGATGGGATATAAAGACTGGAGGGATTATAATGCAGATACAGGATTTAGCAAAGAAGGAATCAAAGCGATGTTATCAGACGCGCTGAAAAATCAAGAAGATAAAGTGTTATCCATACAGTTGCATTTTTCAATAAATTGCTCTTTGGAAAGGTAGAAAACAGGAGGCCTAAGAGGATGAGATTGAGGTAGATGATAAAAGAGCAGCAACCTAAATTAGCATTTTATTAATATAGATATCAGGAATGTTGTTTGCATTGATGTACTGTAGCTTTGGCGAAATGTGATAGAATGTTCTGGAAATAAAATAAAAAAACAAAGACAAAGTAATGAAAAACACATTTTAAAAACCTCATTGTGCATTAGACTTAAAACTTCAATATTGGGGGAAAGATAAGTGACAATAAAATATTAAAAAATATATATTCAAGTAAATACTCTCAATGCAAAAAATAAAAAAAGTACCTTCTATTGCTTTCCACCTCCTCCAAATTTCTTTTTGTGCTGAGATCCAACATCTTGTTAGAGGGTGGCTACATTCCTTCTTCATGGTCCCAATACATTTAAGAATGTAGCACTCGTTCCTGCTTGCTCCCTTAATAGGCTATGGACCAGTGGTGGTGCGTCCATAAAGGGCGCAGGAGCGCCACCCCCTCTCTCCTGCACCGCTCTACCATCATAGATAGATTCCTGCATTGCATGAGGGGCAATTGTTGGGCACACTGACAGCATCTGATGGGGCACACTAGCGGAAATTGATGGGCACACTGGCAGCATTTGATGGGGCACAGTAGCGGCAATTGATGGGGCACACTGGCAGTATTTGATGGGCACACTGGCAGCAATTGTTTTTGCACACTGGCAGCAATTGATGGGTACAGTGGCTGGGTTTGATGGCACAGTGGCGGCAATTTATTGGTACAGTGGCTGCGTTTGATGGCACAGTGGCGGCAAATTATGTGTACAGTGGCTGCGTTCGATGGCACAGTAGCTGCGATTGATGGGCACAGTGGCTGCAATTGATGTTTTTTTTCAGTTTGTTTGCCCCCCCCCCAAAAAAAAAAAACATTTTGAGCACCAGCTGCCACTGCTATGGACAATGCATAGATGCCAAACCCTCCAGCTTATTCGGAACTACAAATTAGGATTGTCCCGATACCAATACCAGTATCGGTATCGGGACCGATACCGAGTATTTGCGGGAGTACTTGTACTCCCGCAAATGCCCCCGATGCCTGGCTGAATACTTGTCTCCCCCCCGCCGCCGCAAACCCCCTGCCGCTGCCGCCGCATACTGCAAAGCCGCCGCCGCTACATACCGCAAAGCCGCCGCCGCGTTAATCAGCGTGCGGGGTACATTACAGCTTTCGTTTGAAAGTTCCCCACCATCTGAGAAGATAAAGAGCCTCATCCACAAATACCACAAAAGACTTCAAGCTGTCATTGATGTTAAAGGGAGCAATACACTGTATTAGAAAATGGGGTATGTAAACTTTTAATCAGGGTCATTTGGGTAGTTTCTGTTTTCATTATGACTTAAAAAGAGTAAACACAGTTGATTGATAATAAATAATTTCAGCCAAACACTAACCATGAGTAAAAGAAAAGTTCTTATGTCATCATTCATATTCTCAAAAAAATGGCCAAGAAACCATAAATTCTGCCAGGGTATGTAAACTTATGAGCACAACTGTATATAGTGGGAACAATGGTAAACAGAGCATTTCCTTTCTGACTTCCTGGGTCACCTCCATTTTGTCAGAGATCCAGCGAATCAGTTATCTTAAAGTGGTTGTAAAGTTATTTTTTTAACTTTTACCTACAGGTAAGCCTATAATAAGGCTTACCTGTAGGTAAAAAAAAAAAAAATATCTCCTAAACCTTTACGTTTTAGGAGATATTCCCCTCGCAATGAGCCGCGAATTTTCGGCTTAAGGCCCAGCAGCCATCGGACCTTGCCAGAAAGAGCTAGTATGCGGTGCATACTAGCTCATTATCCCTTTTCCCTTAGGCCGCGTACACACGGTCGATCCAAACCGATGAGAATAGTTTGACGGACCATTTTCATCGGTTCACCGCTGAAGTGGCCTGATGGTCTGATGTGCGTACACACTATCAGTTCAAAAAACGATCGGGTCAGAACGCGGTGACGTAAAACACATGACGTGCTGAAAAAAACAAAGTTCAATGCTTCCAAGCAAGCGTCGACTTGATTCTAAACATGTGCGGGTTTTGAACCGATGCTTTTGTGTACTAACCATCAGTTTGGACCTATCGGGCAGCGGTCCATCGGTTCGATTTTAAAGCAAGTTCTAAAATTTTTGACCGAAGGACAATGGACCGATGGGCCCATCACACGGTCGGTTTGGACCGATGAAACTGGACTTCAGGCCATTTTCATTGGTTTGGGCACCGACCGTGTATACAGGTGTAAAGAAAAAAAAAAGTAAGCGGGTTTACTACCGCTTTAATACTTTTGACAATATTGTGTACATTCTGCCCCCCAAAAGAAAGTTGCTGATACGGTTAGAGTCAGTTCACACTGGGGCAACACGACTTCCAGCACGACTTTCAGAGGCAACTCCAACACGAGTTCAGCATGAACCACCATGCGACTTGGGGTGATCTGGGGCGGTTTACAACACGACTTGAAGTTGCCTCCAGGACAGGGAATGTTAGAAGTGGCCAATCAGAGCTTCTAAGCTCTTTTGACATCATTCTTCTTCCTGTTTCATTTCTTCTTCCCTGTTCCCTGTTTTTCTGTGTCCAAAATGCTCTTTGTGCGTTAAGTAATGCCAGCTGTCATAGCAGCTGGTTTGGCAGTATTGATCTATTGATCAATAAGGATCTATTGATCCTGCCAGGGATATACTGTTGTTAGGGATCTATTGTTGTTGTCAGGGGAACTAGTGTTCCTGTCAGGGATCTATTGTTCCTGTCAGAGATATACTGTTGTTGCCAGGGGAACTAGTGTTCCTGTTAGGTATCTACTGTTGTTGTAAGTGGATCTATTCTTCATGTCATGGATCTATTGTTCCTGTCAGGGATCTACTCTTATCAGGGATCTATTGTTGTTGTCTGGGGAACTAGTGTTCCTGTTAGGGATCTACTGTTGTTTTAAGGGGGTCTATTGTTGTCAGGGGAACTGGTGTTCATGTGAGGGATCTATTGTTGTTGTCACATGAACTATTGTTCCTGTCAGGGATCTACTGTTGTCATGGATCTATTGTTGTTGTCAGGGGATCTATTGTTCCTGTCAGAGATCTACTGTTGTTGTCAGGGAAACTAGTGTTCCTGTTAGGTATCTACTGCTGTAAGTGAATTCAAAAAAGAGAAAAAGTACACCACACACAAGATGGAACTGTGGGTGTCTTATAATAGTGCAGTGCCATGTCCTACATATATTGAAAACATTACAAAGA
This sequence comes from Rana temporaria, assembly GCF_905171775.1. Taxonomy (NCBI): domain Eukaryota; kingdom Metazoa; phylum Chordata; class Amphibia; order Anura; family Ranidae; genus Rana; species Rana temporaria. Next base: position 91,374,084 of record NC_053501.1, on the reverse strand, counting down.
AGAAATTAACACAGAAAACTGTATTAATCAACAGAGGATCGGATTAAACCAATAATGATCCAGGAAAGGCATCAAAGAAGTATGATGACTAGCATATGAAATAGTAGATCACAATCAAGCTCGACATGTTTCGCGGGTAACCGCTTTTTCGGGAGCTGATATTTCTAGAGAGAAGACAGACTAAGTCACGTGCCTAGTGACGGAACGCGTGGGGGAGGAGCCTATGTTTGACGGGACTTCGTTCCTAGTGAGGAGATCAACATACTGAGCGGCAATCTATCTCAGAGCCTGTGTCAATCGGCGGTTTTGTGAGTTCATTACCGTCGGTGTAGTCTCTTGTCCATTGTCCTCTGTTATACAGTATTGTGCTATGAGGCTTGTCCTCTTTCTTTTTTCTTCCCTTATATTGAGGTTTTCTGCTTGGATCTTTTAATGGGAAAGGTCATTGTCTGTCTAATGAGAAGTTTTTGAGGAGGAAACGCCAGCTGATCATCATAGGGCTGCATATGGGTGTTAACCCATAAGGAACTCATTCCAACATCTCATTGGACTTAATAGTAATTTTTCATAAGTGTTGCTATTTATACTCACTATGTATGATTTATATTACTAAAATTTACACTGTACTCACTCAGCACTAGTTAACACTAGCGCTATCATTTACTCAATTCCTGTTATTGGTTTATACATGTATATTGGTAGAGCTATACATCATATATACTAAACGGAGCATATCATATGTGCAGTGAAGCACCGTTATCACAGGGCATGCAAATATGACCATTACCACCATAATGCCACCAAGGGGAGGGATAGCCTACAAGGTGCTCTTTGGCCCCTACAAATTTTAAAAGCAATATCTAAATCCTATGGGATAAAGATCCTTCCTACAAGAATTTTTCTTTTGGTGGTCTCACCATCCTTATATATTAAAGTATCTGGCCAACGTGTTTATTCCTTCACTGGCTTTCTACTGGTTAGGAACTGAGGTGCATTATACTTATATACACCTAGAAATAGATCATGGCAGTGACTATTGCTTATTAGTCCTCATTAATAAGGTCTAATTATGTTTATTTTCTCTATTGTTGTCTCCTTATGGAATTCTTTCCATGTTAGATGCACCTCCCGCTGTATTACCACCAGGACCTACCGACAAGCTTCGAAACTTATATCTACTACCATAATTATTATTTTTCTATCCATAAATCCTTAGGCCGCGTACACAAGGTCGAACATGTCCGCTGAAACTGGTCCGCGGACCAGTTTCCGCGGACATGTCCGACCGCGTGTACGGACTAGCGGACAGGTTTCCAGCGGACAAAAGTTTCTTAGCAAGCTAAGAAACTTGTCCGCTGTAAACATGTCCGTCGGACATGTCCGATGGTTAGTACACCTGTAACGGTCACCACCGTTTACGACCTTCCATCAACCTACGACAGCTCATCTGACACTCCAACCATGCAACAGACATCAGACATCCCATTTCCCCAGAATCAAGACGAGACACGCAGCTCTTTACTTGTTCCATGAAAGGAACAATGAACTCCCCACCCACACATCACACCGTGGGGGGCTTCAATCACATTCTTTGAGCTAATTACTAAACATTCTAGACATGTCGGCGCCGGCCTATAATTATCATGATCTAATCACTGCACATTCCTTCATTAACAGAATTCAAACAAAACACCATCACACAATGATCTCTTCAATCCACATCGTTAGACAAACGTTCTGTCTCCGACAGACAGGTTGACAAGTTCCATTCCACACACAAAACAGTATTTAGCATACATAATTAGTGGTCTGGGAGCAGACCTGGATTAACACCTTTACACAATGGTTAATGGAATATCTTAGGAGTCTATGCAATTAAAACCTTTCAAAAGAATGTGTCCCCACATTGAATAAGCCAACAACTTGTGATATCTCAAGACATCCTGCAAACATGAATTATTATTAATGTTCCATCTTATGTAATACATGAATTATGATTCACTTGCCACCCCATCTCCTGGCTCAATCTGTGCCCAAAAGTCACTCCTGTTACATGGCTCCCTCCTTGTGGAACACTCCGGCAGACTCGGTTTGATCCTTTTCGGGTCAACTTGGGGATGTCCGGAACTAGGAGGCCGGGATGACGTCTGTTTGTCGGGATAAACCATCAGCATTGCCCTTTGGTTTACCAGGTCGGTAGCTGATGGTGAAGGTGAATAATGGAATTCAGTTCTGGAACAGTCACTTGCTTTGCTCTCTCAATGGCTCCCAAAACCTGTTGCTGATGCTCTTGGAACAGATAAGGCACCACCTGGATGCAAATCCCATTTAATCTTTTGACAATTTCAGCCTGTTTGTGCATTTCAATGTTCAAGCCACAGGGACATCTCATAATACATGACGTAGTGTCGTTGCATCTCTGATTTCTCACTGGCCAATTTGTCACATTTCCATTTTAGACTGGGATATTGTGCCGGATCTACAGTACATGTCGGGGAAGGTAGTCTTATCCGGGTCTCAGCAGCAAGCGAGTTGGTTCCAGCAACGCGGGTTGGGGCACAGGTAGTCACTGTGTGGGCTTCAGCGGGACACATCGGGGCGTACGCAGAAACAAGGGGGGCCAAATCATTCCCCAGTAGTACATCTGCTGGCAAATCCTTCATCACCCCCACATTCACATGTCCTGAACCAACCCCTCAATCCAGGTGAACCCGGGCAACGGGTAGCCGGAAGACGTGCCTCTCGCTACTCTTACAGCTACGGTGTCTCCGGTGTGCTGGCTCTCTGGGATGAGTTTCTTCTGTAGCAGGGTCATGGTAGCACCAGTATCACGTAGCCCATTGGCTACCTTTCCATTGACCCGGACAGTCTGCCTGTGTTGCTGCCTGTTGTCCTGGTTAGCTGCTTGTATCGGATCTGCCTCGTGCAGAACGCCCCAATGTTCTTCCTCCTCAATGCAGTGGACCGTAGGCATGGATGTGTGGGGGTTCCCCCTTTCTGGCTGTCTCCAGGACTGTGACTGCCTGGGTGGATTCAATGGACAGTCTAGCTTTCTGTGTCCTAGCTGTTTACACCCAAAACACCTGATGGGCTGTGAGTAGTCCTGGGAGTTGAACCTAGGCTTCTGAGGATAAGTGGCCGCTGGAGGTGGTGTTGTAGGACGGTCCGACTGGGGTTTGTAGGCAATAGCTGGCGGGGGTGCCGCTGATCGATAATCCACCCGAGCTGTGGTCTTGACCAGAGTTGTCCAGTTTGCGGGCATCTGTGTATTTGTCCACCAGGCGAGCTGCTTCAGACAAGGAGAAAGGGTTTCTGTCCTGGACCCATTCTCTGACTTCCCGGGACAGTTTGTCAAAGAAGTGCTCCAGCAGGAACACCTGCAGCACCTCTTCCCCGGATTCTGCTTGGCATCCATCGACCCAGTGGGATGCTGTGCGGTGTAGGCGACATGCCCACTCGGTATATGAGTCTCCAGTCTGCTTTCTCGTCTCTCGGAACCGCCTCCGGTGTGACCGCATACCTGGCCAAAAGTGCTTCTTTTACCAGTCCATAGTTCATAATTTCATTGTCTGGGATGGCCCTAAATGCTTCACTGGCCCGGCCGGACAATTTCCCAGACAAAATGGTAACCCATTCCTCTGTGGGCACCCGGTGTAGGGCGCATTGCCGTTCAAAATCAGCAAGGTACCCATCAATCTCCCCTTCAGTTTCAATGAAGTTCTTAAAAGCAGCAAAGTGTATCTTTCTCCTTTCAGTTGGTGCTGCTGTGACTTCTGCTGCTGCAGAACGTCTTTGCCGTAGCCAATTTGCATCCACAGCAGCTATAACTCGGTCTATGATCTCCGGTGGAGGGTTAGGACCATAGTGTGCCAGTCTTAGTTTGACAGCCCGATCAAAGCTTGCCTCCTCCAGGGTCCTGTCTGTTACGCTGGGCCTTTCCGTTAAGTTAGGTCTTTCCGCTCCATCCATTTGGACAAGTTCTGTGATCACGTCCATCTTCTTATGGTTGCTGGCTGGTCTGCCACGGTTCTCCAGTAGTCCTTGTAGCTGTCCTTTAAGCGATGGATTTATCCCGCTGCTAGCCACCAATTGTAACGGTCACCACCGTTTACGACCTTCCATCACCCACGACAGCTCATCTGACACTCCAACTGTCCAACAGACATCAGACATCCCATTTCCCCAGAATCAAGACGAGACACGCAGCTCTGTACTTGTTCCAAAATGAAGACAACTTTAATGGTAGCTTTCAGTCTTATATACAGTACAAGGCATGAAAGGAACAATCAACTCCCCACCCACACATCACACCGTGGGGGGCTTCAATCACATTCTTTGAGCTAATTACTAAACATTCTAGACATGTCGGCGCCGGCCTATAATTATCATGATCTAATCACTGCACATTCCTTCATTAACAGAATTCAAACAAAACACCATCACACAATGATCTCTTCAATCCACATCGTTAGACAGACGTTCTGTCTCCGACAGACAGGTTGACAAGTTCCATTCCACACACAAAACAGTATTTAGCATACATAATTAGAGGTCTGGGAGCAGACCTGGATTAACACCTTTACACAATGGTTAATGGAATATCTTAGGAGTCTATGCAATTAACACCTTTCAAAAGAATGTGTCCCCACATTGAATAAGCCAACAACTTGTGATATTTTAAGACATCCTGCAAACATGAATTATTATTAATGTCCTATCTCATGTAATACATGAATTATGATTCACTTGCCACCCCATCTCCTGGCTCAATCTGTGCCCAAAAGTCACTCCTGTTACAACACCTAATCGGACATGTCTGCTGGTTATGACGTGTAACCAGCGTCCCGAAATCCCGCGCATGCGTCAAATTGATTCAACGCATGCGTGGAAACATTGCACTTCCGTGTTTGAGAACGTCGGTGTCTTCTACGTCACCGCGTTCTCTGTCCGCTGGGATTTTGGTCTGATGGTGTGTACACACATCAGACGAAAAGCTCCCAGGAGACATGTCCGATGAAAACGGTCCACGGACCGTTTTCATCGGACATGTCTCCTCGTGTGTACGGGGCCTTACAGGTTTTCATAAGACTCTATCCAGTACCCTCACAATTATTAACTCTTCTTTTCCATTACTTTCTTTACCACCGCACTGTTTCTCTCTCTCTCTTTCTCTCTCTCTCTGGTGCTACTGTCATCTTCTCTGCCTTAGTGCACATCCCTACCACCTGCAACGGTTTTGTATGATCATTTGGGTTGGTCACAATACTTGAATATAATATTCAATTAACCCACATCTTTGCATGTACTTTATTTATCTCGCCGTACCACTCTCTTTCTGGTGTGTCCCTGCATTTCCTTCCTATGGGACCCACAGCCCGTTGTCCCTTCCCTTGGTGGCATTATGGTGGTCATGGTCATATTCGCATGCCCTGTGATACGGTGCTTCACTGCACATATGATATGCTCTGTTTAGTATATATGATGTATAGCTCCACCAATATACATGTATAAACCAATAACAGTCTGTCTTCTCTCTAGAAATATCATTAGCTCCCGAAGAAGCGGTTACACCGCGAAACATGTCGAGCTTGATTGTGATCTACTATTACATATGCTAGTCATCATACTTCTTTGATGCCTTTCCTGGATCATTATTGGTTTAATCCAATCCTCTGTTGATTAATACAGTTTTCTGTGTTAATTTCTGTGTTAATTTCTTCTTTGTTTTTAATGTTTTTTATATATGTTTTTACTGTAATGTTGGTCCAATAACCCTTGTGGGAAATTGCATCAATAAACGTATTTTCATGTCACAATTGGTGCCTATGAAGTCCATTCTTGTTCCTCTCCAACAAATTTAATTTTCAATACTGTTGTAAGTGGATCTATTGTTCATGTCATGGATCTATTGTTCCTGTCAGGGATCTATTGTTGTTGTAAGGGGAACTAGTGTTCCTGTTAGGCATCTACTGTTGTTGTAAGGGGATGTATTGTTCCCAACAGAGATCTACTGTTTTCAGTGATCTATTTTTGTTGTCAGTGGATCTATTGTTCCAGTCAGGGATCTTCTGATGTTGAAAGGGGGATCTGTTGTTCCTCTCAGGGATCTACTGTTGTCATGGATCTATTGTTGTCAGGGAAACCAGTGTTCCTGTTAGGGATCTACTGTTGTTCTTAGGGGATCTATTGTTGTTGTCAGAGATCTACTGTTGTAAGGGGATCTATTGATCCTGGTAGACATATATACTGTTGTCAATGATCTATTGTTGTCATGTGAAATAGTGTTCCTGTTAGGGATCTACTGTTGTTGTATGGGGATCTATTGTTCCTGGCAGGGATCTACTATTGCTGGCAGGGGATCTATTGTTGCTGGTGTGTTTTATTGTTGCTGTCTGCAAGGTATCTATTATACTGCTTGTCTTGGTAAAAAGATCTATACAAAACTGTTAGTACCACAAATCGCCAGAAGGGGTAGTCTTTGGAGGTGAGTAGGGGTTGGAAACAAGGCATGGTGCTCAGAGCTGGGTAGGGATGTAGACAAGGGGGAGTTCATTCACCCATTCTCTGTGAAAACAAGTGGCCTGTATGGAACTACAACCATCATGCCTAGTCAAGGAAAACAGACATATAATAAAGGTTACACTTACATTTGGCAGTGCGGTCGGTCTGGGACAATACATAAAAATCCTCAAAGGACTGGCGACAAATATCCAGCCAGGCATTGTCCCTCTTCAGTTGGTCCTTGTAATGTCTGTCTGTCTTGTCATACAGACATGGTCTCTCCTTGATGAACCTTATAAGAGACTCATTATCCACAGTCTCTCTTCTGCCGCGTACACACCATCACTTTATGCAATCTAAAAAAACGACGTTTTCTGTGTTGAACAAAAACGACGTTTTGGAAACTTCATTTTGAAAAACGACGTAGCATACACACCATCGCTTTTTCAAAAAGCTCTAGCAAAGCACAGTTACGTAAAGCACGTACGACGTCCCTATAAAGGGTCGTTTCCATGCGGAAGACGGCCTCTTTTGCTGATATCGTGTTGCTGCGTGTTAGTAAAATTTTGGTGAGAGACGATTCTTGCTTTTTAGTGTTTGTGCTTTAAATTTCGTTTTCTGTTGTACAGTTTGTGTATTTGTCGTCTGATCTGTGATACAGTGCTTGTATTTAGGACGTATTTGTTTTGGCATTGCGTTCTTGTGTGCACGGTGCTGTTTTGCAGGTCGTTCTTCAGAGGCCATTCTGTACTTCAGGTCGTAATTTTTAGTCTGATATGATTTGACGACCGTTTTCTAGCCATGTTGCGGGTATGAACTCGTCGCCGAGATCGTGCTGTGCTTGTTGTTAGGATGTGTGCTGCATCCCGGCAACGCTCCATGAACAGGGTGAGGAGGAGGTTGTGGACCAAGAACTGGTTGCTACGCAGGGACCAGTTCTCTCATATGCCTCTGCTGCGGGAGATCCGAGAAAATAACCCTGATGATTTCAGGAATTTTCTTAGGATGTCTGACCCCGTATTTCAGCAGCTTTTGGCTTCGGTGTCGCCATATATCACCAGGCAGGACACCGTTATGCGGGAAGCCATCACTGCTGAGCAGCGGCTAGTTGCTATGTTGCGCTACCTTGCAACAGGGAGAAGTCTGCAGGACTTGAAGTTCTCGACGGGCATCTCCCCCCAGGCTCTGGGCCTCATAATCCTGGAGACCTGTTCTGCCATCATTCAGGTTCTGCAGGAGGATTATGTTAAGGTAAGTGGTGTCCTTTCAATGCCCAAACTATGTCTATATTGTCTGCTTAATTTTGTTACCAAAAACACTCCCTAATTAACCTGTTTGTAATATGCTGAGAATGTTCACTTTGTCTCCATGTATGCTGTTTTTCTAAATATATTTTAGCCTACATGTATCTTTTAGTTAGCCAACCTGTCCAGCATTCTATTTTGTGGCCAAACCCACCTAGCCTAGTCCCTATATCCCCCTTTATTTGTGGCCTCCATTGTAGTGCTGCATTTTGTGTGTCCCTATATCCCCCTTTATTTGTGGCCTCCATTGTAGTCCAACCCCCCCCCACACACACACACACACAATTGTTAATTTTTAATGTTAATATCTATCCAAAATATATTTTTTTATTATTATTTTTGGGTGTTGTCAGGTCACAAACTCATCTCCGGCCCCCCCTTCCCCTAATGTTTTTATTGCACATCAGAGGGGGTGATTAATCTGGTTAGTGATCCCATATTATTTTGGAATATTAAATTAAGTAATTTTATTTTATTGTGATCCCTTGAATGTTTATAGATATTCTGTTCTCAATGTTTGTTTGAATGTATTTTTTCTTATTGTTCTATACAGTTCCCCACCACGCCACAGGAATGGCAGACTGTGGCAGCGGACTTCTCCCAGCGTTGGAACTTTCCGAACTGCGGAGGAGCCATTGATGGCAAGCACGTCCGCATCGTTCCCCCACCCCATTGTGGATCCCATTTTTACAACTACAAGGGGTTCCACAGCGTTGTTTTGATGGCGGTGGTGTCTGCCAACTATGATTTCTTGTACGTGGATGTTGGGAAAAATGGCCGTATGTCGGACGGCGGTGTCTTTGCGGAGACGGAGTTCGCCCAACGGCTTCAGTCGGAGGACCTAGGATTGCCACCTGCGGAGGAGAACGAAGAGGGTCTGCCCTTTGTGTTTGTAGCAGATGAGGCATTTGGATTGGGTCCCCACCTAATGAGGCCATTTCCCCAACGCACCCTCACCCCTGAGAGGGGGGTTTTTAATTATCGGCTGGCCAGGGCAAGACGTGTGGTAGAGAATGCCTTTGGAATCATGGCCACCCGATTCAGATTGTTTTTAACTGCAATGAACCTTGCGGAATACAAATGGAATCACATCATATTGCCTGATGAGGCAGATGTTGTGGCTCCGGAGGTGCTCCGTGAGGCTTGGCCCCCCAAACCGCACGTGCAGTGCGTCAATCCTATGTTGATTATTTTATGGGGAGGGGGGCCATTGCAATGCCCGATCTTGGGTAAAAAATAAAATCTTCTTTTTTCTTGAATAAACAGTGTAATTAATTTTATTTTAATTGTGTTTTTTAATTTTGGGTATTGTAGCTTTTTCCTAGGTTCTCATATAGCCATGTGTTTGGGATGTACTAAATTCCCATCATTGTCAATCTTAACCAACAAAATATACCTGAGTTATTTAATGAGTCAGCATTAATACCAAGAACTAGCCACACATTTTTGATAGTACAAATATGTTTTTTTTTTAACAGAGCAAAAATAACTTTTTCATTTTTTTTTTGTTTTTCATTATTCAAACATAGAATCTATTTTTTTTTGTTTTTGGTTTTTCATTATTCAAAAATAAAAATCACTTTTTTTAATTTTTTTGGTTTTTCATTATTCAAACATAGAATCATTTTTTTTTTGATTATTCATAAATCAAGTATTTTTTTTTCTTTTTTTCATTATTCATAAATCAAGTATTTTTTTTTTCTTTTTTTTTAAATTGTAAAAATTTGAAATCACGGCTTTTAAATAAAAAAAAAGGCCCCCCAAAAAATTAAACCCTCCCCAAAACATTAATAACATTTTTCAGCTGGCGTTTTGGCTTTGTGCCGAATTTCGCGGGAGGCAAGACGGATGTCTTCGACTTGTGCCCTGCACGACAAGACCTCTGCGATGAGGAGCTGGGCACTATAGGTGTCAAGTCCCTCACCAGCACGATTTGTTCCTGAAATGTGGGACCAAAACATGTATTAACATTATGTAGGCCTACATCTACATTACCTGAGGCTGTGGTATATGATACTTTACCCGATGTTGTGGCAGGTTCCCCTTCGTCTACATCCCTCGGGGGTGTGGCTTGTTCTACTTGGGCCTCCTGCCTTGCTGCTTCATTGTGCCCTACGAGAATGAAGAAAGGGAAAACATGAGTTTAAAACATTATAGAAGCCTGAAAGTCAAAGAAACTTTGTTTTTTAAAATAAAAGATGGCACTATTTATTTTTTGTAAAACCCTTGAAAAACCAGAGATCAGCATTTTAGCCATTCCCAAAGCACTTTAAAATCTTGGTATATTTGGTCTCGTTTTCTACATTGAAGGTAACCAAGTATCCACTGGATCAGCTCACCTGTGTGACACCCGACATAGGTTGGGATTGTGACAAATAATTGTGCTACTGAGTCCACATGTGTAAAGAACTGCTGAGCAAACGCTCCTTTTTATGGATATTAAGGTATTAATTATTTTAGAAATCTAGTTATAAACACATCTACATCAATACCACAATTGATGTCACCTCAAACCAAAAAGATGTCACAACTTTCATGTTTGTGGGTCGAATAATTGGTCCTAGGAGTCATCGTTCGTTCGACCCGAAATAATCAAATAACGCTCTTTTTGTCTGATACAGTGATTCAACTCCCCTTTGCCCATGCAAACTAGGCATGATGCCATTTCTCACAAAAAAAGGCTTTTCTTATTAAAAAGTCAGCGAATGAACGACGACTCCGACAACAAAATCTTGGGTCAACAATCATAATAGCAATTCTGGTCAACCTGAAAGAAAAACCACATGGCACAAAGAACACACCCAAATAATTAATACACATGAAAATGACTTACTTCTTCTTCTAATCACCCTATTTATTCTAGCAAGTTGCTGGTGTTCTCTTTTCTTGAGGTCTGACCACCTTTTTCGCAGTTGCTCTCTGCTCCTGCGTTTCCCAAACTTTTGATGGAGCCTCCTGATCACCTTCTGCATTATTGCGGCCTTGACTTTATTAGGATGCCTGTACGGGCCATGCTTGGCATCATAATCCTCCCTCCTAAAAATGATGACCATCTCCACCATTTCCTGGAAGGACATGTTGGAGGCTCTGCACCTAGTTCTTCTGCCTGGTTGGGCCTGGCCTGCCTCATGGCTTGAGCTAGAAGCCACATTCTCGTGCATATCGTCCATCATCATTCTCCCTCACAAAACGACAGAGAAGGGGCGGGGAAAGGACGATTCCGAACGTCAGGGGCGGGGTGTCGTGCGGAGCGTCACGCGTGCGTAGTGTAAAAAGGGATTGGACGTGTTTGAAAGCGGCGTGCAGAGTCTGTTGAAGAAGGCGTAAGTAACGATCAATTCAAACTACGGTACGTAACTTAATTTTTGACTTTATTATAGTGAACAGGGAATGAGTTTGTGGACTAGATATGGTGATAAAGCTTAGTAGTAGTGGCTTGACTGACATTAGGTTTTTGATTATATGTTTCATTTGCAGAAATAATGGATCCCTTCAAGGATGTGGACTTCATGTCTGAATTCATTCAAAAATGGAAAGAACATCCTGTTCTGTGGCAAACAAAAAAGACAATTACTAAAAACAAAGATGCCAGGGAAAAAGCAAAGGAGAGCATGCTGGAATTTGTTAAAACAAGGGTCCCCCACGCCACAAGAGACACAGTGAAGAACAAAATTAATTCCATCAGGGGCACCTACAGGGCCCAACGGATCCAAGTCCTGGCCTCAATGAGGTCTGGGGCTGCAGCTGACTCCATCTACAAACCTACCCTGTGGTACTACAGTCAGCTGCAGTTCCTGGACGACCATATTGAGACCAGGCCATCCCTGTCTACCCTTCCCCCAAGAGGTAGCTCCCAGCTTCCCAGCAGTTAATCCTCCAGTCTTCCCTGCAGACAAAAGCAGGCAAGCTCGGAGGAAGAGCAAGAGTTCCTGGAGGACCCCAATTGTGACCCATGGAGCCAGGTATGTCATTTTTATATGAATTTAGTATATGACAAGTATAATAATGATGGCAAATTGATGTTACTAGTGTTCTAAATTCAAAGGGAATCTACAATTTGTTAAGATAATATCAATAGACAGTAGTGGCAAAACAGGATGGGGACAAGATAGAAAAATGAAGGGGTCGGAATGAGTGTGTGTCATTTTCGTGTAGGCCAGTAGGGGGGGGGGACGCAATACACCTGCAAGGGGTCCCAGATGTCAAACACCCTTTTTGGGTAAAATCTAGTTGACACCAAATAGACTAGTTTGCTTTTTGGGGTAAAGGCCCCCTAATTCCCAAATTCAGCCTGCAACAACCCCCACAACTCCAGGGGGACCATGTCTGAAGGTGTGTAAGGGGCCACATAATTAGGGATGGCGACCCTGTGTGTAATATATATTGACATTCAATTTGCACCTCTCATGATTTGAAAAATGTGTGTGATTAATGACAAACAAAAATAAACTATGTCCCTTTTTTTGATACACAGGCAGAGCAAAGCCAGGAGGAGGCAGGTACCACAGGGAGCCAGGGGGAGCCAGGCCCCACAGGAAGCCAGGGGGAGCCAGGGCCAATTGCAAGGCAGGAGGTGGCAGAACCCACTGGGAGCCAGGAGGTGGCAGGCCCCAGTGGGACCCAGGAGGCACACCGGCGGGATACCATCTCCCGGATCCCTCCACTCCGCACTCCCGCAAAAAGGGTCAGGAGTCTGCGACAAATGGAGGAGGAGACCCAGGCCCTGCTTCGCCAAGCTACTGCGGCCATCCGAGAGCCACCCAGTGAAGTAGAGGGGTTTGCAGCGGTCATTGCAGCCAAGCTCCATAATCTGGAGCAGAGCCAGCGTGTGCGCTGCGAACTCCTCATCTTCAAAGCCATAAGCATGGCATCCCTGGGGCAGCTCGATGACGACACCGACATTGTGCGGATTGCTCCTCCTGTCCTTGCTGCTCCTCCTGCTCCTGCTCATGCTCCTCCTCTTCATGAGGCTGCTCTGGCTCTACATCGCCTCCAGGAACCCAGCCCCCAAGGACTTGGGCTACAGGGAAGACTGCAGGGAAGGCTGCTGGGAAGAGAAAGCCAAAAAAATAACACGGTGCCCCTGATGGAATTTTTAGTTGACTCACAGCCTGGATTGGTGGCTTGGGGGACCCTTGTTTTACTAAGTTCAAGCACGCTCTCAAGTGCTGCCTTCCTTGGCATCTTTGTTTTTATTAAGTTGTGTTTTTTGTTTGCCACCATTTTATTTATTATTTTTTTGGCAGAATAAATGCACTTTTGATTTATCATACAAATTTGACCATGTGTATTTTTTTGATATTTGAGAGATCATTAGTGAGTGGGCAGACCCATTTTAAAAAACTTTTAGGAAACATTAACAAGGTAAAAACACATGCTTGTGGGTAACTTCAAAAACAAAATTATGTTGTTGCAGCCACTTCACACACTCCAAAATCAACCCAAAATAGAGATTTCACCAAAAGTTTGGGCCAAAATAAAAACACACAAACAAAATGGTTGCCAAGATATATATTTAAAATTTTGAAGATGGAAGATACACCTAAATAACACAACACAAACCTAAACATTATCTAACAAGAAATAATCAAGTTAAAAGCTTGTCATAACTATGTAACAAGATCAGGCGCAACAAACGACCATTTTTGTGTAGCATTTAAAAGAAGGGTGTAAAGAAGCACATTCTTTTCTTCGACCTAACGAATGTGCTTAATCCATTCTGAACAGTAGTTTTACCAGAATGAGCGCTGCCGTCTCCTAACTTGCTTCTGAGCATGCGCGGGCTTAAAACAACGTTTTTACCTACACACGGTCAATGTTTATGACACAAAAAACGAGGTTGGGCAAAAACGACACATAAAATTGAAGCATGCTTCAATTTTTTTTGGTCGATTTTCAGAAGACATAAAACGACGTTTTCTCCCACACACGGTCAATTAAATTGATGTTTTTCAAAACGTCGTTTTTTTAGATCGCATAAAGTGATGGTGTGTACGCGGCATTCTATTCCCTTCCCAGACTCTGGTAGACATGGTGTATAGAGGTATACTGAGACAACGTCTAAACTGAAAGTAATCAGTATCTAGGAAGGTGGGGGCTGCCTGGGGGCAGGGGAGTACCTGGGTGCTTCTGGGTAAATTCCTCTCTGCTTCCTGCAAAGTTGCCTCTAAGTTGCCTCATTATGTACAGGGATCAGACTTGGAGATGACTTGCATTGAAATCAATGGGTACAAGTCACCTAGAAGTCTGATTGAAGTAGTACAGGAACCTTTTCTGAAGTCGGAGCGACTTCCGTAGTGTGTATTAAGACGGCTCCCATTCACTTCCATTGCTTTTCTGGACAGCGCAACTTGGGGAGACATGAGGCGACCTATAGTCGGATAGCAGATCGCCCCAGTCTGAACCGGCTCTTATAAAAAAAAAAAGATTTTTCTTTTTATAAAGGTACTACAATTATAAATAATACAATTGTCACCTATGATGAGTTTAGGGCGTGGTTTTCTTGTGTGTACCTGGTAATTCGGTACCGGTATTGTGTATTGCTGGGCGAGAGGAGCATCAGAGGGGATTGAGGATCGGTGTGGAGGTGACAATGGGACCATCATTTCTATGAGACAACCCACAAGGAAGTCACCTTTCCCTGAGATTCTCTCTATCCTGCTGCTGTTTTGTCTTATCTGGCTCAGCATCCTGAAGTTCATAGGATCGCCCAAATTACATTGTATTTCCACCACACAAGCCTTTTTGACCCACTGAATGTAGGTTCTCTAGGGTCCATACATTCTGGTAAGCCTTTTTACCTATGGGGTGGTTCCCTTCACTTCATCACTTGCACAGATCTGCATGGTTTTAAGTCATCACCATATTTTGAACTTTGTCAACACCGAAGTTTGATCACTCTACGGACAGATAGTCTTTGCATTTTTGCACCTGTTTTGAATTTCCTGCATATAGACTTTCATAGTGTGCTTATGGGAACATTTCTATTTACCGGTACATTGCTCACTATCAATATTTGAGCACTTTGTTTATCAAGTTTTTAGGTATTTATTCATTTTTCACGTATTTATTTATTTATTCATTTATATATTTTGATTAGCGCTACACTTTTTTTGTTTCCACATTGTTGCAATTTGTCTACTTGGTGTGTCAGCAGCTTACCCTTAACCACTTAAACCCTGTGCCATTATGCAGCTAAAGGACCCTTTTTGTGATTCGGCACTGCGTCGCTTTTACTGACAATTGCGCGGTTGTGCGACGTGGCTCCCAAATAAAATTGCCGTCCTTTTTTTCCCCACGAATATAGCTTTCTTTTGGTGGTATTTGATCACCTCTGCGGTTTTTATTTTTTACGCTATAAACAAAAATATTTTTTACTTTGGCCTCTTTCACACGGTCCGTGTCCGTGTGCGGTCTCCGCTTTGCTCAGCGAAGATCGCTCCGTCGATCCCCGCTGAGCTGGCAGATGACAGGTCTGTCTCTGCACACTGTGCAGGGACCGACCTGTCAGAGCGCCGCTCTACCTTATGGGGGATCGGATGATGACAGACCCGTCACCCGATCCGATTCGCCAGACGGATGGAAAATAGGGTTTACCTCTGTCACACTTTGGTGGATCGGAGCAGGTCGGATGTCAGCGGGCATGTCACCGCTGACATCCGTGGCTCCATAGAGGAGCACGGAGCGCCACGTTCAGGTCCGCCTAAAATACTGGCAGGCGGACCTTAACGGTCCGCCTGTGTGAAAGAGCCCTTTATGCTATAATAAATATCCCCAAAAAAGATATAAAAAAAATTTTTTTTCCCTTAGTTTAGGCCGATGCGTATTCTTCTACATATTTTTGGTAAACTAAAAAATCGCAATAAGCGTTTATTGATTGGTTTGCACAAAATTTATAGCGTCTACCAAATAGGGGATAGTTTTATTGCATTTTTATTAATATTTTTTTTCTAGTAATGGCGGCTAACAGCGATTTTTATCATGACTGCGACATTATGGCGGACACATGGGACACTTTTGACACTATTCTGGGACAATTGTCATTTTTACAGCGAACAGTGCTATACAAATGCACTGGTTACTGTAAAAATGACAATGACAGTGAATGGGTTAACCAGGAGGGAGCGCTGTAGGGTTAAGTGTGCCCTAAGGGATTGATTATTACTGTGGGGGGGCGTGGCTGTGCATGTGACGTCACTGATCGTTGTTCCCTATGACAGGGAACAGACAATCAGTGACAGCCACACTAGGAAGCACAGGGAGAGGTTTGTTTACACATACCTCTCACCGTTCTTCCTCTCTGTGACCCGATCGCGGGACACCGGGGACAGTCACAGAACTAAGGACCAGGTCGCGAGCGCGCCGCCGGCTGCCATTCTGCAGACGTATATCTGCGTGCGGTGGTCCTCAAGCGGTTAATGCAGCGTGGAATTATTCTGTATACCATTCTAGTTCCAATATTGTCTCTGTCTCAAGTACACTAATACGGCTACAATCACCTCGAGCAAGATGAGGGAACACATTTTGGTTATGATAATGTAATACTGTTAACAAAACCCCGGCTGTGTTAACGATTATGACTAAATCACACTGGTTTAACCACCTGCTTCATCTCCCTCTATCTGCTTTGGTTGTCCATGGTCCACAAGCTGTTAACTTCTTCACCCTGCACAGGTCTGGTTATTATATGCGAAAATGTGCAAGCTTCATCAGTCTCAGCTACTGTGTTAATGTGTGTTTGGGGGGGGGGGGGGGTATGCACTTTGGCATCTTGGCCTTGGTTGCCAGAGAACCTTACCTTTGCAACTGAAAGAAATGTAACCAATTGGTGGCAGTCATCTCATTTGCAGCACAATATAATCAATCATTTTTAATAGATAGATGTCAAAAGGAAGTTAAATCTTTTAGCAGAATGGAGATTTAATTGCATGTGTCCTTATTGTCTTATTGTTCTGTTTGAAGTGCCACTGCCAAAGAATAAAACTAGGTGATAAAAACCTTAAACTAACATTTCATTCTGGAAATCCGAGATCTATTATGGGTCATTGCCAATTGCAGGGCTTCAACAACAAATCAGCTCAGAATAAACAACCCTACCTATAAATGCAGTTGTATCTAAAAGCAGGTGCAGGACATTGATGGCTTTCTGTATGGTGTAGTCAGTGGCAAAGCTAGACATTCTTTCAGCTGGGGCAAAGACTCAGTTTGGCGCCCCCCCAGTACTGGGTCAAGGTTATTCAGTGCCCAGGGTAAAAAATGTCAAACTGCACCCCCCACCGCCCAGTGCAGCTCCTGGTAAAGACTAATTTGCAACCCAACATTCTTACACCCGGGGGAAAAAACTTAGTTTAACCCCCCCCCTATTAACCAGACAAGGTCACTCAGTGCCCAGGGTAAGAATGCCAAACTGCACCCCCCACCGACCAGTGGAGCTCCTGGTAAAGACTAATATGCAACCCCCCCAACATTCAAATCATAATTTAGGACAGTCAGTGATGGGATAGGACAGGGATGAGGTGAGTCAGTCAGCCAGTGATGGGAGAAGACACTGTGATAGTGATAAGGATGTGCACAGTGGGGGTGTTAGTTTTCTCTCACTTAATTCCTCCATGTGTCAGTACCTGATTTCACCCAACATGTACCCTCCTCCGGTTCCTGGACCGGTTCAGTGTCTCCCCACCCGGTACAGACACCTCACACTTCCTGCATTTCCCGGGACACGGGGAGGAGCCAAACTTACTTCACCAGTCACTGGTGAACTTGATGAAGACAAGACACTATGTTTGATCAGTGCTATTCAGTCATGTGCACCGTGGGGGGTTGGTGTCAGTTTTCTCTCACCTGCATCTCCAATGTCTGTATTCGGTTCCCCCCGACATGTACCTGTGTCCTCCTCCGCCTCCAGACCCTGGATCCGCTTGGTCACTTCCTGGTACAGGCACCTCACACTGCCCGCATTTCCCTGCAGGGCTGACAAAGCAGCACCAGGGCAGAGCTGGCCAATTACATGCAGTTCCCCCTGAGGAAGACACATGATTGCCCTGGGTCATCATACGTAGGGGACCGGCCACAACGGTGGAGGAGACAGTCAGTTTGAACCCCCCAGTATGAACTGAGTTTGCTCTAATTGAGACCTAGAGTAACTGGCTATTTCCCTATTTCCTCCAGTCAAGGCTGCTGTTACAGGATTTGTCCTAAGTAGTTTGTCTTCCTGTCTATTTCTAATATAGTTTTGGAGTATCCTTAACATCCTCTCCAGTTCATGTTTCTGCAAATAAAATCCACAAAAGTCCAACATATGTGTGTGATTATTTCTCAGTAATACATTGTATGTTCCTGTATGTTGTGGTCGTTCAGGTGCTTATCTAATAGTTTTTTTTAAACCATTGATGCCCCCGCTGATACCACCGCCTGCGGAAGGAAATTCCACATCTTTGCTGCTCATACAGTAAAGAACCCTCTACATAGTCTAAGGTTAAACCTCTTTTCCTCTAATTTTAGTGGCCATGTGTCTTGTTAAACTCCCTCCTGCAAAAAAGTTTTATCCCTGATGTGGGGTCACCAGTATGTATTTGTAAATTGAAATCATACCCCCTCTCAAGCGTCTCTTCTCCAGAGAGAATAAGTTCAGTGCTCACAATCTTTCCACATAACTAACATCCTCCAGACCCTTTATTAGCTTTGTTGCCCTTCTTTGTACTTGTTCCATTTCCAGTACATCCTTCCTGAGGACTGGTGCCCAGAACTGGACAGCATACTCCAGGTGCGGCCGGACTTGTAGAGCAGGAGAATTATTATTTTATCTCTGGAGTTGATCCCCTTTTTAATGCATGCAAATATTCTGTTTTCTCTGTTAGCAGCAGCTTGGCATTGCATGCCATTGCTGAGCCTATCACCTACTACAGTGGTGGCCCACGGAGCCCTTCGATGTGGCCCGTGACCTCCTGCTCTGGGATGGAAAAGAATAGAATACGGTTATTAAAGGTCAGTTTATTACTAAAATACAGTGGGGTAGATTCAGAAAGGAGATACTACGGCGTATATCCAGATACGCCATCGTATCTCTGAGTCTGGCCGGTCGTATCTATGCGCCTGATTCATAGAATCAGTTACGCATAGATTTCTGTTAGATCCGACCGGCGTAAGTCTTACGCCGTCGGATCTTAACTGCATATTTACGCTGGCCACTAGGGGCGTGTACACTGATTTACGCATAGAATATGTAAATCAGCTAGATACGCGAATTCACGAACGTACGCCCGGCCGACGCAGTACAGTTACGCCGTTTACATTAGGCTTTTCCCAGCGTAAAGTTACCCCTGCTATATGAGGCGTATATGCGGCGTACCAATGTTAAGTATGGCCGTCGTTCCCGCAACCAAATTTGAAAAATTTACGTTGTTTGCGTAAGTCATCCGTGAATGGGGCTGGACGTCATTTACGTTCACGTCGAAACCAATGACGTCCTTGCGGCGTACTTTGGAGCAATGCACACTGGGAAATTCCATGGACGGCTCATGCGCCGTTCGTGAAAAACGTCAATCGCGTCGGTTCAGGGTTAATTTACATAACACACGCCCACCTCTTCACAATTTGAATTAGGCAGGCTTACGCCGTCCTATTTACGCTACGCCGCCGCAACTTTCTTTTGAGAATACGGCACTTGCCTGTAAACGTTGCGGAGGCGTAACGTAAATAGGATACGTTACGCCCGCACAAACATACGCCATTCTACGTGAATCTACCCCAGTGTATATATGGGCATAGCTGTTCTGCAGTGGTTACTGGGCTGCTTTCAAACTGATCTGCAGGTGCAGAGCAGTTTACCTGTGGGTTACCTGCACTGAGCCATAGATTTCTGTTATTACCTGTGAGTTTGGTGAGCTTTCTGAAAGTGCACCAAACCTGCAGAATATAATAGAAGTCCATTGCAAAGTGCAGGAAAGCCAAAGTGACACTGCTAATATAGTGAGCTGTGTCCGTGTCCGCTCTGCATATGCAGAGCAGACACGGACATGCCATCCACCCTCTCCATTCCTTGTGGCCCACAACCAGTTATCAAGTCTCTTAAGTAGCCCTCGCTCTTCAAAAGGTTGGGCACACCTGATCAACTAGGACCCCCAGGTCCTTTTCCATCCTAGATTCCCCCAAAGGTTCTGCCCCCAGTGTATACATTGCATTCATATTTTTGCCTCCCAAATGTATTATTTAAAAATGTTCTACATTAAACCTCCTTTGTCATGTAGTTGCCCACCCTATTAATTTGTTTAGATCTTTTTGCAAGGATTCCACATCCTGCGGAGAAGTTATTGCCCTGCTTAGCTTAGTATTATCCGCAAATACAGAGATTGAACCGTTTACCCCATCCTCCAGGTCATTTATTTACAAATTAAACAGGATTGGTCCCAGCACAGAACCCTGGGGGACCCCACTACCCAGCTCTTCTGAGTACTCCCCATTTATCACCACCCTCTGAACTCGCCTTTGTAGTCCGTTTTAAATTCATGTACTCACCCTATGGTCTATGGCAACGGACCTTATTTTGTACAGTAAACGTTTATGGGGAACTGTGTCAAATGCCTTTGCAAAATCCAGATACACCACGTCTACGGGCCTTCCTTTATCTAGATGGCAACTCACCTCCTCATAGAAGGTTAATATATTGGTTTGGCAAGAACGGTTCTTCATGAATCAATGCTGATTACTGCTAATGATATTGTTCTCATTATAAGAGCTTACATACTATTGATGTTAGGCTAACTGGTCTGTAATTCCCAGGGATGTATTTTGGGCCCTTTTTAAATATTGGTGCAACATTGACTTTTCTCAAATCAGCTGGTACCATTCCAGTCAGTAGAAAATAAAAAGGTTGGCTTATATAAGGGGAAGAAAGACAATTCCTCTCCGAATATAGGGATTTTTAAGTGAGGTGTGTTGCTCTTGGTATCGAAGGTAGGCGCACAAAACACAAGGTTTTTAGTAGTATCAAAAATAATTTAATTATATAAATATAGAGTTTCACATTTCATAAAATTAATTAGCATAATGAAATATACATGATCACGACCAGATTTACATGATTTACACAAAAAAGGAAAAAGGGTTATTATTAGAAGAAAAGCAGATGCGATTTTGCCAACTAGTTTCGCACTAGATGTGCTTCATCAGGGCTTGCATAATACTTCTGTTCCTTAATTACATGTGGTGGTCTGTGTATGACATAGAAATTCATCATTAATGCAGGTATAATCGATTAAATGTCTTTAAACTTTGTAAAGTTACAAAGTTTAAAGACATTTAATCTATTAAATCGAGAGGAAGTCATTCATTCACCTACATACTTGTTTCTCTCATTCCAGTCAGTAGACTGTCAGTGAAAATTAGGAACAATGGTCTCGACTGAGTTCCCTAAGTACCCTCAGGTGCAAGCCATCTGGTCCCGGTCATTAATAATGTTAAGTTTCCCAAGTCTAATTTTAATTCTGTTCTCTGTTAATCATGGAGGTGCTTCCTGTGATGTGTCATGAGGATAAACACTGCAGTTTCGGTTACTGAAGCCCCCCGATTCCATCATGAAGACTGAAGAGAAGAATAAATTCAATACCTTTGCCATCTTCCCATCCTTTGTAACCAGATGACCTTCCTCATTCTTTATGGGGCCAATATGGTCTATCCTTACTTTTTTACTGTTTACTCTGGGTTCCCACTTGGGCATAGAGATCAACGCCCCAACACTGGGTCCGACCTCGGGGCACAGAGCTTTCTGGGGACCCAGCTTGCAAGTCAGGGAAAATGGAGTAATGCCTCACAGGAAGGATAAGCATTGGTTATGCACAAAGTTGAGCTTCCGAGGTTTCAAGTGTAGCCTACAAATTAATATCACTGGGAGTGAGGTGACAGGTAACTGGGCTGATGGAGTCCGGTACAAACCCAGCGGTACTGGCTCAGAAACGATGTACAACAAAAGTGAGAGAAGATTTATCAAGTATATTAATCAACTGTTATCCATAGTGTATAGAGTGTTATGAGGTAAAGAACTGTGCCACAAACTACAAGGAGTTAATTAGGTTTTCTATGAAAAGTAAAGCTTTTAAGTTGGAGTGCTGCCTTAATGGCAACCTTGCTTTAACTAGCACCCTCAGTCCGCCCTTGCACTAGCAAGCATTTCCTCCGGGTTCCCACTTGAGCATAGAGAGTCCTACCCACATGGAGCCCGTGTTGTGGGTTTGCTTGGAACTGTGACTGTGGCAGACAGCCTCTATATTAGCAAGGGATACCTGGGCATAGTTTTAGCAGCCCCTCCGGGGGTGAGCATTACACACCATATGCAGTAATATTCTGTTAGCCACACATCGCCATTTCACAAATAAATTGGCACCATTGCTACCATAGGAAACAGATGCAGCCAGGGCAAGGCTATGCTACATGGTGTTATGCTACAAAAGTAATGCCATCCTAGAAGGAAAAATAACATTAAAGATGCATAAGTACAAGGGTAGTATTGCCAATATTTTTATGTAAGTTACCAAATTTGCTTGTACTGACCCCTATAGTTCTCTTATGGTGGGAAAATGTTGTATTAATGCATTTCATGGTGCAAATAAGACACACATGTAAATCAACTATCTCATGTTTATTCTTTCTATTCACACTTTAGGTTATAAATCTAAATAAAATATACAACTGTTAGGCTGGGTTCAAACTATTGTGAATTAGATGCGGGTTTCCCCATATCCAATTTGCATGTCAGGGTATTGTGACAGGCTCTCTATGGAGCCAGTTCACACATCTCCGGAGCGGCTCTGGTGCAAATTGCAAAGGAGTCCTGTGCGTCTTCTTGTCCGTTTCAGGTCTGAATTCAGACCAAAATTTGGGCTTAAATCTGACCTGAAACAGTAAAACGGGGACGCACCGGACCCCTGCTGTGAGCCGCTCAGTGTTGATTTGTGAACCCAGCTTTAAGGGGAGAGTTAAAGAAAGAAATCCTTGTTGTTTTTCACAAAATTAAGGGGGCATTTCAAGAACCCTAACTGCTGCTACATGGAAGCTGGGACCCTGGCAGGAATGCCCATTTCATCCTTGCCAAACATTCTGGCACTGCATATTTGAAGCACACACAAATTACTATGCAGTGCCACAAAGCCATACTCCCTGACTTTGTCCCCAATTTGTTTTGACTGGCACATACATATGGGCGTGCCCAAGTTGTTTCTGAGCTTGCGAACAATATAGACCATGGTGAACGGTGAAAAAATCTGAGGGAGTGTGGCAACTTCTTCTGGTTTTGGTATCAATATATTGATTTCTATTTTAAAGTTGACCTGTCATAGAAAACATATGGAGGCCAACACTGTTTTTAAAAATGATGGTTGTCTGGCTGTTGTGGCTTTATTACTTTCCAGTCTTTAGTCGCTGACTGGAGAAGTCCAAAAGGTAAATTTCTCAGTTCAATAAGTGAACATTTCCAAGAAGAGTAGGTGCACAGAGAACATTGATCAATTTGAAATGCCTGCTCCTCATCACAACAAAGTTGAACTATGGACTAGTGCCTATTGACCCTTTCCACGATGATAGTCTAGGAGCATTTGCCCCAAGAAGTAAGAGAGGAGAGATCTAACATACGGCAATACAGAAATGGCAGAAGTTATTTTTCTTCTTAATCCAATCCTTTAGGCACCTTTCACACTGAGGAGTTCTTCAGGCGGTTTAGCGCTAAAAATAGCGCCTAAATACCACCTGAAAAACTCCTGCCCTGCAGTCTCAATGTGAAAGCCAAGGGGTTTCACACTGAGGCGATGCGCTGGCGGGAGGACAACAAATCTCCTGCCAGCAGCATCTTTGGAGCGGTGAGAGGAGCGGTGTGTTTACAGCTCCTTTCCATTTAAAACAATGGGACAGTGTGGTAATACCGCCAGCAATGCGCCTCTTCAGAGGCGCATTGCCGGCGGTATTAACACTTTTTTGGTCGTTAATATCCCACCGCTAGCGGCCAAATACCACCGCAATTTCGACAGTATAGCAGAGTTATACCATTGGAATTGCCGCGAAATTGCCGCCACCGCACATCACGCCTCACTGTGAAAGGGACCTTAGGGGTATGTCTAAGAACTTTAGAACATATCCCAGCATTATATTTTTGTTTTGCCTTGTTTTTGTAGCAAGAAATTGTTTTTCAATACTCCTTATGACATCATCACATGACTTGTAAAATCCTTGCAGGGGTAGCTGTCACGTCTCTGATGTGAGGCCGAGTGGCAGAGAGGGCGCCCCTTGCGGCTAAGTGCAGCGCTCCCCTGGGAGTGATACAGGGGATACGGTGCCCAAAGGTGCACGGGTTGCCAGTAGTGCTGCAACAGGCTTTTAAGCAGAATGTAGCTGGGGTGCGCTGGGTAGTGATGTCAGTAGCCGTGCAACAAGAAGTCCTGAGTAGGCGTATGCAGGATAAACCAGGAGCAGGGTTCGCAGCCAGGCCAGAGGTCATATACCGGGAGACAGTCCAAGAGCAAACAAGAGCAAGCCGGGTCATAAACAGTGGGCAGTGGATCGAAGAATAGTCAGCCAAGCCAAGGTCAGAGCGAGGAGATAATCGGGATCACAGGTCAGGCCAAAAGCAGAGATCAAGTCAGGAGTTACAAGGTAAACAGACACACGAAGCTGACGACAATCCAGCAATTTGGATCAGACAGTGGCAGCCTTATTAGGCCAAGCAGGAGGAGGATCTTCCTGTCACATGATGTGTCTCTGGTGGCCAATTCTTCTACTGGCAAGATTGCCAGTACTTCCACGGCCATTTCCCTGACACAGCCTTCGGCCATTTCTTCTACTGGCAAGATTGCCAGTACTTCCACGGCCATTTCCCTGACAGTGGCTTTCAAAAGTCCTTCCAATACACCGTTTTGGAGTCAAGGGCTCCATTACAACAGCATTTTTTGCTGAGAAAGAAATCAAGGCATATATGTGAAGAAGGGAAAGGGGGATGTCTATAGTCTAGCAATCAAGGCAAGGTTTTTAGAGCAGCAAAAGCAGTGTGTTGTCAGTCTAAACAAGAAGTACACTAACCTAGGAGATCAACAGATATGGTAATGTTTTTTGCAGTAATTTTATAGGATAAAACATGTGTTTAATGTGCATGTATGCAGAAATGTGCTGAATGTGTTTTTTTTTTTTGTTTGCTCAAGCATACGCTAATGACTTATTTACATGTGTTGCAGATTTATAAACCGCGTTGAGTCACTTTTCAGAGGTGTTGATAAAGCTGGTTGGCAGGCAGTCGGGAGGTGATATGCCACCTTCTGAATATCCCTTATTTTTAAAATTTACCAAGGTGATTTTACAATGAAATCTCACCGGAGATTGCCGCAACTACGTGCAGTCCCATTGATTTAAATGGGACACAGTTGGCAAGTTGCACCGCCTATCATCCATGACATGGTGTCAAAAATGTGCTGCATCATGAAGTGATCGTGTCAATATATACAAACATGTCCACTGGTAATGTTAACCTGCCAGTGGACGGTTTGTAGGGGAGCATTAAGCGTGCCTGCGCCATAAGGTCAGTGAACGTGCCCACGGGACCCAAGGACTCGATGTCCACCTGTGTCCCGCGATCGTGTCACGGAGCTGCAGAATGGGGAGATGTAAACAAGGCATTTCCCTGTTCTGCCTAGTGACAGGACAGTGATCTACTGCTCTGTCATCGGGAGAAGTGATCACTGTCATGTAACTTGTAGCCCAGCCCCCTTACAGTTAGAATCACTCCCTAGGACATACTTAAAGAGGAGTTCCACCTAAAAATGGAACTTCCTCTTAACCCACTCCTCGCCCCCTTACATGCCACATTTGGCATGTAATTTTTTTTTGGGGGGGGGGGGTGGGGGCTTCAGGAGAAGGGGACTTCCTGTCCCACTTCCTCCTTCCGCCGAGGGGCTGGAAAGGCGATTAGCTTAATCGCCTTTTCACAGCCCCTCCCTGTAGGCGAGCGCCTGTCCAATCGAACAGCGCCGCGCCGCTCGCGCATGCGCAGTGGGTGCCCGGCCGTGAAGCCGAAAGCTGTCACGGCCAGGTGCCCACAGTGACAATGAAGACGCCGGCCGGGGAGGGGGGGGGAGAGGAGCAGAGCCCCAGCCGGCGCGTCGCTGGAACGCTGGAGTAGGTAAGTGTCAGTTTATTAAAAGCCAGCAGCTACACTTTTTGTAGCTGCTGACTTTTAATAAACGTAAAAAATGGGTGGAAAACCCCTTTAACCCCTTCCTCGCCCCCTAGTGTTTAACCCATTCCCTGCCAGTGTCATTTACACAGTAATCAGTGTATTTTTATAGCACTGATCACTGTATAAATGATAATGGTCCCAAAATAGTGTCAAAAGTGTCCAATGTGTCCACTGCAATATCGAAGTCACCATAAAAATCGCTGATCACTGCCATTACTAGTAAACAAATTATAATAAAAATGCCATAAAATGATCCCCTATTTTGTAGACGCTATAACTTTTGCGCAAACCAATCAATATACGCTTATTTTTTTTACCCAAAATATGTAGAAGAATACGTATCGGTCTAAACTGAGGAAAAATATTTTTTTTTATATATATATATTTTTTTTTGGGGAAATTAATTTTGGCAAAAAGTAAAAAATGTTGCTTTTTTTTTCAAAATGTATGTTCTTTTTTTTGTTTATAGCGCAAAAAATAAAATCCACAGAGGTGATCAAATAGAACAAAAATAAAGCTCTATTTGTGGGGAAAAAAGGACGTCGCACAACCATGCAATTGTCAGTTAAAGCTACACAGTGGCGAATCACAAAAAATGGCCCGGTCATTGGCAGCCAATTCTTCTTTTTGAAGTAGTTAAAAACGCAAATCAGCTGCCTGTTTTTACTACCTATACATCGCACGTGTAAGCGAAATGTTAAATTTTTTTTCTGAAATTGGGTTTTAGGAGCACGGGTATATACTACCTCAGAAATGGCAACACTTGCAGGAGGTGGGCAACGGCAGCCTGCAGTGTTATAATTTAGGCTGAGCTCCATCAGGTAAGTAGGAATGAAACAAGTTCCCATCACCCAAGGCAATAAAACTGCAAGAGAAAAATTCTGTTCAAGACCCAAAACTTGTCTTTGCAGAGAAAAATATGTTTTTTTTGTGCTGTGTTTTGCTATATATTCCCCTTTCTCTGAGTATTTGAATGATTTTATCACTTCCCCTCTGATGTTCTTTGTTCTGTAGATTGTACATCTGCTGTGTATGACTGATCGCTGATAAGATCTTCCCAAGCAAGAGAAGACAGCTTTTCAGCACATGAATAGTCGACATTAACGGGCACGCTTTCTCAAGGAACGAAGTATGATCATGAACATGCACAGTGGGATTTAGAATAAAAATGTGTTGGCAAAAACTTGCAGAAAACCAATGGAGTATTTAAAGGAGAATCACCACCCAACCTTTATATAATATATTATAAGCAGTTTATTTCTAGAGAAGAAAGCTTTTTAATGAATGTTTACAGCAACCTTTTTGCCGTAGCTATTCTTCACAGATTAAAGTCTAATTCTCTGGTTTTCTGTCTCTGTAATGTGTTTGATATTTAATTCAAATTCTTTCCCCATTTCACGGTTTTGCTTTTTATCGTGTCCTTCGGACCACCTACAACTTTTAAAAAATGTAATGACACTGGAAGCCTCAATGTAGGACAGCCTGCCTAGATCATATGTAAACCCAATCACTAAAATCACATATAAGCTTTAGACATGGTAATGTCATTTCAAAAGGCATTTTCAAT
This sequence comes from Rana temporaria, assembly GCF_905171775.1. Lineage (NCBI taxonomy): Eukaryota > Metazoa > Chordata > Amphibia > Anura > Ranidae > Rana > Rana temporaria. The sequence continues at coordinate 91,346,504 of NC_053501.1, read as the reverse complement.
ATTTTTAAAGCTCAATACAACCTAAAAAATATTTTTATGCCCATCACTGTTTTTTCCCCACAAAAGATTTTTTATTGAAGGAAAAATATGGTTGCATATACATTATGTTTAACAGATCATCCGCAGATGTAACCATGACATATTATGACATCGAAATAGTACTAATTGGTAATACAACAGAAATCATGAGAAATAGAACAGAAGAATTCTGTACATATAAACAGATAATTCTTATCGGCCTATGAACATTGTATGGATAACCAACACATAAACATAGTAAGATCAGGTACCTGGAGGAAATCAAGTCACCCTGCAATTGGTTGCAAAAACCCCATAGACCAATATCAGCAGGTCTAACCACATTCATGGAAGAATTCTCAAACTTGATATTACTATGGTCGTATGGATAACAGGTGCCCATGATAGGACACCTAGCTAAAATTTGGTTGGTTATATCTCTGTAGGGATGTAAGGGGGGGGGGGGGTCGAAGGCAAGAGAAACAATTAAAGAATAGATATAGTTTGAAACAGCAGGGTTAGGTAGGGGAGAGAGTGTTGTGGGAAGGGGAGATGATAGGTAAAGGGTGGGGGGAGAAGTAAAGGGTAGTGGAAGTCCCTCCTTGCCTCGGGACCCCGGACCAAGTTTGAGCGCAGGGGGAGCTGCAATGGGCAGTCTAGATGACTTAATGTTGTGTTGGAAAGTAGGATTTATAATGATCTGTAGTCTTAAAATGTATCCAACAGGCCCAGGTCAATGTGAACTTCTGAATGTGGTCTTGGGAGGTATATATCAATTCCTCCATCTCCTCTATCTTAGCAACTCTGAACAGGAATTCTCTAGTGGTTGGGATATCTGTTGATTGCCAGTGTCATCGCTTCTTTTCATCCCCCCTAACCCATCCTTCACAGAGTACATTTTTTTGGTGAAGTCAGTTATACTCACTTGAGTTTCCCCCTTCAGATCCCTTGACACTATTTCCTTTGTTGGGGACCACTTACCCAGCACGTTTGTAAGCCTTGTTGGCCAGTCCCTTCCATTCCCATGGATCTAAATTCATCCATCTTCAGCATCCTAACAGGGTCCCTCCACTGGCCGGCTAATGGCAACAATCCACATCATGTAGACTGTAAGAAGGACCTGGAGCTGGATAATCATATGACTGCAAGTTCAGCTAAGTGAAAACAGAGTTTAGAAAGTTTATTTTTGTCAGTTCATCTATAAGATAGAGGGGGTTGTGGGGAAAGGCTAGGAAGGGGTTTACATTAATCCTTGAGTTGGACTTTAACCACTTCAATACCAGGCACTTACGCACCTTCCTGCCCAAGCCAATTTTCAGCTTTCAGCGCTGTCGCACTTTGTGTACCCAAACAATTGTTTTATCATTTTGTTCCCACAAATAGAGATTTATTTTGGTGGTATTTGATCACCTCTGCGATTTGAATTTTTTGCGCAACAACTAAAAAAATACCGATTTTTTTTCCTGTTAATTGTTTTTGTAAATAAGTACGTTTTCTTCTTCAATTATGGACACTGATATGGCGGCACTGATGGGCACCGATGAGGTGGCACTGATAGGCAGGTACTGATGGGCACCCATAGGCGGCACTGTTGGGTACTGAGAGGTGGCACTGATGGACACTGAGGGTGGGACTGATGGCATTGCTAGGCATCACTTGTTTACTCATTTTTGCCAGTCATTTGTGGGCACTGATTGGCATCTATTGAGCTTATTTTTTTATATGTGGATGGCCATGGGGTATGTACCTGGCCATCCACATGTTGCCCCCTTCCCTGGTGGTCCTGACGGCTTCCCTGGTGGTCCAGTATTGGCATCCATGGGGGGTTGCGCTGATAAACAATCAGCGCGAACCCCCCGTCAGGAGAGCCACCGATCGGCTCTCCTCTACTCGCGTCTGTCAGAGATGCATCACCGATCGCCGCGTGCCCCCATGTTATCCTGCTGGACGTCAATAGACGTCCAGTCAGGATAACACAATCACTTCCCACCGTCAATTTACTATTGACCGGGCGGGAAGTGGTTAAGTCAGCTCTTGTGAAAAAAATATCTGGCGTTGCTGTCATAATTGTCTTTGTTCAGGCACTTCCTGTTTTGTAAAAAACATATTCTAAAACCCCAAAATTAGTGTAATAAAATATAAGCAGCGCTGTAAACAATGCAAGATGAAATATCCGTTTTCACAGGTATTCAAAAATAATGCTAATGTCCATAAACATCACCATGTGACAAAAGTGAATATGTGCACAAATTCCCCCAAAAATATATAAATATGTTTAAATATTAATTAAATATAAGTCCATATATCACATCAAGTAGGTTTGTGAAAAAATAATGATAATAGTTTCCAATCTTCCACCACAACCGGTGTCAGTGAATCCTCTCCCGTCAGATGCAAAACTCACCAACTCAAACTGCCTTACACTCTCGTGTTCGGCATGTAAACGTGTACAAAATGACCTCACTGGTAGGTATAGCAGATAATCCCAGATCCAATCAATTCACTGCTAGAAAGCTCCGCATGTAAATAAAAGAAGTGCTCAAAATAGCGTGATACGGTAAAATCAGTTTAATAACACACTTAAATCTTCAAATCTTCACATGAATCTCAAAAAATGGAGCAATACACTGCAAAGCAAGCACTCATTCAGAGATGAACCGAAAACCTGAGTATGATCAGTCCCATGACTTAGGGCCAGATCCACAGCCAGCCGCCGTAACTTATCTTTTCACATTTAAGTTACACTGCCGGATAATTTCTACCTAAGTGCCCGATCCACAAAGCACTTACCTAGAAATTTTCGGGTGTGTAACTTAAATTTCGCCGGCGCAAGGCGTTCCTATTCAAATGGGGGCGAGTCCCATTTAAATTAGGCGCGCTCCGCGCCGGACGAACTGCGCATGCTCGTGATGTCATTTTTCCGACGTGCATAGCGCAAAATTACGTTACGCCGAGCTTCGTGAATCATGCCGGGTCAAAAAAATTGCGTCGGGAAAAAAAAAATACGGCGAAAAAAAAAAAATAACAGCGTCGCGGGTAAGAAGGGTCTACTTTTACAAGGTGTAAACAGTTTACACTTTGTAAAAGCAGCCCTAATTTTACACATGCAACTTAATACTTACGGAGAAAAAACGAAGCGTAAAAGCTTTGTGGATCTCCGTAAGTGCTAATTTGCATACCCGAAGCGGCATTTCGACACGAAATGCCCCCAGCGGCGGATGCGGTACTGCATCCTAAGATCCGGCAGTGTAAGTCCCTTACACATGTCGGATCTTCTGCCTATCTTTTGGAAACTGATTCTGTGGATCAGTTCCAAAGATAGAAACAGGGATACAACGGCGTATCAGTAGATACGCCGGCGTATCCCTTTTGAGGATCTGGCCCTAAGTCTTTTTGACAAAACATGTCGGGGCATGGCTGTGCGGCAACCATCTGAAGTGAACCTGTGACGTATCAAGGCCAATCAAGGAAGTGGAGATCCGGAAGGAACAGCGGGGAGGTGGTGAGCGATTAGTGGACACCTTGGGTCCACCGCGACCAATATACTCGGTTTTCGGTTCAAGTGGTTGTAAAGTCTTTTTTTTGTTCACTTGTACCTATAGGTAAGCCTATAATAAGGATTACCTGTAGGTACAGTAAATATCTCCTAAACATGCAGTGTTTAGGAGATATTCACACTGCATGTAGCCGGTGATGTCACCGGTGCATGCGCTCATAAGGTACGAAATACTCGTGTCATTCCTTAAGAGCTCCATGACGCAGCCGTGGCATCATCGCGGCTCAGCCAATCAGACGGTGGAGGCACGAGTGCGCTGCTGGAGGGCTTCATTCTAATGCACAATGTATACTAGCACATTATGCCATTGTCTTGCAGGTTTGCGATTTATTACCGCTTTAGATATATGATATAGACACACATGATGTCTATTTTCTAAACCGAACATAACCAGTTTTTCTAAAATGTTATGGTCAGTAAGATTTTTCTATTCCTTTTAGCAACTAAAAAAAGTGATGTATGCTGTTACTTGGGAATAAATACGCAAAAAGGAGGGAGCAAAAAGTATTTTCACAGTCAAAGTTACACAGAACCTTTTTCGATTATGACAGATCAGCTTTTTAGCTTTTATTATAGCCAAAGAAGGAGCAGTATGTTTAGAAAGCCCAGAAAACTTAGAAACCTATTTTAAATTTCCTATGCACTATTTACAGTTAGATGTCAAAAAAGTGAGCCCAGTATTCTAAATGTGGCATTTCATATAGTTTTAGAAAATACGATAGCATCACATTTGTCTACTTTTTATACACCCAAAGATTTGTTTGCTTTTACAGCTGCTGCTTGGCATTGAGTGGTACTGCAGCTCGGTTTTGGCCAGATGTAAAGAATTTAGGGTCAGATCCACAGCCAGCGCCGCAAATTAAGTTACTCAAAACTTTTGTCATTTAAGTTACGGCGCCCTAAGTTGGTGTCGTAAGTGCCGTATCCACAGCGCATTTGCGCACAAAATTGCGCTTGCCTAATTTAAATCCTGAGGCGTAAGGCGGGGTTATGCAAGTGGGAAGGAAGTGGGCGTGCTTCATTGTAATGAGCCGTGATCCCATGCAAATGAAGGGCCAGCCGTAGTGCGCATGCGCGCACGAATCTGCTTCTCACTGGGCATGTGCAGAACTTTGTTCGGCTCAATCAGTGAGATAGGAAAAAGGCCAAGCGTACTTAGTTTGAGGATCGCCCTGTGTATAAATAGCCCCAGTCAAACACACTTCCCTTGCAAAAGTATTTCCCTGTGTTACCCTTCCTAGAGCAAGTTGCTTCTGCTCTGAATGTTTGTCGGTGTTTGTTGGTGAGTTGTGTGTGATAGAGAAGTTTTGGAGGAGTATTAGATAGTAGTTGGTGTTTGTTTCTGTTAAGTGTATTTTGTGTTTGTTTTTTTCTGAGTGTATTTTTTATTTTATTTTTCTGATTGTATTTTGTGTTTGTTTTTTGCGTGTTTGTTTTTGAATTTGTAGTAGCTGTCTGCGTGTGTGTTTTGCTTTTTGTGTGTTTCTTGTGTGAGTTTTTTTGTTTGTTTGTTGTGTGTGTATTTTTGTTTGTTTGTCCAGTGAGTTTCTTCTTGTTGCTGAGTGGTGTCTGTGATGGCACCCAAGCGCAGGAAGCTCAATTTTAATCAGGTTGAGAAGCAAATCCTTGCTAGGTCCATCGTCCTATATGGGCGCTATTTACATGGCCCTGATAGCCGGAACACCTACCCGGAAGAAGATTCTAAAAAAGATTACGGATCAGATAAATGCGGCGGGGGGGGGGAAACGAGGACCCCCGCTGGCATCCAAAAAAAGATCAACGATCTAAAGAGCGTGGTCCGTAATAAGGTGGCAAAGATCAATGCCCATACCACGGGCACTGGAGGAGGCCCAGCCTGCCCCATCCATCTGAGTGAGGAGGAATGGGCAGTGGCCCGGTGTTTCCAGCCAGAGCAGGTGGTGGGCCTGCGTGGATATCAGACAGGTGTTCCTGTGGGGCCAGGTAAGTTTTTGGTTTTTCTATCTGGTGATTAGCATGTGTGGGTGGGGGAAGGGAAGATGTGCCAAGTGTGTGTATCCTCAAACCTGTGATTGTTTTGTGTCCTCCACAGATGACCAGGAGATTGCAGGCCCATCAGGCTAGGAGGTTTCTGGCCCATCAGGCCAGGCTGCTGCACCACCCCAAGGACAAGAGGCTGCTGAGGAGTCCCCAGGGGAGGGGAGTGGCCAAACCTCCCCTCATGAGGAGGTTGAGGGGGAGGAGGAGGAGGTGGAGGAAGAAGATCTGCAGATTGGCCGGGAAGTCCTTTTGGCCTCTGATATGATGACCTTTGAGGATACCCTTGAGGCTACACTTGAGGCTACCCCAGAGCCTACCCCAGAGGCTGGCAGCAGTCAGGCCACCATCAGGGGTAGCCCCTCCCACTCCTCCCCCAACAGGCCGCAACCCACAAGGGTCACTCTCCCCCCTCCTCCCAGGCCACAAGCCTCAGGGGCAGGCAGGATGGCGACCCAGGAGACCAGGGGGGTGGCCGAGCGTCTGGGTCAGATGAAAGACACTCTGACCCAGATGGAGCACAGCCTGGGTGTAATGAAGGAGTCACTCAGTGATGTGGCCACCAACTCATTGGCGGTCATCACATGTTTGTGTGAGCTGCAGACCGCCACAACAGGCGTGGCCCAGGAGATGACTGCCCTGACCCAGGCTGTGCAGGACAATACCCGGGCTGTCCAGGACAATACCCGGGCTGGCCAGGCCAATGTGGCTGCCCTCACAAACTGTCTGACAAGGATAGCAGTGGCCTTGGAGGGCAGGCCAGCAGGAGGACAGACACCAGGGGAGGCTCCTCCTTCCCCTGCTCATCCACCCCCCCATGAAGATACTCCCTCCCCTGCTAACACCCCCCCATGAAGATACTCCCTCCCCTGCTAACACCCCCCAATGAAGATCCTCCAGTTGGCCGTGGCCGTGTCCGTGGGCAGCCCAGACGGAGCAATCGCCGCCAAAATTAATTTGCAGGGGTACTTTTTAATTTTTTGTTTTTTTTTATATGTTTATGATTTTGTTTATTATACTGTACTTATGATTTGGTTTATGTGTGTGAATGATGTGTGAATGTGGGGGGGTGGCATTCCTGATTAAATAAGGGTGTCACCCTCAGTTTTGGTGAAGAAGGGATCCCCAGGACCAGGGAGAAATGATCCCAGGTCCCTGAATGGTGTATGAATGCACAGTAACAGAATTGGAGCCGTGGCGTGGCGTTACTGCTCCCAAGTACCAATGGGGGGGGGATACTTGGATCTAATCCAATTAGATGTGCATGTGATATGTCTGTGCTAGGGACCACAGTGGTGTGCATTCATGCATTCTCATTGTGACATAATTAATGTGTGTGTTTACTGTGCAAAGATGCATTCTGCGAGGCGTGTCCTGACTGCTGTTCCCTCAGAAGAGGGGGTACCCTCGGTCACTGAAGTCACTAGTCTAGCTATGCGCATGGATGCCCCTGGCATGTTGGCATACAGATTGTAGTCCAGCAAGTGTGTGTGCTCAGTTCTTCCTTAATGGTGTTGCTTTAGCTGACCTTTACACGGCATGTGTAAAATTAGGGCACCTTTTATAATGTGTAAATTTACACATTGAAACTAACAGAAGCGCACAGGGCGTAATCTACGGCGCACACACTCAATTTTGTGGATCGCCCTATCTCCCTCATTTGCATCTTTGCCTATCAAAACAGCAGCGTTTCTAGCGTAATTTGCGCACAGAAAAGCACCGGTGTAATTATTTTAGGTAGGACGGTAAAACCTGATTTTAAGGCGTATCTCGTTTTGAGGATCAGGCGCAAATATACGCGCCGTGTAAATTTCAATTACGCCGCGTATCTCGAGTTAAGTCGGCGCATCTGCTTTGTGGATCTGGCCCTTAATGTATAGGGAGCAATGCTATTACCTTAGATGTGTAACCTTACATTTTTCAATATTACAGTAAAACCTTGGTTTGAAAGCACAATTCGTCCCAGAAACATGCTTGTAATCCAAAGCACTTGTACATTAAAGCATTTTTTTTACAGTGTATAAAAGAGAAGAGAGGCACCTCTAATGCCGCGTACACACGGTCGTTTTTTGTCTTGTAAAAAAAACCCAACGTTTTTCAAACTTCATTTTAAAAACCGACGTTGCCTACACACCATCGTTTTTTCAAAATGCTCTAGCAAAACGCAGTTACGTACAACACGTACGACGGCACTCTGTTCCATTCAAGCTTGCGTCATAACTTGCTTCTGAGCAGGCGCGGGTTTAAAAACGTTGTTTTAAACGTCGTTTTAGCCCACACACGATCATTTTTATGACACAAAAAAACGACGTTTTGAAAAACGACATAAAACAACGTTTTGCCCACACACAATCATTTTAAATTATGTTTTTAAAAATGTCGTTTTATTTCATCACAAAAAACGACCGTGTGTACGCGGCATAAGTGTATAACAATACGTTACTAAATGTTGTACCTTCATTAAATGTAACCATATTGCTACACTTAGAGGCTCCTCTCTTTTTTTTATACTCAGTTGTGACATGACGCTACACTCTTATATCAAGACATTGCTTGTATATCAAGGCAAAATGTATTAGAACATTTTGCTTGTCTTACAAAACGCTCTCAAACCAAGGTTTTACTGTTTATGTAATTTTGTCATTAAAGTGCCCATTTTATTTTGTCAACATTTTTAAAAAATGTCTAAAGCCAAAAAATATTTATGAAAACAAGAGCTTGTGGTCTTCAAAGAGCATTTGGGTTATTTTTTTATTAGAAAATATAATTAGCCAAAACTATTTTGTTTTGGTCAGAGATTGGAATGGTTAGAACTAAATTTTTCTTGATATCCATCTGCATTTTTATGTTTTTTCCTATTCTGGCTAAATTTTCAGTTTATTCCAGAATGACTTTTTTTGTTTATTATTAATTCATATGAGCACAATATCACTCACTAGCGCTGCACTGTTTTTTTCTTTTTTATGTTACCAAGTTGTTGTACACAATTTAGTGCTAGCAGCTATTTACATTTATAATTCAATATTTAATTTAGCGCAGCGTCAACCTTTTGGTTTTTGTTTATTTAAATTTTTCTTGAGCCTAGGTTCACACTGCTGCGAATTCAAAATCGCGGTAAAATGCGCGCTTTTACCGCGATTTCCCGGCTGAGATTTTGCCGCGATTTTCCCGCGATTTCGGCCGCAATTTAATGTAAATCGTGGCCCGAAATCGCAAAAAGTAGTACAGGAACTACTTTTTGAAATCGCAGATGCGGCGTCGCACTGATTAGGACAGTGCCATTGCCGACAATTACCGCCGATTTGAGATGCGATTTGACATGTCAAATCGCATCTCAAATCGTTCCAAATCGTACCCAGTGTGAACCAGGGCTAAAACTTTTTGTCTTGCTGACCATTGTCAAAGTAATGTGATAAACCATTGCCAACATTTTAAATTTCATTTGAAACTACCATTTGTCCTACCTCCATCTGAGCTATAGATTTAAAAATAAATACATTTTATATATATATATATATATATATATTGTAAGGGTTTAGCTCGGTACCGAGGGTGAGTGACCCCCTGGATGGGTTCACTACACACTGAACGATACAGAGAAACAGCCGAAGATGGTTGAAAATAAAGAATTTGGGGCCTGATTCCCAAAAAAGCTGCCTAACTTAACTTTCAGCAGTTAAGTTACACTGACTTAAAATCTCTACCTAAGTGCCTGATCCACAAAGCACTTACCTAGAAATTTCAGGCCGTGTAACTTAAGTGCCGCCGTCGCAAGGCGGTCCTCCTCTCCGGGGGGCGTTTAAAATTTAAATGAGGCGCGCTCCCGCGCCGGCCGTACTGCGCATGCGTGTGACGTAATTTTCCCGACGTGCAGCGCGCGAACGTAATTGACGCCGGGCGGCTTTGTGGATTGCGACGGGACACTAAAGTTGCAACGGGTGAAAAAAAATATACGCGCCGGGAAAACAAATAATTATAAAAAAAAATGACAGCGTCGCTCAGCATGCATTCCTGAGAGGGAGAACTCCATGCCAATTTTCAAAGAAAAAACCGGCATGGGTTCCCCCCCAGGAGCATACCAGGCCCTTAGGTCTGGTATGGGTTGTAAGGAGACCCCCCCACGCCGAAAAATCGACGTAGGGGGTCCCCCTACAATCCATACCAGACCCGTATCCAAAGCATGCTACCCGGCCGGTCAGGAATGGGAGTGGGGACGAGCGAGCGCCCCCCCCCTCCTGAGCCGTGCCAGGCCGCATGCCCTCAACATGGGGGGGTTGGGTGCTCTGGGGCAGGGGGGCGCACTGCGGGCCCCCCCACCCCAGAGCACCCTGTCCCCATGTTGATGAGGACAGGACCTCTTCCCGACAACCCTTGCCGTTGGTTGTCGGGGTCTGCAGGTGGGGGCTTATCGGAATCTGGGAGTCCCCTCAAATAAGGGGGCCCCCAGATACCGGCCCCCCACCCTAAGTGAATGGATATGGGGTACATCGTACCCCTACCCATTCACCTGGAGGCAAAAAGTAAAAGTTAGTAAACACACAACACAAGGGTTTTTAAAATAATTTATTATTCTGCTCCGGAGGCCCCCCTGTCTTCTTTATTAGCTCTAATACCAGGGGGGGCTTCTTCTTCCGCTCTCCGGGGGTCTTCTCCGCTCTCCGGGGGGGGCTTCTTCTTCCGCTCTCCGGGGGGGGGGCTTCTCCGCTCTCCGGGGGTCTTCTTCTCTCTTCGCCGCTCTCCGCTGTTGACTCGGCGAACCCCGGTTCTTCTGCAGCTGTCCGGTGCCTTCTTCTTCAGCGCTGGCTGCCTGCTATCTTCGTGTGTTAGCTCAATTACTAGCAGGCAGCCATCGCGGTCTTCTGTGACGTCAGGTTCTTCTTCTCCCCTCTTCCGATGTTGACTCATCGCCTCTTGTCACTGCAATGATGGAAGCGCGCCTTGCATCCCATTTATATAGGCATCACCGTCCCATCATGCTCCGGTAGGTACCTACGTGGTGGGTGCACGTGGGTAGGCACCCACCACGTGGGTACCTGCCGGAGCATGATGGGACGGTGATGCCTATATAAATGGGATGCAAGGCGCGCTTCCATCATTGCAGTGACAAGAGGCGACGAGTCAACATCGGAAGAGGGGAGAAGAAGAACCTGACGTCACAGAAGACCGCAATGGCTGCCTGCTAGTAATTGAGCTAACACACGAAGATAGCAGGCAGCCAGCGCTGAAGAAGAAGGCACCGGACAGCTGCAGAAGAACCGGGGTTCGCCGAGTCAACAGCGGAGAGCGGCGAAGAGAGAAGAAGACCCCCGGAGAGCGGAGAAGCCCCCCCCCGGAGAGCGGAAGAAGAAGCCCCCCCCGGAGAGCGGAGAAGACCCCCGGAGAGCGGAGAAGACCCCCGGAGAGCGGAAGAAGAAGCCCCCCCTGGTATTAGAGCTAATAAAGAAGACAGGGGGGGCCTCCGGAGCAGAATAATAAATTATTTTAAAAACCCTTGTGTTGTGTGTTTAATAACTTTAACTTTTTGCCTCCAGGTGAATGGGTAGGGGTACGATGTACCCCATATCCATTCACTTAGGGTGGGGGCCGGTATCTGGGGGCCCCCTTATTTGAGGGGACTCCCAGATTCCGATAAGCCCCCGCCCGCAGACCCCGACAACCAACGGCAAGGGTTGTCGGGAAGAGGTCCTGTCCTCATCAACATGGGGACAGGGTGCTCTGGGGTGGGGGGGCCCGCAGTGCGCCCCCCTGCCCCAGAGCACCCAACCCCCCCATGTTGAGGGCATGCGGCCTGGCACGCCTCAGGAGGGGGGGGGCGCTCGCTCGTCCCCACTCCCATTCCTGACCGGCCGGGTAGCGTGCTTTGGATACGGGTCTGGTATGGATTGTAGGGGGACCCCCTACGTCGATTTTTCGGCGTAGGGGGGGGTCTCCTTACAACCCATACCAGACCTAAGGGCCTGGTATGCTCCTGGGGGGGGAACCCATGCCGGTTTTGAATTTAAAAATTGCCGTGGAGTTCTCCCTCAGGAATGCATACCAAATGCCGTCGCTTGAATGGGCCTTTACAAGGTGTGACTAACTTTCCACATTGTAAAACCAGCCCTAGTTTTGCGCAAGCAAAATCGGAACTTACGCAGAAATCACAGTGCTGAAAAGCGTTGTGGATCTGCTTAAGTCCTCATTTGCATACTCAAAGCTGCATTTCCATGAGAAATGCCCCCAGCGGCGGATGCGGTACTGCATCCTAAGATCTGACCGTGTAAGTGTCTTACACATGTCAGATTTTCTGCCTAACTTTGGAAAAAGCCTTTTGAGGATCGTTTCCAAAGTTAGGCACAGACTGAACAGCAGTTAAGTCTGCGTATCTCTTTTGGGAATCAGGCCCTTGGTTTATTCTTCCATCTTGCTGGAAACAATTGCAAGCATCCAAACAGCATAAACAAAAACAAACATAAAATAAACCCAGGCCACTTGGGGCGTCTACCTTCACCACACAGGAACCTATCTATGGAGTCTGGCACAGCCTACTGCCGAGCAGACACTGCTGGTCATACACCAGAAAGACAAATAGTCTTTTTGATTTTTATCACACAGAAAAATCAACAGCACCTCACCTCTTCAGAAGTATCTCTGTTCACTGCTCTCCTTCACTCAAAAAGCCTCAGGATGCAGCAATCAGTAGTAATCCTCTGGATTACTTATAGAGGCCTTAATTGCCTCACTTCTGAACAGCTGAAGTTTTAAAACCGCCTAAATCTTTCTGGCTACTTCTGCAGCCGACACCTGATAATAATTGGTGTATTGTCTAAACAAGGCAGAAATGTATCTCCCGTCTGTGACAACACCCACAGATATACCTGACTTCCTGTCACATACCCCCCTCTTGTTTCAACCCTAGGGTTGGGACACAGGTTGCCAGGCAGGCATGCATTTGGGACAACCAATCTGCATTCCCCATTTTCGCACTGGGGCGATGCGTTAATCACAAAACTAAATTCCTGGAGGGCCAGGAACCACCTATTCTTTCTCCTATTGGTCTCTTTGTTCTGTGCCATCCACTTCAATGGGGCATGATCCGTCACCAGTTCAAACTGTCTACCCACGAGGTAGTACCGGAGAGAATCCAAAGCCCATTTCACCGCCAAGCACTCTTTCTCAATGGTGGCATAATTCTCCTTCAACTTTCAGCTGAGGTACATAACAGGGTGTTCCTCCCCCTTGATAATCTGGGACAGTACAGCTCCTAACCCCACATTTGACGCATCTGTCTGAACCATGAAGTCCCGTGAAAAATCAGGCGAATTTAAAACTGGCTGACTACATAAGGCCTGTTTTAAAGCCTGAAAAGCTGTTTCTGCTTCGGGAGTATCCTTCGGGAGAATTTTTTTGGATCGGCTGTAAACCCGGCTTTCCAGATGGAATCCAACACAGCCTGAACTTTTGGTAAGTGTGAGTCCCAATCCTCACAGTGGATGACCACATCATCGAGGTATGCAGCAGCATAGGCTCGATGAGGCCGAAGGGTCTTATCCATGGTGCGTTGAAATGTGGCGGGAGCATTCTGTAACCCAAAAGGCATCCTCCGATATTGGAACGATCCGTCTGGAGTTACAAATGCTGTTTTTTCCCTGGCCGACTCTGAGAGAGGAATTTGCCAATAACCCATGGTCAGGTCTTACGTCGTCATGTACCGGGCAGTACCTAGGCGATCAATCAATTCATCTATGCGGGGCATAGGATAGGTGTCAAACTTAGTGATTTGATTCAGGTGGCAAAAGTCATTACAAAACCGCCAACTTCCATCTGGTTTGGGCACTAAGACAATGGAACTGGACCAATCACTATTTTACTCTTCTATCACCCCCAGCTCAAGCATTTTACTTCCTGGTGAATTGCCTCTCGCCGGGCTTCTGGAATTCTATAAGGCTTCAACTTGACCTTATCCCCTGGTGTGGTGATAATGTCATGTTCAACTCCGGAGACCCAACCTGGTAGGTCTGAAAACTTCTCCTTATTACGAAGCACAAATTCTTTAACCTCCTGTTTCTGAGTTTTGGATAGAGTCTCCGCTATCCCAACTTCAGGGACAGCCAGGTTAAATGGAGCAGAAAATCGGGTAGTCTTCACGACCAAGGACTCTCTATCCTTCCATGGTTTCAGTAAGTTCACATGATAGAGCTGCTCAGGTTTTTGTCTTCGCGGTTGGCTAATTTTATAATTCACGACCCCCATTTTCTCCAACACTTCATAGGGACCCTGCCATTTGGCTAGGAATTTACTTTCGACCGTGGGGACCAGCACCAACACCCTATCACCAGGTGCAAAGGAACGGACCTGGGCCCCACGATTGTAAATCCTTTGTTGAGCCAATTGGGCTTGGGCTAAATGTTCCTTCACAATCGGCATCACTTGGGCAATTCTACCTTGCATTTGGGCCACATGTTCAATCACACTTCGATGAGGGGAACTCTCACTCTCCCATGTTTCCCTGGCAATGTCCAGTAGGCCCCGGGGGTGCCTCCCATACAGTAGCTCAAACAGAGAGAACCCTGTGGACGATTGGGGAACCTCTCTTATGGCAAACATCAGATAAGGGAGCAGATAATCCCAATTCTTTCCATCTTTGTCCAACACCTTCCTCAACATTTGTTTTAAGGTTTTATTAAACCTTTCCACTAACCCGTCTGTTTGAGGGTGATATACTGATGTACGTAATTGGGTCACTTTCAGGAGTTTACTTATTTTTTTGGTCACCCTAGACATAAACGGGGTGCCCTGGTCAGTTAGGACTTCCTTAGGAAGACCCACACGGCTGAAAACCTGAAATAACTCCTTGGCAATGGTTTTAGCAGAGGTGTTTCGGAGAGGAATTGCTTCTGGGTAATGGGTGGCATAGTCCATTATTACCAAGATGTGCTGGTGCCCTCTAGTGGACTTTAGTAAGGGGCCAACCAAGTCCATGGCGATCCTCTCAAAAGGGACCTCGATAATAAGCAGGGGTACCAACGGACTGCGGAAATGTGGCATGGGTGCAGTAATCTGACACACTGGACAGGAAGAGCAGTACAATTCCACTTCCTTAGTGATCCCAGGCCAATAAAACCTCTGGGTCATCCTCTCCCGGGTTTTTTTCTGCTCCCAAATGTCCCCCAAGAATGTGCCCATGGGCCAGTTCCAAAACCATCTTGCGGTACGGTTTAGGCACTACCAGTTGCTCAATAGTGTCCTCTATTCTCTGTGACACGCGATATAACAGGTCCCTTTCAATAATTAAGTAAGGGAGGGCAACCCTCTTGTCAGGGTTAACTAACTCCCCATCTATCTTCACTACATTCTCCCGGGCTCTTAGCAATGTGGGGTCCCTCAATTGCTCAGTGATGAAATTTTCTCTGTGCACCTCGAGGTCATCAAACCCTATCGGCCGCTGTTCCTCTTCTGAGGTAGCAGGCTCCTCCCTAGGGACTGGTGTTTCCCCTGCTAAGACTGAGAATGGAAACTCAGGAGAATCCTCACAGTTAGAGGTTTCTGCAGTCGATGTTTGAGGCTCAGAAGAACCACCTACTGGGTAATCTGGGCAGTCCCAGATTTCCCAGAACTTTGGTAAATCTCTTCCCACAATGGTGTGGCAGTTTGGGAACTAAACCCACCTGGTGACACAAGTTACCAAGGGAAGTTTCAAAGGAAACCGTAGTCACCGGATATTCTTGAGAGTCCCCATGTAGACAAACTACAGCCATTTTCCTAGGATGCAAGGTTTTTCCCACCACTAGATCACTTTTCACTAAGGTGACCAGGCTACCTGAATCCAACAATACCACAACATCTTTACCATCTAAGCACATTCTATATAAAGGTTTCTCATTTCCCTTTACTACAGTGCATGTGGTTGCAAAAAGGGACTGTCGTCTCTGTCAGAAAGTCACACTGCATGGGTTCATCACCCGCTGGGCAAACCGCTGCTACATGTCCCTCTTCCCGGCAACGGTAACAAATCAACCTTCTGGTCCTCTCCGGTGGGATGGGTCTTCCAGGCCTCTGTCGCCAAACATTAGCAGTAGTCCCGATAATTCCTCTAGTTGCTCCTTGGTCCCTCTCTCCACCCCCATCCCTTGATGCATTGTTACCTATAGGTGGGGAGGGTCTGGTCTTGGAGTGGAAAGTCTGTGCGTCTCTGGTGGAAGAGGACAAATTCTCTGTTGTTAGGTACCTTTCGACCAGGTCTACAAGTTTGTCTGCGTTTTCCAGACCACCATGGTTCACCCATTTCTGCAGGGAGTTAGGAAGAGACCTAAGAAATTTGTCCATGACTACTCGCTCCAAAATTTTTGGTCCGGACAGAGTTTCTGGCTGCAGCCATTTCTTAGCCAAATGGATGAGGTCATACATCTGCGACCGAGGTGGCTTCTTCAGCTGATAACTCCAATTGTGGACCCGCTGAGCACGGACATCCAGGGTTACACCAAAACGTGCCAATATTTCCTCTTTTAACCGATCATAGTTTTTTGCGTCTGCAAGCTCCAAATCAAAATATGCCTTTTGGGCTTCTCCAGATAATAGGGGGGGGCACTAGTCCAACCCACTGTTCTTTAGGCCAACTCTCTCTTTCCGCTGCTCTCTCAAACGTGGTCAGAAACATCTCCGGGTCCTCATCTGCAGTCATCTTTGGCAATAAGTGTCTTACCCGAAAAGTCGGTATGTTACTGGCCTGACTCCCAGCCTCGGTCTGCTGTCTCTGAAGCTGTGTCACGATGGCCTCCATTTGCTGCTGGTGTCTCTGTTCCAAGCCTGCAATGCTCTCTTGGTAAGCCTGTTGTTGAGCTGCAATGTTCTCTTGGTGAGCCTGTTGTTGAGCTGCAAGGCTCTCTTGGTGAGCCTGTTGTTGAGCTGCAATGCTCTCTTGGTGAACCTGTTGTTGAGCTGCGTGAGCCTGTTGTTGAGCTGCAATGCTCCGCTGCAAACCTGCATTCGTCTGCTGTTGATTTGCATTTGCTATAGCCAGCTGTTTCAGTATCTCCTCCATTTTGCGTTTACTTTAACTGCTCGCGGCACTCCACCATGTGTAAGGGATTAGCTCGGTAGTGGGGGTGTGTGACCTCCTGGATGGGTTCACTGCACACTGAACGATACAGAGAAACAGCCGAAGACGGTTGAAAATAAAGAATTTGGTTTATTCTTTCATCTTGCTGGAAACAATTGCAAGCATCCAAACAGCATAAACAAAATCAAACATAAAATAAACCCTGGCCACTTAGGTTCCTGTGTGGTGAAGGTAGACGCCCCATCTATGGAGTCTGGCACAGCCTACTGCTGAGCAGACACTGCTGGTCATACAGCAGAAAAACAAATAGTCTTTTTGATTTTCATCACACAGAAAAATCAACAGCACCTCACCTCTTCAGAAGTATTTCTGTTCACTGCTCTCCTTCACTCAAAAAGCCTCAGGATGCAGCAATTTGTAGTAATCCTCTGGATTACTTATAGAGGCCTTAATTGCCTCATTCTGAACAGCTGAAGTTTTCCAACGCCCTTAAATCTTCCTGGCTACTTCTGCAGCCGACACCTGATAATAATTGGTGTATTGTCTAAACAAGGCAGAAATGTATCTCCCGTCTGTGACAACACCCGCAGATTTACTTGACTTCCTGTCACAATATATATATATATATATATATATATATATATATATATATATATATATATATATTGTGACAGGAAGTCAGGTAAATCTGTGGGTGTTGTCACAGGCGGGAGATACATTTCTGCCTTGTTTGGACAATACACCAATCATTATCGGGCGTCGGCTACAAACGTAGCCAGAGAAAGGCTAAAGGCCGTTGAAAAACTTCAGCTGTTCAGAATGAGGCAATTAAGGCCTATATAAGTAGCCCAGAGGATTACCACTAATTGGCTGCATCATTCCTAAGGATTTGTGAGTAGGAGAGCAGCGTACTGAAAGTCTCCTGAGGAGGTGAGGAGACCATTGATTTTTGTGTGTGATAAAAATCAAAAGACTATTGTTTGTGCTGTATGACCAGCACTGTCTGCCCAGCGCTAGGCTGAGTCAGACTCCAAAGATAGGTTCCTGTGTGGAAGGTAGACGCCCAGAGTGGCTAGGGTTTATTTTATGTTTGATTTTGTTTATGCTGTTTGGATGCTTGCAATTGTTTTCCAGCAAGATGGAAAAATAAACCAAGAACTTTGTTTTCAACCGTCTTCGACTGCCAGTCTGTATAAATTCAGTGTGTGGTGAACCCATCCAAGGGGTCACACACCCCGCTACCGAGCTAACCCCTCACAATATATATATATATATATATATATATATATATATATATATATATATATATATATATATATATATATAAAAATAAATAAATAAATAAATAAAAGGTACTACAGCGCTAATATGATCAAATAAGAAAAAAAACAACAAAAATAACCAAATGATGAAGCTGCATACATACTCTGCTAGCGGGGCTTACTACCGCACTGCTAGCGGCCGAATCCCGCGGCAATTCCGATGGTATAGTGTTTCTATTTTTAGCGGCGCTATACCGCCACTGCGCCTCCCACCCCAGTGTGAAAGGGGCCTAAAGGTCACAAGCTGGGAGCTATAATACTATGACAGTTTATAGCGAGAGGCTTCTGTGTGAGTGGCCTTAGGCCACAAACTATGGAAAGCCACACTTATTTCAGGTTTCCATAGAGATGTATGGCCTTATGTCTTTATGCCTTGTTTTTATCCATGCTGTATTTTCTATGTCTGCTTTATGAGGTTCCTGGAGAAACTAAAGCATACACTTAGGGCCTGATTCCCAAAAAAGCTGCCTAACTTAACTTTCAGCAGTTAAGTTACACTGACTTAAAATCTCTACCTAAGTGCCCGATCTTCAAAGCACTTACCTAGAAATTTCAGGCCGTGTAACTTAAGTGCTGCCGTCGCAAGGCGGTCCTCCTCTCCGGGGGGCGTTTAAAATTTAAATGAGGCGCGCTCCCGCGCCGGCCGTACTGCGCATGATGTAATTTTCCCGACGTGCAGCGCGCAAACGTAATTGACGCCAGGCGGCTTTGAAGATTGCGACGGGACACTAAAGTTGCGACGGGTGAAAAAAAATATACGCGCCGGGAAAACAAATAATTATAAAAAAAAATGACAGCGTCGCTCAGCATGCATTCCTGAGAGGGAGAACTCCATGCCAATTTTCAAAGAAAAAACCGGCATGGGTTCCCCCCCCCCCCCCCAGGAGCATACCAGGCCCTTAGGTCTGGTATGGGTTGTAAGGAGACCCCCCTACGCCGAAAAATCGACGTAGGGGGTTCCCCTACAATCCATACCAGACCCGTATCCAAAGCACGCTACCCGGCCGGTCAGGAAAGGGAGTGGGGACGAGCGAGCGCCCCCCCCCCCCCTCCTGAGCCGTGCCAGGCCGCATGCCCTCAACATGGGGGGTTGGGTGCTCTGGGGCAGGGGGGCGCACTGCAGGCCCCCCCACCCCAGAGCACCCTGTCCCCATGTTGATGAGGACAGGACCTCTTCCCGACAACCCTTGCCGTTGGTTGTCGGGGTCTGCGGGCGGGGGCTTATCGGAATCTGGGAGTCCCCTCAAATAAGGGGGCCCCCAGATACTGGCCCCCCACCCTAAGTGAATGGATATGGGGTACATCGTACCCCTACCCATTCACCTGGAGGCAAAAAGTAAAAGTTAGTAAACACACAACACAAGGGTTTTTAAAATAATTTATTATTCTGCTCCGGAGGCCCCCCTGTCTTCTTTATTAGCTCTATTACCAGGGGGGGCTTCTTCTTCCACTCTCCGGGGGTCTTCTTCCACTCTCCGGGGGGGGGTTTCTTCTTCCGCTCTCCGGGGGGGGCTTCTCCGCTCTCCGGGTGTCTTCTTCTATCTTCGCCGCTCTCCGCTGTTGACTCGGCGAACCCCGGTTCTTCTGCAGATGTCCGGTGCCTTCTTCTTCAGCGCTGGCTGCCTGCTATCTTTGTGTGTTAGCTCAATTACGAGCAGGCAGCCATCGCGGTCTTCTGTGACGTCAGGTTCTTCTCTTCTGTTCTTCTCCCCTCTTCCGATGTTGACTCGTCACATCTTGTCACTGCAATGATGGAAGCGCGCCTTGCATCCCATTTATATAGGCATCACCGTCCCATCATGCTCCGGTAGGTACCCACGTGGTGGGTGCACGTGGGTAGGCACCCACCACGTAGGTACCTGCCGGAGCATGATGGGACGGTGATGCCTATATAAATGGGATGCAAGGCGCACTCCCATCATTGCAGTGTCAAGAGGCGACGAGTCAACATCGGAAGAGGGGAGAAGAAGAACCTGACGTCACAGAAGACCGCGCTGGCTGCCCGTTACTAATTGAGCTAACACACAAAGATAGCAGGCAGCCAGCGCTGAAGAAGAAGGCACCGGACAGCTGCAGAAGAACCGGGGTTCGCCGAGTCAACAGCGGAGAGCGGCGAGGATAGAAGAAGACCCTCGGAGAGCGGAGAAGCCCCCCCCTGGAGAAGCCCCCCCGGAGAGCGGAAGAAGAAACCCCCCCGGAGAGTGGAAGAAGACTCCCGGAGAGCGGAGAAGCCCCCCCCGGAGAGCGAGAGAGAAGAAACCCCCCCCCGGAGAGTGGAAGAAGACCCCCGGAGAGTGGAAGAAGACCCCCGGAGAGTGGAAGAAGAAGCCCCCCCTGGTAATAGAGCTAATAAAGAAGACAGGGGGGGCCTCCGGAGCAGAATAATAAATTATTTTAAAAACCCTTGTGTTGTGTGTTTACTAACTTTTACTTTTTGCCTCCAGGTGAATGGGTAGGGGTACGATGTACCCCATATCCATTCACTTAGGGTGGGGGGCCGGTATCTGGGGGCCCCCTTATTTTAGGGGACTCCCAGATTCCGATAAGCCCCCGCCCGCAGACCCCGACAACCAACGGCAAGGGTTGTCGGGAAGAGGTCCTGTCCTCATCAACATGGGGACAGGGTGCTCTGGGGTGGGGGGGCCCGCAGTGCGCCCCCCTGCCCCAGAGCACCCAACCCCCCCATGTTGAGGGCATGCGGCCTGGCACGGCTCAGGAGGGGGGGGGGCGCTCGCTCGTCCCCACTCCCTTCCTGACCGGCCGGGTAGCGTGCTTTGGATACGGGTCTGGTATGGATTGTAGGGGGACCCCCTACGTCGATTTTTCGGCGTAGGGGGGGTCTCCTTACAACCCATACCAGACCTAAGGGCCTGGTATGCTCCTGGGGGGGAACCCATGCCGGTTTTGAATTTAAAAATTGCCGTGGAGTTCTCCCTCAGGAATGCATACCAAATGCCGTCGCTTGAATGGGCCTTTACAAGGTGTGACTAACTTTACACATTGTAAAACCAGCCCTAGTTTTGCGCAAGCAAAATCGGAACTTACGCAGAAATCACAATGCTGAAATGCTTTGAGAATCTGCTTAAGTCCTCATTTGCATACTCAAAGCTGCATTTCCATGAGAAATGCCCCCAGCGGCGGATGCGGTACTGCATCCTAAGATCTGACCGTGTAAGTGTCTTAGGCCCCGTACACACGACAGAGTTTCTCGGCAGAATTCACAGAGAAACTCGGTCA
Organism: Rana temporaria; assembly: GCF_905171775.1. Classification (NCBI taxonomy): domain Eukaryota; kingdom Metazoa; phylum Chordata; class Amphibia; order Anura; family Ranidae; genus Rana; species Rana temporaria. Next base: position 91,325,317 of record NC_053501.1, on the reverse strand, counting down.
AAACCCGGATTCTGCCGAGAAACTCTGTCGTCTGTACAGTTTTGGCTCGATGGAGCCGCCGAGGAGCTCGACGAGAAAATAGAGAACATTTTCTCTATTTTCTCGTTGTTCTATGGGAGAAGGCGGCCCGCCGAGCTCCTCGGCGGCTTCATCCCAGAACTCGACGAGGAACTCGACGTGCCAAGCACGTCGAGTTCCTCGGCCGTGTGTACGGGGCCTTACACATGTCAGATTTTCTGCCTAACTTTGGAAAAAGCCTTTTGAGAATCGTTTCCAAAGTTAGGCACAGACTGAACAGCAGTTAAGTCTGCGTATCTCTTTTGGGAATCAGGCCCTTAGTTTCTAGTGAATTATCTCCACTAAGATCTGGTTCACATTTTCTGGTGCATTTTCAGTTTTGTAGAAACACACTATAGTCCATTTATCATGGTTTCCTTTGGGTCACATTCACATTGTGCATTTTATGGAAACACCAGGGACTTTTTTCTGGTTCCATAGACTAGGGATGAGCTTCGAGTTCAAGTCGAACTCATGTTCGACTCGAACATTGCCTGTTCGCCTGTTCGGCGAACAACGAACAATTTGGGGTGTTCGCGGCAAATTCGAAAAACCGCGGAACACCCTGTTAAAGTCTATGGAAAAAATCTAAAGTGCTAATTTTAAAGGCTAATATGCAAGTTATTGTCCTAAAAAGTGTTTGGGGAACCGGGTCCTGCCCCAGGGGACATGTATCAATGCAAAACAAAGTTTTAAAAACGGCTGTTTTTTCGAGAGCAGTGATTTTAACAATGCTAAAAGTGAAACAATAAAAGTGAAATATTCCTTTAAATTTCATACCTAGGGGGGGGGGTGTAAAGTTTGCATGTGAAATAGCGCATGTTTCCCTACTTAGAACTGCACAAAGTGTAATTTCTAAAAGAAAGAAAAAGAAAACTGACTTGCGGCTATAATGAATTGTCGACTCTGGCAATTCAGAACGAATTCATTCATAAAAAAAAAATAGCGTGGGGGTCCCCCCAAATTCAATTACCAGGCCCTTCAGGTCTGGAATGGATATTAAGGGGAGCCCCGCCGTCAATTTAAAAAAAATGCTGTGGGGTTCCCCCCAAATATCCATTCCAGTCCCTTCAGGTCTGGTGTGGATTTTAAGGGGAACTCCACCCCAAATATAAAAAAAAATGGCGTGGAGTTCCCCCAAAAATCCACACCAGACCCCTTATCCGAGCACATTAACCTGGGCGGCAGCAGAAAAGAGGGGGGACAGAGTGCGGCCCCCCCTCTCCTGAACCGTACCAGGCCACATGCCCTCAACATGGGGAGGATGTCCCCATGTTGATGGGGACAAGGGCCCCATCCCCACAACCCTTGCCCGATGGTTGTGGGGGTCTGTGGGTGGGGGGCTTATCAGAATCTGGAAATCACTGCTGCCGAAAAAAACAGCAGTTTTTAAAACTTTTTTTTGCATTGATACTTGTCCCCTGGGACAGGACCCGGGTCCCCAAACACTTTTTAGGACAATAACTTGCAAATTAGCCTTTAAAATTAGCACTTTAGATTTCAAACTTTCGAGTCCCATAGACTTTAATAGGATTCTAAAGTTCACACGAACATTTGGTGTGTTCGTAAGTTCTGGTGCGAACCGAACAGGGGGGTGTTCGGCTCATCCCAACCATAGACTTCAATGGATAAAAGATGTGTATTGAAAAACACAAAATGCACCTGGAATATGCAAACTGCAACCTGCATAGGTGTGAATCAAGCCTTAAGTTCCATTTTAAATATCCCCAATTGCTTCTCAAATCTCTGAAGTTTTGAGAAAAGCACCTTACCAAATGAGTTTTAGTGGCTAAAATATCAGTATACGTTGTACTAGCTGACATTAAGCAGCCTCTGTAGTAAAGCCAATCAAAGTAGTTCTCTGCTGTTTACATTTTTAAAGAATTTTGCAGTAAACGTTTTAAAATGTTCACATGGGGATAGTATTTAATGTTGAGCTTTAGAAACATTGGGGGAGATATACTAAAACTAGTGCACACAAACTCTAGTGCAACTTTGCAGTATAACCAATCAACTTCTAGGTTTTATTGGCAAAGCCTAATTGAACAAGCTGAAGTTAGATGCTGATTGGTTACTATGCACAGCTGCACCAGATTCTGTGTGCACCAGTTTTAGTAAATCTCCTCCATTGTCTCCTTTAGTTTAGGACAAAGTAGAATTATGTCAGGTTTTTATGTTTCCCCAGGGGCGGCTGGTGCTCAATATTAGGGGGGGCAGCAAATAAATCTCCCCCTCACTCGCACAGCCGCCGCCCACAGTTGACGGACAGGAAGGCAGCCTTACCTTAGGAGATGAGTAGGGGTAGGTAGGAGGGGTAGCCAAGAGTCATAGAATACTGGGGCTTTTCCTCTAGGCCAAACAGGAATTGTGTCTTGAGACTCCCTGACCAATCGGGTCACAGGTCGCTTCCCGATTGGCCGGGAGGAGAAGCAGGAAGACAATAGCAAATATTAATTTGCTATTGTCACACAAGTGGGTGGGCTTGGAGCCCAGTGCTCTGCCCCCCGAGCCCACCCTTTTTTAAAACCAATTAGAGCCACGCGCTTCAAAAAACCCCAAAAACATAGAAATCCAATGCGTCTGGTGCCCAGCATGTGGATTAGAGGCCGACTCATGGATTAGGGGAGTGACGTTCCTGCGCCCCTTATGGACGGGCCACCACTGCCTTTAACCCTTTTATTAGAAAATATTTGAGCAGTTCTAAAGCAATCCATTCACTTCTATATAGCAGGAAAGCAGCACTCCCCTCTCTCCACCTCTTTACAAGGGCACACCTTGCTCTTCTGGGTGCCTGGGTCTGCTGCAGGTTGAATTAACCTGGAAGTGTTTAGCCTTCATTACTCTGGTGGCGATGGCAGAAGCCAGTTATTGTGCAGATCAGGGATTATTTCACCCAATCTGCATGGACTGGAGGCATCAGAGATCTGTTTGTACAGGGACCCATCTTTATACAATGGGTTTACAGCCTTCCACGTATCAGGTTCAGCATTATTCATTGATGTCCTCTTTGAAATTTAGTTTTTTTCTTTATAGAATTCTTCAATTACTTTTTTATTCACAAATTGATTACACTGCATACTAATTAACTTTTATTTTAAATGGGTGCTGCATTTATAGAGTTCCACCCTAAAAATGAACTTTAATATAAAAAAATAATAATATTTTTTTTTTTACATTTCGTAATCTGCCTACTTGCTAGTCCTAGGTGGTTCAACTTCATGTCCTAAGACCCCATTGCCTCAAGGGAAATGATGACACTCATTTCCCTGGAGTCTCTGGGCATTACTGTGCCCTAAAATCGCCCAGCTTGCACTTCTCCCTGAAAACCAGGAAGAAAAAGGAAACTGGGCTTCACATGCCCACACATATGATGGATACGGCCACAACATGAGCTGGAGGATATAAGGCAAGTGTTTGCAATGATTTCTGGAAAGATTGGGGAGCTATTAATATGTTTTAGGGACTATTTCATGTGATTAATTTTAGCTTGAAAAAAATAAAAAATTATGCTCGGAATCCCGCTTTTAATGATGTGTTTAAAGTATTTTCTAAAGAGCTGTCTCTGGTGCTGACCGTATGTTGTAAAGAGATCAGCTCTGGAGAGGTTAATCTTTTTCTTCTGTAGTTTTACAGTTTAAAATTTAGTTTTTCCTCTCTTGAGGCTATCAGTCTTGTATGTCAAGCATATATGTAGGTTCCTGTTAAGATGATACCAGCCTGCATTCTCGCCAGTATCACAGAGGTGCTTTTAAAGAGTAACCAAAAAGAAAAATTGCACATCTGCCAAAGCTGTGGTGTCAAAACAGGAAAAATCCCACTCAAAGGGGGACAGATCAACAATTTAAGGGACAGAACAATTTTTTTTTTTTTTTGCGGTGAAGAATGAATCCCGTAGTAAATTTTTACTGCTGTTTTTTTTTTATATAGAAGAGTGGAAGACTTAGTACTTTAGTGAATTTTTTAATACTTTTTGTGATCCCATTAGCAACATTTGCTATCACAACTTGTGGAAGTAATGGAAAATCTCCCCATTGGGAAAACAGAGAGCAGTATAGACCACAAAAGGGATGTTTGTAAAAAAATCTTGGACTGGAGCTAGGATTTTGTGTTTTTTGTTACTAGATAATTTTGATGGTGCTACACATACAAAATGTGTATGCACTTATCTCATATGTGTTTAACCGGATGTTAGATGGGCAGTATAAATTATGTATAATGCTTATGTAATTTTTATATGTAGCACCCTCTACTGTAGGTAGGTGCTAGAATAGGATTTTTGCAAGGGAAACTGTCAGTGCAGGTACATTTAGGCAGGCCTATGCTCCAGGCTAGGCCTGCTTGTTTTTATCTGGGGGGCAGGGAGTGGTTAGTGTAGCAGTGGGTGTAATCACCTGTGCTTTAGTTCTAGGACGTCTCCCCTGCTTCCAGGGAGAATGATCTGGAAGAGGGGCAGGGCACAGGACTGGAGTGACAGGGAGCTCATGTGGGGGCCCTGACCAATCCCCACGTGGTATTGGCAGGAGGCAGGAGTCCCATATAAGCTCAGGTCACAGCCCACTGGGGGGTTGTCAGCTGGGAGATGTAAAAAATGGAGAATTAGGCAGCAGCAGGAGGCCATCTCCATCTGGGGGGGGGGGGGGGAACCGATCGCAGAGGAGCCCGGGAGAGAGCTACGAATTACATCCTTACATAGTCATGGATGGAGTGTTCTGGAACAGAGGGGCTGGAGAAGCTGTCGGAACATGTGTCCAGTTTAAGTTCTCCATCATGGACTTGGGGCAGGAAAACTTTGGTGAGTGGATCACATTGGCTTTTACATACATGTGTAGCACTAACCCCCGAAGGAGCTGCTGGTTTAATTTGGGCCTGCACTCTACCAATAAACCCCACTAACTTGGCTCAATCCCCTTGGCACAGCTGTGATGCAATGCAATACAATACAATGTAAGACAATACAAAATACCCGTATTATAACCCCAGGATCCACTGACTGCACTTGGAGTGAAAGAAACAGTATGCCACAACAACTGGATACTTAACCAGAGATATATTTTACTGTGAAATATGCAAATAAGTGATTACAGTAATTGTGCTGTCATCCCAACGTAAGACGACAGCACAATTGATTTAAACATATGCTATTTGAAAACAGTATACATAAACATTTTATACCTGGGAGCTCCCCCTACTTTATTAGCTATGCGTGAGATCTCACTTAAAGTACTTGGTCTTGGATCTTCTTTTCTTCGCTAGCTAAAGTGATTTGTAATCCACAGTTTTGAAGAGTCAAATTGAGGTGAAAATGCTCCTGGTGTAACTGCAACAACTATTTTAAAAATCGCTTGAAACGTCAAATTAGATAGGCCTCAAACCTTCTCAGTGTCAGTTTGTCTGCTCCTCTGTTTAACTATAAATCCCAGTGAGGCCTGTATATGAGTCTAACTGCGTGTAAACTTAGCAAACTGTGGGTCATGACCCGCTCACCCACTGGATCGGAGCTCCGGGTAGTAACTTTTGTTCAGGGTCCTATGACTGCAACTTGTTTCTCCGTCAGCTCCGTTCAGCTCCGCTGGATGGATCCGGTTCTCCGATGCTCGGATGAGTGTCTCTCGGTCTCTGCAATCCGGCCAATGTCCTCTAGCTCTCTGAGCTCAGCCTTGGCTCCCTAGCAGCTCGGCATCCACCTCCAGCAGCCTTTGTTTACACTCCTGTCTCCCCTTGTCTCCAAGGCAACCAAAATCCTCAACCAAACATCTCTCTGCATTACCAGTATTTGGGTCTCTCCTTGTCTCCAAGGCAACCAAAATACTAAACAAAACATCTCTCTGCATTACCAGTATTTGGTCACTAGATGGCTCCAAATACTTAAACATAGCAATGTCCATAGACGTTGTATTAAAGTATGCAAACATCAATATACAAGAATGTCAGCGCTACACACTCCCCCTACTTTATCTCTTTGGTCCTCCAAAGAGGTTCAAATTGCTAACTCTATTCTGCATTTTAGCCTCTATATGGTCATACAATACAGACAGAGGAGCTTCCCACCAATTGTCATATGATGGGGAGCTATCCTGTGCACTCACAGCTGATACTACTGTGTCTGGTACAGATGTGCCAAGGGGTGAGGTGGGGTTGTCCCTTACTGAATCAAAAGTAGAGGGACCAGACAGTTCAAGGTTTCTTTTGCTGACAAACTGAGATGCTTCAGAGCATTCGCCCAATGTATCATAAGTCAGTCTGCGTGGTGGACGAATGTCTCTCTTTGCTCTTTGCACTTTCGGGGTATCCATTCCTTTTTGACAAATGTCGTCATCCCTCCTCTCAGTGACTAAAAATGGAGAGTAAATAAGAGTACTGGGCTCTTCTGCAAGATGAGTTGCCGGCACAAATTCTGGGGCCTCTGCCCTGAGAGTTCCGTTATTATCCTCTTCTACTTCTGAAGAGATATCAGCATCTGTTTCTGAAGTTTCCGGAGGCCACAGCCAACTTATCTCCACTTCCTCTTCTTCATCTGTAGAGGGTGCAAGCTGAGATCTGGTTATTGGCCTACACACATCGGTGGATGTGGATGGGAATTCCTCCTCTGTGCTTATCCTGACTGCCTCAGTGAGAGGTAAAAGGTGATTTCGATGCCAGGTTTTTATTGGCCCAGTGTTTCCTTCTGGCTTGATTTCATACACTGGGAGCCCTGGAAGCTTCCTACACACAACATAAGGCTGTGATCTCCAACGATCAGCCAACTTATGCTTGCCTGGGATGCCTAGATTCCTCAGCAAAACCCGGTCACCTGGTTGAAGATCCTGAACTCTTACTTTCAGGTCAAAGTTTCTCTTGTTCCTGTTGACTCTGGAGTTCGAGGTGGCTTGAGCCTGTTCGTAAGCTATCTTCAGGCTCCTCCGCAGCCTGTCCACATACCCTCTATGGGAGGTCCCTGATGTGTGATCCAAGGAGGAACCAAAAGCCAGGTCCACTGGTAATCGGGCTTCACGGCCGAACATCAATCTGTAAGGTGAATACCCAGTGGCGTCACTTTTGGTACTGTTGTAGGCATGAACCAGTGCAGTAATGTGTTTACTCCAATGGGGTTTCTGTTCTGCAGTCAACGTCCCCAACATATTCAGGAGAGTCCTGTTGAACCTTTCCGGTTGAGGGTCCCCTTGTGGGTGATAAGGAGTAGTCCTGGACTTTTGTATGCCTAGTAGATCCAACAGTCTTTTTATTAATTTGCTCTCAAAGTCCCTTCCTTGGTCCGAATGTATCCGTTGAGGTAAGCCATAATGGACAAAGAACTTTTCCACGAGAGTCTTTGCTACTGTGGTTGCTTGCTGGTCTCTAGTAGGAAATGCTTGGGCATAACGGGTAAAGTGATCTGTTACCACCAAGATGTCCCCCTGCCCACTCAGATCGGATTCCAAACAAAGAAAGTCTATGCAGACCAGGTCCATTGGTCCCTGGCTCTCCAAATGGCCCATTGGGGCAGCCCTCTGGGGCAATGTCTTTCGTTGTATACACCTGAGGCAGGAATGACAGTAACTCTCCACTTCAATTGTCTGAAGGCTTCCTCACATCCTGGAGTCCACTGGTCCTGGATGGACTCTTTCTTCCTTCTGGGCCCTTCTTTTGGCTTCCTTGACTGATCTGGGCTTACACTAACTTCTTCCTGTTTCTTCAGGAGCTCAGTGAGTGGGTGGGCTATTTTAGCGAACCCCTCCACAAACCTTCTGTAGTACGAACAGAAGCCTAAGAATTACCTGAGTTCAGTCACGTTGGTGGGCCTTGGCCAAGAAGTGACAGCTTCTAACTTCTTGGGATCGGTTGCCACTCCCTCTTCAGACACAATGTGTCCCAGGTAATTCACTGAGGGCTGGTAGAACTGGCATTTTTCCATAGAGAGCTTCAGACCTTCATCATGAAGTCTCTTCAGGACCTTCTCCAGGCGTTCTTCGTGCTCTTCCAATGTTCTACAAATACTATGACGTCATCCAGGTAAACTAGTACTTCAAGTAGGTTCATGTCACCCACTGTCTTTTCCATCAACCTCTGGAACTTTGCTGGGGCCCCAGACAGGCCTTGCGGCATCCGGTTGAACTCAAAGAATCCGACTGGGGTGATAAAAGCGGTCTTCTCTTTGTCTTCAGGGCACATGGGGATCTGATAATACCCACTCTTTAAGTCCAGCACACTGAACCACTTCGCTCCCGACAGGCTCTGCAGAGCATCCTCTGTCCGAGGTGTGATGTACTGGTCAGGAATGGTCCTCCGGTTCAGGGTCCTGTAATCGATACATAGGCGTAGGGACCCGTTCTTCTTCCTGACCACCACTATTGGGGAGGCATAAGGACTCCTGGACTCCTGGATAATGCCAGTCCTCTTGAGTTCAGCCAGTTGTTCCCTCAAATCTTCCAGATCTCCCAATGGGATTCGCCTAACCCTTTCACGAAACGGCTTGTCTTCCTTCAGTCGAATTCGGTGGGTGGCACTCTTTGCCAAACCCACATCAAATTCACTTTTTGAGAAAGCTGCCCTCCATCTCAGAAGTTGGGCTTTAGCTCTTTCTCTCCATGCAGGAGTAAGAGGCGTATTCTTTGGGCAGAATTCTTCTACAGGGATTTCTGCTGCTGGTGCTTCCGTCAAACCACATGCTGCAACTGGAGTTGCTGGGCTGACCTGTCCTAACAGTAGTCTGGCTGGCACCCTCACTGGCACAGCTGCTGTGTTGCGGACACTGACTGGAACTTTGCCGTGAGTCCTCTTCAATGCCCTGGTGGGCAATACTTCAGGGATAAGTTCTAACCCCCTTTTTTCTTCCTGGCATGTATTTTCAAGGACAATAAAAGGACCTGTTTTTTTCCAGCTTAACTTGACGAAGGCTCTCAGGCAGACTACTTCACCCGGCTGGACTAACCTCTTTTCCCTATCCAGGAGCCAGATTTTCCCCACTCCCTCTTCAGGAGCCTCTTCCTCCTGTCTAAGGTCTCGGTATGTCTGGGCCAACATTGGATGTATTTTAGTGGGGAGGGTCCCCGTCTGCAGCACAAGCGGTGCAAGTAGCCTCCTCACTAAGTCAGTGTTCGTCCCAATGATGAGGGAATTTTTGTCAGCCCCTGGGGGACGAGGGCACACTATGGCCAAGGTGTCTAAAGTCTCAGCCTCTCCTGCTGTACTTGGGTCAAAGTTGAGTCTGACCGGCAGGTAACCATCATATGGGAAGTTCTGAGTGCCTAATCCCCATATCTCTAGTTCCTCCAATTTCTGTAACGGCAGGTGCTTGAGATGTCTGTCATAGAAATCCCTGTAGAGCAAGGTTACTTGGGCTCCAGTGTCCAGCAGGGCTTTCGTATAAATCCCCTCTACTTGGATGGGGACAAATGGGGAGGGTCCCACTAGCTTGGGGGGAAATCCACTGATTGCAGTACCTTTGACCTGGCTGGTGGCTTGTACCTTCGCCTTTGGTTTTGGGGGTCTCTCTTTTTTCCGTCCTGGCTTGTTGGTGACCCCAGTGGTCAGGGGCATATGAGTCGGTGTGGAGTTCGCTATTGCAACCGGGCGCCCAGTTGACTCCTTCACTGGGGCCCTCTGAAGTTTTCCCCCGGTTGTTTGGATTTTGTTTCAGTTACTGGGCTTGGGCACACTCGCCTGAGATGTCCTACTCCTCCACATTTAAAGCAGACTCTCTGTGTTTGTTTCATAGGGCAGTTAATGGTAGGAGTCTCCAGAGCCTTGAGTGGCGGGACTTCTTCTGTCTGGGGTTTCACCAGATGAGTCATCAACATGGTCATCATCTCCAGTATTTCTTTCTGGGTCTGGAACAGCTTCTCCAGTCCAGTCTGACCTACGGTTAGGTGGTGAATAGGTGAAAGCCATGATCCCTGTTCAACACTTGCTGCCAGTACATTAAGTTCCTGAGTGTCTGAGGGGACACCTATCTGCTGTATTTTAGCACTTGTGGTGCTAGGAGGTTGAAGTTTCCTCTGTTTTTGGTCCCTCTCAATCTCCATCTTATCCGCTTCATTCACTTTCTCAATGAGGACCTCATCCGGAGTTGAGGGATCTTCCAAATACTGCTTCAGTTGTAGCTTGATATAGTCACTCCTCAATCCCGTAGTCACAGATCTCCTAAATTTCCTCTTAACTAGCTCGGCTCCAAAATGCTCTCCATTTCCTTCTTCCTTTGATGTGAACAGCAGGCGGTCCTTGAGCTCAATGGCCCGAAATAGGAAGTTCTGAGTAGTCTCTCTACTATCCTGTGTCATATTTATCAGTCAATGAAACAGCTCAGTGGCATCTTCCTCCTCATAATAGCTTTTCAGTATCCTCTTTAGCTGGTTCAAGGTCAATCCACACTTCCTCTCCAACATGCCCCTAACACTTGAACCTGGGCTGATGGCATGGATTACAGCCTCTCTAATTTCCGATTCCAGATATCCTTTCTGTAGCCCCAACTCTATTTGGTGTAGGAGGCTGGTGTAGGACAGTTTGTCCTTCTGCCCTCTTTCTCCTATCTGGCCGTCAATGTGGAAATCCTTCCGGATGGTTACTTTCTGCAAGCGGCCCTGGGTGCATTTCTTCAGTACCTTCCCAGTGTTGGACGTTATCTGGCCATCTTTCTGGTCCTCCAAAACGACACGTAACCCATTAATGCGTTCAGCTATCATACTGGAGGTCTCCTGAAACCTCTCCTGTATGTTACAGTACTGTCGCTTCAGATCAGCCAGCTGTCGTTCTGCCAGTGATTTAACAGCAGCCTCTGCTTTCCTGTCTAAAGGTTCTAACTGCTTTTGACTGGGAGAGCGCCCTTCATGTTTGCTGGGGTGTGTCAGGTGGAACTCTGTCTTTTCGGACAATTTTATACTGGCACCGTGGAAGTTTTCAGGGACATCCCGTCCCCACTCTATCAGTGCATAGGTGCAGTCGGTCCCAGGATCAGGTTTCACTGCGACCACATAAGCCTTTCTGTCCGGGGACAATGCTTGTACCACCTCTTTAATTTGTTTCTTTCCCCAGTCGCTCCCTGGAAGTTCAATGGCCACGCTCGCTTCTGAGCGTGTCCCTTCTGCTTCGCACCATTGGACTACTTTGATGGGGTCCATGGTAGCGTGAAGGGGCGGGCTTGCTTGTAGAGTGACAGGAATCCCGGACGAGCCCCCACGTGTAGCACTAACCCCCGAAGGAGCTGCTGGTTTAATTTGGGCCTGCACTCTACCAATAAACCCCACTAACTTGGCTCAATCCCCTTGGCACAGCTGTGATGCAATGCAATACAATACAATGTAAGACAATACAAAATACCTGTATTATAACCCCAGGATCCACTGACTGCACTTGGAGTGAAAGAAACAGTATGCCACAACAACTGGATACTTAACCAGAGATATATTTTACTGTGAAATATGCAAATAAGTGATTACAGTAATTGTGCTGTCATCCCGCACAATTGATTTAAACATATGCTATTTGAAAACAGTATACATAAACATTTTATACCTGGGAGCTCCCCGTACTTTATTAGCTATGCGTGAGATCTCACTTAAAGTACTTGGTCTTGGATCTTCTTTTCTTCGCTAGCTAAAGTGATTTGTAATCCACAGTTTTGAAGAGTCAAATTTAGGTGAAAATGCTCCTGGTGTAACTGCAACAACTATTTTAAAAATCGCTTGAAACGTCAAATTAGATAGGCCTCAAACCTTCTCAGTGTCAGTTTGTCTGCTCCTCTGTTTAACTATAAATCCCAGTGAGGCCTGTATATGAGTCTAACTGTGTGTAAACTTAGCAAACTGTGGGTCATGACCCGCTCACCCACTGGATCGGAGCTCCGGGTAGTAACTTTTGTTCAGGGTCCTATGACTGCAACTTGTTTCTCCGTCAGCTCCGTTCAGCTCCGCTGGATGGATCCGGTTCTCCGATGCTCGGATGAGTGTCTCTCGGTCTCTGCAATCCGGCCACTGTCCTCTAGCTCTCTGAGCTCAGCCTTGGCTCCCTAGCAGCTCGGCATCCGCCTCCAGCAGACTTTGTTTACACTCCTGTCTCCCCTCGTCTCGTCTCCAAGGCAACCAAAATCCTCAACCAAACATCTCTCTGCATTACCAGTATTTGGGTCTCTCCTTGTCTCCAAGGCAACCAAAATACTAAACAAAACATCTCTCTGCATTACCAGTATTTGGTCACTAGATGGCTCCAAATACTTAAACATAGCAATGTCCATAGACGTTGTATTAAAGTATGCAAACATCAATATACAAGAATGTCAGCGCTACACATGCATTAAAGAGAAATAAACAACATGCCCCTGAAAATGTATCTGAAATGTTAAGAAACTGATTTCATCTGAAACTACTTTGATTCACATTTCAGGAAAGGAAAACAGCTTAAACCATTCAATATAACTTAACATGTGAGTTTGTCAAACATTCACTTATGTGTAGAATAAAGGCAGCAATTATATTTGTTCACACTGACAGCACATAGAGCTAATTTTCCTATATACATGAAAAGCTGTCATCTGAATATTGCATAGATTCTGTTTCTGGGATATTTTTTCTGCAGTCACCGCCTTCATTTCAGCATTGACAATTTCATGTGGCTGCAATCTTTTGCAGTAGCTATATATTTCTCATAAATAAACATTTTGTTTGATTCAGCTTGTAATGAAGCTCCATTGCTTTCCGCTAATACAGTTACCCATCACTGAGTTAAGGAACAACCATCATTACATTTCTTAGGTTGTATACCTTGCATGATGACATTACTGGCAGAATGGGACTTTATGCATGTTAAGGCTTTTGCTTCCAGCCAGGCCATTTTTTTTCTCACAAACGTGCCAACATGCAACTTATGGCCTTGAAAATGTACTAAAATTATATTATCTGAAACTAGAGGACATATAGGATAAATAGCTGTATGTCACATTATAATTTCAATAAAAAAGAAGCAATAATTTTTTTTTTTTTAAGGCAACACTGTGTGCAATTTTTTAAAAAAAAATTACATGCAAGTACTGGTATATTTCTAAATAGCCACTGGGATATAAGTCTACTTAGTGGGCACCAAATGCTGCAAACCCACATATTAGCATGTAAAAGTAGGAGTGACATCATCACTGTGCTGTACATAGCCTGTGCAGAAAGAAGAGCTGTGGGAGGGACCTACATGAGGGGGGCGGAGACAAGACCAGTCACCTTGCACAAGGAGAGAGATAGCAGCAGTGACAGGCAAAGTTTTATACTAGCTTACTGCACAAATCTAGGAGAAATACACAAAATTCAAGATCAATACACATGAGAGATAATATTTGCTTATTACAGTCCAGCTTTAAAGTGACACTAAAACTTTTTTTTTTTTTTTTTAAATAACAAACATTCCATACTTACCTCCACTGTGCAGTTTTTTTTGCACAGAGTGGCCCTGATCCACCTGTTCTGGGATCCCACGGCGGCTCTCGCGGCTCCTCCCCACATTAGATAATAGACGCCGAGTAATTCAGGGCAAGATCAGCTGATATTATTTTAATGTAGAGGGTCAGCCTGTGCAGGTTTAGGAGGAGGTTTATTGTAGAGGGCAGGTACTTCCCCTTCCGGCCTGTTTAGTAAACAGCTGAATCGAGAGGGTGGTTGGTGGCAGTTTTGCTGTATACAGAGATGAGATCTGGATGCAGCCTGAATGACACGATAGTCTGAGATTTACATGCTTAGTGAGCCTGCCTCTTAACCACTTCAGCCCTGGAAGTTTTACCCCCCCCTTCCTGACCAGGCCATTTTATGCGATACAGCACTGCGTCGCTTTAACTGACAATTGTCACGCTGTACCCAAATAAAATGGATGTTCTTTTTTTTCCTATAAATAGAGCTTTCTGTTGGTAGTATTTGATCGCCTCTGTGGAATAAATGTTTTGCACTATAAACAAAAAAAAGTGACAATTTTGAAAAAATATTTTTTTTTTTTTACTTTCTGCTATAATACACATCCAAAAAAAAAAAGTAAAAAGACAAATTTCTTTATCAATTTAGGGCAATATGTATTCTGCTACATATTTTTGGTTAAAAAATCCCAATAGGCGTATATTGGTTGGTTTGCGCAAAAATTGTAGCGTCTACAAACTTCGGGATAGAGTAAGAGACTTATTTATTTATTTTTACTGGTAATGGCAGCGATCTGCGTTTTTGTAGTGACACTGCAGCAGACAAATTTGACACCAAGTTACACTTTTTGGGGACTAGTGACACCAGTACAGTGATTAGTGATAAACAAAGGGGTTAACACTGGGGGCGATCAAGGGGTTAAATGTGTTCCCTGGGAGTTGTTTCTAACTGTGGGGGGAGTAGATTCACTGGAAGAAAAGAGAGATCGAGATTCAGCTTAGCTGAATCACGATCTCTAACTTTTCCTCCCTGACAGATCAGCGGTGTGCTTTGTTTACAACGGCACACCACTGATCCGTCTCTCATCTGAACTATCGGCGGCCATCTCGGCTGCTGGGACCCGCTGAAGCAGGAGCAGCAAGCCCCCTAAACCGCGTGCACGAAATCACATACAGGTACGTGATCTTGCGCACCTGGGCCGCCGTGCCCCAGTAAATGTATGTGGGGAGGTCCAGAAGCGGTTAAGGAGACTTTGAAATACTGTATGTGCCTTAACTGAGAACATTTTGTACATATGGGCCTATATATTGTACTGATGGGAAGTCTTGCCTGAGCTGCATCTGAAGACAAAGCCTGTCTTTTTTTCTGTTTGCTGAAAAATAAAGCGATTTTAAGTTTACTGAACTGTCTGCCAAAAGCCTGTTTACTTCTCTGATCCTGACAACATATTGAAATTTTTTTTTTATTATTATTATTACATTAGCTTGATAAAGCTTATGTGAGATTTCAGTGATTAGATTTATGTATATATTAAAGTTGCATCTCGGAGCACAATGAGGTTGTTCACTATTTACCCAAACTATCCTCATGGACTCACTACCAGGGCCGCCCTTAAGGCAGGGCAAAAGGGTCAACTGCCCTGGGCCCTCTCATGGTTGTGGGGCCCAAAGCAGCTGCCTCATACTTGCCAACTATCCCAGTTTAAATTCCCTTGTCCCTTGAAGTTTTAGTCCTTTGCTGTGTCCTGATATCTCAGTGTGAAGTGCTGCTACTAATGCTGCCCTATTGTTATGTACAGATGACTCAACCGCAGACCCTGTGTTTACATATGAATAACCATCATTGATATGTAAATAACGGGATCATTCATATGTAAATAGCGGCAACATTCATATGTAGATCATGCACCTCTGGAGTGAAGAGATGATGTGCTGTAACCTCTAGCAACTAATCAGTGAGCCACAATGTGTGCTGTAGCTTCTAGCAACCAATCACAATCACTGCCTGATCTGATACAGTTAACTGATTTTAAGTCTAGCTGATATTTATAGTGGGCCATATTCTCAAATAATTTACGCAGGCGTATCAGCAGATACGCCGACGTAAGTCCGATCCTATGTTTAAGTGTATTCTCAAACTGAGATACACTTAAACATGCCTAAGGCTGCATTCACATCTAGACGGACGAAATCGCGGCGTTTTGTCGCCGCAAATCGCGGTAAAAATAGCGGCGTTTTGTACCGCGATTTGCGGCGACAAAACGCTGGTATTGTCCGCCTAGATGTGCCCCAAGATGACCCCCTCTATGGAGATGATTGCCATCTCCTAGCCGAACGCTCAAAGACGCCTGAAAAAAAGGTCCGGGACCTTTTTTCACGCCGCAGGCGACAGGCGTCCGGCGTTCGGCGTGGAGATGTGAACCATCTCCATAGAGGGACATGTATTTCCAGCCCTCTGGCGGCAGCGGCGTAGCGCTACAGGCGTAAAAACGCCTAGATGTGAATGGGGTCTAAGATACGACGGCCTGCGCCGTTGTATCTTAGGCTGCAATATTTAAGCTGACCGCTAGGTGGCGGTCAGCGTAGAATATGCAAATGACTAGTCACGCCAATTCTCTAATGTACGCTTGCCCGCCGTAGTGTTTTAACGTCGTTTCCGTAAGCGATACGCGGCGTAAAGATAAAGATGCCCCCTAGGTGGCGTACTCAATGTTAAGTATGGCCGTCGATCGCGCGTCGAAATTTGAAAATTTAACGTCGTTTGCGTAAGTCGTCCGTGAATGGCACTGGACGCCATTTACGTTACAGTCAAAACAAATGACGTTCGTGAGACGTCATTTAGCGCAATGCACGTCGGGTAATTTACCCGACGGAGCATGCGCATTACGATCGGCGCGGGAGCGTGCCTAATTTAAATGATCCACGCCCCCTACCAGGATCATTTAAATTAGGAGGGCTTACGCGGGTGAACTTTACGCGACGCCGCCGCAAGTTTACAGGTAAGTGGTTTGGGAATCAGGCACTTGCCACTTAAACTTGCGGTGGCGTAACGTAAAGGACATACGTTCCGCCGCCTCAGATCTATAAGAATATGCTCCAGTATGTCTCAGAGCAGGTGGAGAGCAAAATTGCATGGGGGGCCCCAAGAAATGTTTTACCCAGGGTCCAATCAACATTAAAGACAGCCCTGCTCACTACGTACCTATATATTGTTTGACCATGTGACTTCAGCTCCCCAACATGCTGATGGATACCCATTAGTAATCTGGAAACATCCAGTTGTTTTTTTCTGTTATATCAATATTTCTGAGGCCGTACTTATTTGTGCTGCTGATAGAGGAACCTTCCAGTCAAAAAAATAAAAAGTAACGAGTTAATGAATATCACAAGAAATTGCATGTTCTTTGTTGAGTTTACATGATCATGTGGCACATTTGGATGGAGAGACTATAGAGAAAAACTTAAAGGAGTTGTAAAGGAAACAAATTTTTTGCCTAAAATTAATGTCTGCAAGGTAGGCAAACAGAATAGTGTAATGATTCTGTTAAAAAACGAGTAAATACCTATTAAATTCCTTCATCTATTTCACCTCTGGCGTTCTAGTTTCTGTTCTCTCATTTACTTCCTGCTTTGCGGCGCTCGTTCATGTAAGAACTACATTTCCTAGTATGAATTGCGGCATGCCCAGTAATTCACACCTCCTTGAAGTCTCTAAGGGCTCTTTCACACGTCCGTTCAGTTTTTACATTATTTTTTTTCCCTTCAGTTGATCCGTTTTTTCATCAGTTTTTCGTCCGTTTTCCATCCGTTTACATCCGTTTCCGTTCCGTTTTCCGTCCGTTGACGTCCGTTTTTGGTCCGTTTTTCATCCGTTTTTTCGATCCGTTTTTTGATCCGTTTTTTTTATTTTTTTGGTTTTAGAACTTTATTAATCATCTTTTCAAGAATTTTCCCATGATTCTTTGTTTCCCCCAGTGTGATTTCCTCTTCCTGTATGTTAACAGCCGGCTGTTTTGTTCCTGATCCATTGCTGTATTTCACTGTACTTGCTGATTACGATGGATTTGGGGAATTATGATCAGAATGTGACATCATTTGTCATGATGTACTATGTGTGGAGAAAAAAAAGCTTGACCAGGAAGATGTCTGCTAGGGGACGCAGGTACTGGGCACATCCCATGCTCCTCAAAAGGCCAAGTGAGGGTTTCTTTGCGCTGCAATATGCAGATTTGCGACGTTACCCTCCTAAATTTTTTAATTTCACTAGAATGACGATCACAACGTTTGATTATTTACTTGAAAAATTACATCCCAGACTATACCGTACAAACACAGACATGCGACTTGCTGTGCCTCCAGAGGAGCGACTTCTCATTACCCTCAGGTAAGCCAGCCAGCCAGCCATTTAGCTTGATTATGTCCAGTGTAATGTTGGATTCCTTTCGTAATTTCTTCTACTCTTCTACTCTTCCTAGGTTTCTTGCATCTGGAGTGTCTTATACGTCACTAAGCCATTTTTTTTTATTGGGAATATCGACCATATCAGTGATAGTGCATGAGACCTGCGAAGCAATATGGGAGGAGCTTCGTTCTTCTGCAATGCCGGTTCCTGATGCTACCATGTGGCAGGAAATTGCGACAGGCTTTTGGAAAAAAACTCAATTCCCCAATTGTGTTGGAGCTCTGGATGGGAAACATGTCAGAATCCAGATGCCACCAGGATCTGGCTCGCAATTTTTCAATTATAAAAAATATTTTTCACTAGTGCTAATGGCAATTTGCGACAGTAACTACAAATTTATTGCCGTTGATATAGGAGCCTATGGATCGAATGCCGACGCAAGAATATTTTCATCATCAGTAATGGGGAGAAGAATACTGGAGGGACACTTTAATTTCCCAGCAGATCAACCACTACCATCAACTGTAGGACCAGATTTGCCACATGTTCTAGTTGCTGATGAGGCATTTGGACTTTCTCATCATGTTTTAAGGCCTTATGCCAGGCAGAATTTAACGACCCCAAAGAAAATTTTCAACTACCGCTTGAGTCGTGCAAGGCGCCTTATTGAATGCACCTTTGGCATTTTGAGCGGCAAATGGCGCATATTTCATAGCGCTATACAACTTAGCGTGGAGAATGCCCAACTGGCAATCCAAGCCTGCTGTGTCCTCCACAATGTCATCCGCGAGAAGGAAGGGATTTCTGTTGAGGAAGAGGACGAGGTAGACCTACCATCTGTGCGCTTTACCGGACTGCGACCCAACAATTCAGCTATTACCATGCGTGACAATTTTACTAATTTTTTTATGTCCCCAGAAGGAGAGGTTCCGTGGCAGTATCAATATGTGTAAAAACAGTCACGAGGAAATTTATCATTTGCACCTTTATAGTAACATGTTTCGCCCCTTTAATTTGCATGGTCTTACTTGTCATAGTGAAAACGCCAGTTAATTTCTACATTTAAGATTTCTACAAGTGTATGCTTTCATGCTTCAATTGTCATTATGTCCCTATGATATATCAGTTTGTTTCTTTTCACATAAAATACCAAAAAAAATCATTTTCATGCAGTCTACTATTTTTCTTTGAACTTTATGAACGCAACATGTAGATTGTAACTTATAGTAAAAGATAAAAAAAAAATGAAATACACATCACAAAAAGGGGCACAAATCAATTTATTAAAGTATCGTATCAAAAATTTCCAAAAAAAATAAAATTATAGATCTTGATAATAAGGGGTGGGGAAAAGGGAGGAATCAGATCGTGAAGTCCCCTGGGAAGGAGAGGGATCATAGTTGGGTGCCTGGGGTGGGACTGGAAAATTTTGGGCAGTGGAGGCAGGGGCACGGTAATGATGGGGTATAGGGCTGGGTTGGAATCGGTGAGTGTAGGGAGCTGGTGGTGGGTGATCGGGGTAGAATTGGCGTTGGGAAGGGGAGATAACTTGGGGCACAGGGTCTCCTGACATAGAAGCCTTCAGACAAGTACCGATATACTGGCCAATTGCCAGGCGCATATCAAGTTTTCGATCCGGATTCATTTTTTGTAGCAGGTGGTACTGGCTTCTTAGGAATAAAGCGTCTTCGTTGTTAGGGTCCAAAAAAGGATCGTTGGAGTCAGGTCTTCTTGCTTTCATCTCCTCCATGAAGCTCAGCATGGCGCTATCTAATTTGTTTTTTTGTGGACGCTTTCTCACAGTTGAACCAACTGAACGAATCTGAGGGGTGGAACACATATCTATTAGCACATTATCTTTTGACAATATTTAAAAAAGTAGGCATTTTATGTTTGATACTTACAGGCACACTTGTGGTTGGTGGAATCGGTCTTGCAGCTCTAGTGGCATCTTCAGCTGCCTCACTTTCTGTGACTCCTGTTTCTCCCATGGGATCTGGCTGCGAAAATTCAGTATCTGTTTCCTCCTCCGTTTCACTGATGTTAGTGGCTGTACTGTAAAATATTGGTTGGTAGATGGGTTAAAGGTCAATTCAGACTTGTTTCAACAATACATAGATCCATGTGTGTGTATACTGCTGTGGTCAACCCTACATACCACTTTTGGAATACTTAGTTTGAACATATTTGCATATAAAAAATAGACAAAGTTGTCTGACTGTTACCTATCAACACCCCCTGAAACACAGTCGGGGTTATTTACTAAAGGGAAATCCACTTTGCACTACCAGTGCACTATCAGAGCATTTGGAAGTCCAGTCGCTGTAGATCTGAGAGGGACATGCAAGGAAAGTAAAAAAGAGTATTTTAACGTCCACGTGATTGGATGATAAAATCAACAGTGCTTCCCCTCATTTCAGATCTACCCCTCAGATCTACAGTGACGGTACTTACAAGTGCTCTTGCAGTGCAAAGTTAATTTGCCATTAGTAAATGACCCCCAATACCTACCAGACACTCAAGGAGTGATGGCAGCAAAGTAAGAGGGGAAAGAAGACCTATACAGGGACTTTCATCTCAGGGAATCAATTCATTTATAATGAGCTACTATGATATGCATACTAGGTCATTATGCATTTCTCTTAATTCAGATATTTATATGTGTGGATCAACTTTATTATTTGTAGTTTACTTGGTCAAATAATGTTATAAAGTGGCTAGGTACCTTCTTAGGCTCATCACGTTACGCAGGAAATCCAGCATTTCAAAAAATGCACCCTTTTTGTACTTGGAGGCTCCAGCTCCACTGCGGGACATTGTCTCCTCCTTCAAATCTCTCCTATAACGGTCTCTCAATGAGCGCCAGCGGGTGACGATACTCTCTCCTATGAAGAAACAGAAAATAAAATACACCCATAGGTGGCGTGGCAGGTGGCCAATTCACAACTTGTGGCCAGTGGCCAATTCACAACTTGTGGCAGGTGACGTGGCAGGTGGCGTGGCAGTTGGCCAGTGGCCAATTCTCAACTTGTGGCAGGTGGCGTGGCAGGTGACGTGGCAGGTGACGTGGCCAGTGGCCAATTCTCAACTTGTGGCAGGTGGCGTGGCAGGTGACGTGGCAGTTGGCCAGTGGCCAATTCTCAATTTGTGGCAGGTGACGTGGCAGGTGGCGTAGCCAGTGGCCAATTCTCAACTTGTGGCAGGTGGCGTGGCCAGTGGCCAATTCACAACTTGTGGCAGGTGACGTGGCAGGTGGCGTGGTAGTTGGCCAGTGGCCAATTCTCAACTTGTGGCAGGTGGCGTGGCAGGTGACGTGGCAGGTGGCGTGGCCAGTGGCCAATTCACAACTTGTGGCAGGTGGCGTGGCAGGTGACGTGGCAGGTGGCGTGGCCAGTGGCCAATTCACAACTTGTGGCAGGTGACGTGGCCGGTGGATATGGATGTTGACATATGGATGGACTACAAGATAACAACCCACCCCCCCATAACCCACAAACTACTTACCACGTTCTAATTTTTCATTTTGTTTTAGTGTTTGCCAGTTAGGTGTCACCGCCTGAAAGACTTCCTCCCATTTGTTGTTAGAGACATATCGGTTGCTATAGTCTCCACATCTCTTATCCCATATTGCAGGGCGATCATGTACCAGGTGTATTAGCTCTTCTTGGCTAACATCCTTTGCCATTTTATTAATTAAGGAGGACAATCACACACAGGGAATTGCTCTAATGTCCAGGAACTGGGCAGCATGTGCTGGGAACATGTGACTTGGGAATAAAAACACTACCTGGGTGAAAGGTTATTGTTATGTATGCATATTGCATACATATTAAAGTTTGGTGAATTTGTATTTTTTACATATTTTGGTGAAAAACGGACGTTAGCGGAACGGATGATAAACGGATCATCCGTTAACGTCCGTTTTTCGTCCGGTCAGTTTTTTGGACGGAAGAAAAATAGGGTTTTCTTCCGTCCAAAAAAACGGACCTTAACGCAGACGGATGCTAACGGACGTTAGCGGATGCTCATCCGCTAACGGACGCTAGCCCATAGGGAAGCATTGAGGTCCGTTAACGGACGTCCAAAAAACGGACGAACGGAACGGACGTGTGAAAGAGCCCTAACACGTAGAGAGCGTCCTGCCGCACAAATGTAGTTCCCAGGAGGGGGCGAGCACGTTACTGACCACCGCAGTAAAGCCTCCCATCACGGTGGTGAGTAACAATCAGACAAGCAGGAAGTGAACAGAACAGAGAAGAAATAGAGCAACTGCTGAGCAAAAACGAACAATGAGGAAGTGAAAAGAGGAATGTCTGCATGTAAAGGATGCTTATTATGAAACATTTTTTTTCCTTTACAACCCCTTTAACTATGAGGATCAGTAGTGAGGTAATACACCACTATCTTTACCACTGACCAGCCGCTGAATGTACACTTGACAAATAAATGGTCACCTTGCCCAAGTAGAAGTGTAAATTTAAGTGGAGCGCGAAAAGCTGAATAAGCCCCTTATTTATTTATACGCAATGCCAGGACAAGATCATCCAGTGCCCAGTAAGAAGATGCCAAAATGTGACCCCCTCTTCTGTAGAGTGCACACCCAATTGTCTTACCAATACCTGATATGTGCACCCAGTCATCATGCCCATGTACACAATCTAAAGGTCAGAAGAATGCAAAGCCCTCTAAGTTCTTCATGCTTCATTCTGCAGAGGCCAGAAGTGTGTAAAACCCTCCAAAATCTGAGATCCTCATGCTACATTCTGTATGGGTCAGAAGTCTGTAAAGTTCTTCATGTTGGCCTGGGGAGGGGCATGGAGCCTGCTCCAGCTCATATACAGGTCCGGCATTACCACTAGGCAAACTAGGCAGCCACCTAAGGTGCAGTCACAGCCGCTGGTATCCCTACTCTGCAGGCTTCCCAACCAACCAGTTGTTGCTGAGTCCATGATTTAGGGAGGAGGTACTCTGGGGACCCTGATGTAAGGGGGGACTTTAGGATCTTAATGTAAGGGGACACTGATGTAAGGGCTAATTCTGGGGGACCCTGATTTAAGGAGAAGGAACTCTTGGGACCGTGATGTAAGACTCTGGGAACACTGAAAGGAGGGGAATCCGGGGATCCTGATGTGGGGGGGACCTTGGGGACCCAAATGAAAGGGGTAAACTCTTACCTAAAGCTGTGTAAGGGGCCTCAAACTTTCTGAAGGGATGCCCTGTTCTCCACACACTGCGCCAATGTTCCGCATAGTGCTGCAGGATTGCATAATGTCAGCTGGAGACAAAGCTGTCTCCTGCAAACTTCAGCCAATCTGTAAAGAAGAGTTATCCAGCCAATGAGGTGCCGTGCTGCTCACAACATCACTTCCTCCCAGCTCCCCAAACAGTCTCCACATGGAGCCAACATTGGCAAGGAGTTGAGAAAGCTTTCCTGCACAGGCTGCATTTGCAGCTGCCATTTTTGTATTTATTTTTTTGAGAGGGGATGCAAGTAGCTGTTTCTGCAACCACCTGTACATATCAATGACAAGATTGGTCTGTATACTGATAAATGCAGATCCAAGCATATACATGCTTACAGGTACAGATGTATGACCCGGACACAAACAGTCTGCAGCCATTGTACTCATTCATATGCTCAAAGTTACATTTACCAATGTAAAGCCGCATCCTGTCATTGAGTTTTTCCTTTCCTGAAAAAGCTGATATCTGAATGATGCCTGTGGCTGCAGGCATCATTCAGATATCTCCTCACAAAGTCAAGGACGTCATATGATGGCGGGCGGGCGGGAAGTGGGTATTGCAGAGTATTGCACAGGGTATTGTACAGAGTATTGCAGAGTATTGCACAGGGTATTTAATATAAAAAGTGCAGCGCAATATAAACAAATAAAGTGAAAAAATACACAATCACTAGTGTATATAATATAGGAAAAACAGTATCCATGTGAGAAAATCCTTAAATAAATGAATAAATAAATAAATTAAATAAATAAATAAATCCACAGTCAGTCCAACGAAAAGAAATTCCAGAATGAAAGTGAAGAGATGACACCATATAATATCCACCACCAGTGAAAGATGGCCTCTCACCTCATAGCTTAGGCCCTTGTGGATCACAAAGCATATCTGTTTGAATCAACAGCTGACAGCCTCCATAGAAAACGGATGAATCAGCTCAGCACCACGGATCCAGACTCAATGCCTTTGCAACAGGGATACCACCATATAATTGAAAAGAAAGGGAAAAATCTAGTGCTCTCCGATTGTTTTTTTTTTTAATTAAAATCGAGCAAATAAAAGAGTTGCACTCACATGGCTCCTCGCAGAACGTCACCCACAATCGCCGCAGAGTACAGACAGACGGTTTTTACATGCTGTTTTATGCTGTTATGCTGACACTCGGCATACTGAGTGTCCCTACATGTGAGTGCAACTTTTTTATTTGCTCGATTTTAATTAAAGAAATCCAATCGGAGAGCACTAGATTTTTCCCTTTGTTTTCAATTACAGTTGTATTCAAAATTATTCAACCCCCACTGAAATTGATTGTTTTGCCCAGTTTGACATTGATTTTGATCATTCAGTCATCCTGCTTACAATTAAATCAAAGAGGCACGTGTAGGTCAGACAAATATAACATAACATTTATAATGAAATAACCACAAATGTCTTTTCTGGGCTCACATCATTATCAGTTTTATTCAACCCCCAGTTGACATTCAATCTTAGTACTTAGTACAACATCCTTTTACAGTTAGAACAGCTTTTAAACTTGAAGCATAGCTTGACACAAGTGTCTTGCAGCGATCTACGGGTATCTTCGCCCATTCGTCATGGGCAAAAGCCTCCAGTTCAGTCACATTCTTTGGCTTGCGCACTGCAACTGCTTTCTTTAAGTCCCACCAGAGGTTCTCGATCGGATTTAAGTCTGGTGACTGCGATGGCCACTCCAAAATGTTCCAGCCTTTAATCTGCAACCATGCTCTAGTGGACTTGGAGGTATGCTTCGGATCATTGTCCTGTTGAAAGGTCCAACGTCTCCCAAGCCTCAGGTTTGTGACGGACTGCATCACATTGTTATCCACTATCTCCTGTTACTGAAGAGAATTCATGGTACCTTGCACACGCTGAAGCTTCCCTGTACCTGCATAAGCAAAACAGCCCCAAAGCATGATTGACCCCCCCACCATGCTTCACAGTAGGCAAGGTGTTCTTTTCATCATAGGCCTTGTTCTTCCTCCTCCAAACATAGCGTTGATCCATGGGCCCAAACACTTCTAATTTTGTTTCATCAGTCCACAGAACACAATCCCAAAACTTCTGGGGTTTGTCCACATGATTTTTGCACACTGCAGTCGACTCTTCTTATTCTTTGGAGACAGCAAGGGGGTGCGCCTGGGAGTTCTGGCATGGAGGCCTTCATTACGCAGTGTGCACCGTATTGTCTGAGCAGAAACTTCAGTACCCACATCTGACAAATCTTTTCTCAGTTCTTCAGCAGTCACAAGGGGACTTTTCTCCACTCTACGCTTCAGGTAGCGCACAGCAGTCGAAGTCAGCATCTTCTTTCTGCCACGACCAGGTAGCGTTTCAACAGTGCCCTTTGCCTTGAATTTGCGAATGATGCTTCCTATGGTGTCTCTTGGTATGTTTAACATCTTTGCAATCTTCTTATAGCCATTGCCCTTCCTGTGAAGAGTAATCACCTCTTCTCTTGTCTTCCCGGACCATTCTCTTGACTTCACCATGTTTGTAACCACACCACTAAATGTCTAGAACAGGCGTCTCAAACTGGCGGCCCTCCAGCTGTTGCAAAACTACAAGTCCAATGAGGCATTGCGAGAATGACAGTTACCAGCATGACTCCCACAGGCAGAGGCATGATGAGACTTGTAGTTTTACAACAGCTGGAGGGCCACCACATGGACACTGTTTTTCCTATATTATATACACTAGTCATTGTGGATTTTTTCACTTTATTTGTTTATATTGCGCTGCACTTTTTTTATTATATAGCTTTATTTGGGATTTTTTTATGAATTTGTCCTTAGTGCTGGCTTGCATCTATTAGGTTTTTAGTTAAAATTTTCCAGCGCTGAATATTATTTTTTAATTTTTGCACAGGGTATTGCAGAGTATTGCACAGTATTGCACAGGGTATTGCAGAGGGTATAGCAGAGTATTACAGGGTATTGCAGAGTATTAAACTGGGTATGGCAGAGTATTGCACTGGGTATGGCAGAGTATTGCACTGGGTATTTCAGAGTATTGAACTGGGTATGGCAGAGTACTGCACAAGGTATTGCACAGTATGGACAGGGATGGCTGGATCTGTGACTGGATAGCTCATTGGACGGAGCGATCACGTGGTAAACAGCCGCTATTAGCGGCGATTTACCGTGATCCGTGATGCGCCGGGTCCTCTGGTCCCGGCGGTCACAGAGACTCGCCCTAGGGGGCGCGGGGGAGCGTGATTCTGGGAGGACGTTATATAACATACCCAGTGCAATACTCTTATATAACGTCCTCCCAGAGTTAAGGAACCACCCTGCCCCTGTTATTCGGCGGTAGTTAAAGCGGAGTTCCGGCCACAATTTCACTTTTTAAATATAAATACCCCTGTAATACACAAGCTTAATGTATTCTAGTAAAGTTAGTCTGTAAAACAAGGTCTGTTTTGTTAGGTTGTTACAGCATTTAGACACTTTATAAAATAGAAATTGACTGGGGCCATCTTAAGTGTGGGCATCATGAAGCCAGACTGTATGACTTCCTGGATTTCAGCCTTGCAGATCTCGCACATGCTCAGTGCTGCACAAGCAGTGTAATAGGTTTCAGCACCTGTACTGTCCAAGTCACATGATTCTTCGAGACTGGGGAGTGCACATACTCCTGGAAAGTTACACCCACTACATTCTCAGGAGTCTGTGCGGTGTAGGTTAGGAAGCTTAAGCACCTAGGTGCAGGAAGAGGGAAGATTAACTATTCTGCCTAGCAACAACACTTTGAAGGCATCTAAAAAAAAAAAAAAATTCTTAAAGGACTAATGACATTTTTTTAAAACTACTGATGTAATGTTATATTTATGGGTGGAACTCCACTTTAAGTGGTTAAAGGGTTACATAGATGGTAAGGTTAAATAAAGACACCAGTCCATCCAGTTTAAATCCTCATACAAACCATCAGATTGTTGGCCAACCGAGCGTCTGATTTTTGTCTTCAGGGCGTGTGCCTGGATCTTGCCTTGCATACTAACGGTACGCAATTGTCAGCCAACAAACACGAACGTAGTGACGTACTACAAGGAATTTCAGCTCTTGAGCACCACCCTTTGGGCCCCTTCTGCTAATTTCATGTTTGGTGAGCATTGATTCCGAGCACGTGTGTTTGACCAATCACAGCCATTACATGGCAGGTGTACACAATGAATGGCTTTCATTCATAGCCATTTATTGTGTAATATTGTGATGAGCTCTGTAATTGGGCACAATGATCACAGGGTACAGACAGGGCCAATCACAGCGCATCTGTACGATGTGAAAACTTTTGAAAAAGGGGAAAAAGCTATATTTGGGGTACCTCATCCATAAATATCATAGACAAATTGAAAAAAATCTAGTAGACTTATTGGTACCAGAAAGAAATATTAAGTATTTATTACAAAAACGATATACATACACAAAAGGCAGCACTATAAACTGAAATAATACAATACAAATATTCAAAACTATTGTCATGTAGTGCATAGATATATAAAAAAGTGAAGGAAGTCCACAATATATTGAAATTTGATTTTAAATTGATTCAGTGGTTAGTGAAATGAGACTGTCCAGAAAGAAGTTTCATTTTCACTCTTGATAGCCTGTCACCAAAACCTCCACATGTGAAGAAGCAGGGGGGTACACACCGCCCACTTCAAATTAAAGCGGAGTTCCACCCAAAAATGTAACTTCCTCTTAACCCATTCCTCTCCCCCTTACATGCCACATTTGGCATGTAATTTTTTG
Organism: Rana temporaria; assembly: GCF_905171775.1. Lineage (NCBI taxonomy): Eukaryota > Metazoa > Chordata > Amphibia > Anura > Ranidae > Rana > Rana temporaria. The sequence continues at coordinate 91,297,491 of NC_053501.1, read as the reverse complement.
GGGGGGCAGTGGGGGCTTCAGGAGAAGGGGACTTCCTGTCCCACTTCTTCCTTCCGCCGAGGGGCTGCAAAGGCGATTAAGCTTAATCGCCTTTTGGCAGCACCTCCCTGTAGGCGATCGCCTAGGACACGTCAGGTCCTAGGCGATCGCCTGTCCAATCAAACAGCGCAGCGCCGGGTGCGCATGCGCAGTGCCGCTCGCGCATGCGCAGTGGGTGCCCGGCCGTGAAGCCGAAAGCTGTCACGGCCGGGTGCCCACAGTGACAATGAAGACACCGGCCAGGGAGGGGGGGAGAGGAGCGGACCCCCGGCCGGCGCGTCGCTGGAACGCTGGAGCAGGTAAGTGTCAGTTTATTAAAAGCCAGCAGCTACACTTTTTGTAGCTGCTGACTTTTAATAAACTTAAAAAATGGGTGGAAAACCCCTTTAAACTCTTACCAGAATCAACTAGATCACAAGCACAAACACATAGGTTTGGTCTCTCTGCCTCCAATCACCCAGGGAAGCTGCACCAGAAGGTTGGATCACACAATAATGAGCTTAATTTGAAAAAAAAAAAGAGAAAATACTCCATAGTGTAATCCTGTTTTAAACAATTTATTTTTATTTATTTTTTCCACACAGAACCCCCTCTTAAAAATTGCACTTACACAAACAAAATTGCAATTGAGCTCATCATTGTGTAATCCAACCTTCTGTTGCAGGTTCCCTGGGTTATTGGAGGCAGAGAGACCAAACCTATGTGTTTACGCTTGTGATCTAGTTGATTCTGATAAGAATCAAATTTGAAGGGAGAGGTGTGTAAAAAAAGACATGGATGAGCGAGTTTGGGGTGGAGAAACTTGACTGCCCTGCACAGAGTCCTGGCCTCAACCCGATAGAACACCTTTGGGATGGATTAGAGTGCAGACTGCGAGGCAGGCCATCTCGTCCAACATCAGTGCCTGAACTCACGAATACGCTTCTGGAAGAATGGCCAAACATTTCCATAGGCACACTCCTAAACCTTGTGGATAGCCTTCCCAGAAGAGTTAAAGCTGTTATAGCTGCAAAGGGTGGGCCAACTCAATATTGAACCCTACGGACTAAGACTGGGATGCCATTAAAGTTCATATGCGTGTAAAGGCAGGTGTCCCAATACCTTTGACAATATAGTGTACCATAGTTTATAGGTTCTATAACTTTCACACAGACTAAATAATAAACTGATTTGGGTTATTTCTTACCAAAGAAATGTAGTAGAATACATTGTGGCCCAAACTTATGAAGAAAGATTATTTATTTTCATATATTTTTTTTGTTTATTTATCAAAAAACAAAAAAAACAATGGTAATTAAATACCACCAAAAGAAACCACTATGAGGCCTTGTACACACGGACCAGAATCTCATCAGGAAGAAACGTTGTTTTTCCTGACGAGATTCTTGGCAAGAATCTCTTGCCGCCCGTTCTATTGAAAGGCAAGAACGCAGTGACGTCATCGCGTACAACGAGCATGCGCTCGTCACATTCGATGCCGTCGCCGCCATCTTGCTTCACCCTACCTATGCCGTGGAAGCTACCGCGCATGGGTCAAAGTCATTTTGAGCATGCACGGGTTTCCATGGCGACAGGTAAGTATACACACTCTCGGGTTTCTCGTTGGTAAACAGGCCGACAAGAATCTCGATGAGAAAATAGAGAGCAGGATCTCTATTTTTCTCGTCGAGATTCTGGACAGATTTCCAGATGAGAAACCTAAAAGCCTTGTACACGCGCTCGGTTTCGAAGGGGGAGAAAGTGTCTGGTATCGAAGGGGGAGAAAGTGTTCGATAAGGAGGGGGTAAAAGTGTCCAATATGGAAGGGGGTAAAAGTGTCCAATATGGAAGGGGGTAAAAGTGTCCAATATGGAAGGGGGTGAAAGTGTTCAATATGGAAGGGGATAAAAGTGTCCGGTATCGAAGGGGGCGAAAGTGTCCGATATGGAAGGGGGCAAAAGTGTCCGATATGGAAGGGGGCAAAAGTGTCCGATATGGAAGGGGATAAAAGTGTCCGATATGGAAGGGGATAAAAGTGTCCGATATGGAAGGGGGTAAAAGTGTCCGATATGGAAGGGGGTAAAAGTGTCCGATATGGAAGGGGGTAAAAGTGTCCGATATGGAAGGGGGTAAAAGTGTCCGATATGGAAGGGGGTAAAAGTGTCTGATATGGAAGGGGATAAAAGTGTCCGATATGGAAGGGGGTAAAAGTGTCCGGTATGGAAGGGGGTGTTGTCGGGTGTTGACTTAGTTAAGTCTAATTTTGAGTGCAGTACTTCTTTATGTCTCTGGTTAATATAAAATAAAAAAGGAAGACTTATTTTCAAAGATATCATCGATGCCAGGGGCTCCATAAGAGTCTTGGATAAAAATCCATTTGCCCGCTTTCACTAAGAATGATTGCAGTTGTCTTCATTTTGTTTCTATACAAAACACGAAGCGCTGAAAGATAACATTTACATAAAGCGAGGGAATGCACCGCCGTAAAAAAATGTTCCAAAACTGAATTATCAACATACAGGTAAATCCTTGGAGGCAACATTTTCATTTTCTGAAGAGTTCCCTGACACAGATTTTTCATTTATTCACAATCCTGGGCCCGGTTCTGAAAGTATGGAATTAATATACTCTCTAGAGGAGTGCAGCGCATTCAACGCAGGATTTTCGAAAAATCAAAGAAATTTGAAAGTTTTGGCTGTAAGGTGCCAGTGAAATAGAACAATTCATTAAATTGGACTCTTTAGACAATTAGACCACTCTCTTTGTAGCGGGCTTTTCCCTGACAAATAATCAATAAAAAGTGACATGACAAGGCCATCGAATTAAAGAGACCCTGTTACCAATTTTAAAAAAATACAGAAAAATATAGTAATTTAAATTCCTTTCAATAACATGCTTTGAACTTGATAGCAAATTCATTTTTTTTTTTTTTTAGGCTTTTTTACCTTTGTTTTTACACATTGATCTGCCCAGTAACACACCTCATGTATTAGAGCTTCTCCTCTCTGGATGAAAGAGCACAGGGGGCACCTCTGGACAGCAGCATTGTCAGTCTCAGAGGAGTGTTAGATGTACTTGCAGATTTAAATACTTTAGGAAATTGAAGCTGTACTACATAACATTAAACGTTAACAGTTAAAGAATTTTTTTTTTCCTTAAAGATAAAAGTTTTACATAAATAAATACAAGCTAATAATTTTAACCACTTCAATACCGGCACTTTCTCCACTTCCAGCCCAAGACAATTTTCAGCTTTCAGTGCTGTTGCACTTTGAATGACAATTGCGCGGTCATGCAACACTGTGCCCAAACTAAATCTTTATCATTTTCTTCCCACAAATAGAGCTTTCTTTTGATGGGCACTGATCTGCAGTACTGATGGACACTGATAGGTGGCACTGATATGTATAATTGATGGGCACTGACAGATGGCAGCGATTTACACTAATAGATAGCACCAATGGGCAGCACAGATGAGGTACTGACAGGTGTTACTGCTGGGCACTGATTGGCACTGTGGTGTGCACAGAGATTTTTTTGAGGGGGGCACTGACTGGTAGCTGTTGGACACTGATTGGCAGCTGATGGGCATATCTGATGGGGGCTGTGCCCATAAATCGGCTCTCCCTGTCAGTGCGAGCCGAGGAATGCTGTTTACCGGAACTTCCTGGTTCACACGATGATCAGCTGTCATTGGTCACAGCTGATCTGGCAGAGGCTTCTTACCACGATCGGAGATGCAGTAAGACTGACACGCCGCACTTGCGATTGCCGCATAGCGCGCCCACCTCCCTGCTGACGTGCGCCAGCATGTTATCCTGATGGACGTCATATGACGCCCAGTCAGCATAACAGAACCACTTCCTGGCCGTCAATCTGCTATAGGCCAGGCAGGAAGTGGTTAAGCACCCCTGTCAGTGTTCAATGGTTTGCATTAACGCTTGTAATCCATGTTCTTAGTCTGCTTGTCTTTAGAAGACTGTTTGCAGGCTTTCTTGTGCATCATCTTTAGAAGAGGCTTCCTTCTAGGATGACAGCCATGCAGACCAATTTGATGCAGAGTGCGGCGTATGGTCTGAGCACTGACAGGCTGACCCCCCCACCCCTTCAACCTCTGTAGCAATGCTGGCAGCACTTATACCTCTATTTCCCAAAGACAACCTCTGGATATGACACTGAGCACGTGCACTCAACTTCTTTGGTCAACCACGGTGAGGCCTGTTGTGAGTGGAACCTCTCTCTTAAACCACTGTATGATCTTTGACACCGTGCTGCAGCTCAGTTTCAGGGTCTTGTAATCTTCTTATAGCCTAGGCCATCTTAATGTGGAGCAACAAATATTTTTTTCAGATCAAACCCGAACAGTTTTATGGCGCACAGCAATTATTTTTATAGTATAAACTATACATATATTTCGTGATTAAATAACATTTCAAATAATATAAAGTTAATCACAAGCGTCCTCTTTTTTTTTTTAACCAGAAAATTCAAGTTTATTGAGATGCAAACAAGGTACACGCATATACATTTCAATGGACCAACAGCGTCCAACTAGTCAAAAGATTCATGTTACATTCTTACAACATAAACCAGTCCAGAACTGCGACTTGTACACTCTCAAGTATGTATGGGTATACCAAAACCTTCACTGGTGTCTTTTAAGAGAGGAAAACAAAAAATAAAGGATAGGAAAAGCACATCAAGGATACATCAACACAGCCCACCATTACACAGAAAACAAGCATTAACCTGTTTTCTCATACCATCTGAATAGCACCCCTGCCCTCCACTTCTACCCCACCTGCAGCCGCAGGCCACCACCCACTTGACTCATACTGTGCAGGTTTCACCGTCCTCCAACCACCTGTCCCATACACTGGAGAATTTCTGTGGTTGCCCCCTATGGAGATAAATCAGCTTTCTATACGGCAGGGTGGCGTTCACCTCCCTTTTCCAATCCCTCAGTGATGGGGCTCTCGCCTGCATCCAGGCCATAGCCACTACTTTCCTAGCCAAGAATAATGTCTCATAGATGAAAATAGCCTGGTATTTATCCACTTCTATATCAGGTATTAGACCCAAAAGACACAGCTTCGGGTCCATACCAACCGGGGATCCCATGTTGTCATGCAGGAATTGTGTCACTTGAAGGCAGAATGCCTGAATGTCCGGGGAGTGCCACAGCAAATGATAAAATTAGTCTGTATTTGATTCGCACATGGGGCACAAGGGACTTCTCGTAGGTTGAAACTTTGCCAACCTTGCAGGTGTAAGATATGCTCGGTGAATGATATACAGTTGCCTCAATCTGTCCGAGAGTTTGGGGGAGGCTGTCTTGACCCCCTCAAGAATTTTGCTCCAGTCTGCGTCTTCGATAGGCCCCACGTCCTGTTCCCACTTTATCTTAGCTATCTGTGACACCCTGCCTATCTTTCTGTGACAGATTGCGTAGTATATATTAGAAATGAGCTTGGTCGAATCCGACCCAAATAAGATACTTAACACCTGTGAAGACTGTAAGTCTACTGTGATAGAGGCCAACTGTTTTCGGAGCGCGTGTCTGAGCTGCAGGTATCTGAACAGGAACTGCGGTGGGAGCGAAAATTCTTCCCTTGATACTGCAAAGGACTTGACTCCAGCCTCCGTTAGGATCTGTAACAGGTACACCACCCCGTATGCCGCCCATAGCCGCGAATCTGGCACCGTGTCCAATTCCGGCAAGCAACCATTGTTCCACAGCGGAGTGTGGGAATGGATATGGGACCTGTCCTGCCTCTTGAGGGCAATGTCCCATACTTTTTGGTGATGAACCAGCATCTCTGCTCCAAATCGTGATGACCTACACCCTCCGTGTCCCCTCCTGAACACCGCCTGCGTGGGAGTGTGTAATGGGCTGCCCGGTTTATTGCAAACTAACGCCCTATATCTCTGTGACTCTGACATATTGTAATGGTACAGGTGGGACAGCTGTGACGCTACATAATAATCCTGCACATCTGGGAGGAGCACCCCCCCTCCAGGGTAGGGTTCTTAAGTATATGCCATGCCAACTTATGCCTCCCTCAGCCCCAAACAAAAGAATTTAGAATTGCTTCCATCTGCTTAAATATTTTCAACGGTATATACAGGGGGGCATGCCAAATCATATATAACATTTTGGGTAGGAGGATCATTTTTACTAGGTTAATTCTACCCATTACCCCTAGGGGCAGTCTCGACCAGGCCTGAGTTCTGGATTTGATGGTGGCGAACAGGGGTTCTACGTTAAAAGGGACATAATCCCCAAGGCTCTGTGTAACTCTCACCCCCAAATATTTAATCTCTCCCACTCTCTGCAAGGGTAGCTCCGGGAACACCTCCGGTGGAGGGAACTGATCAAGAGGGAGGATCCGGGATTTGTCCCAATTTATCCTTAAATCTGAATACTTCCCGACCTTCTCTATGATATTTAACGCCGCCTGCAACGAGGGACCCTGATTTGCCAGATACAGAACCGTATTATCTGCATAGAGGTCTATTTTGTCCCAAGTATCCCCTTTTCTAAGACCAATCACTTCTGGGCTCATTCTAATGGCAATAGCCAATGGTTCTGCCCCCAAGCCATATAGTAACGGTGACAGTGGGCACCCCTCCCTTGTACCTCGTTCCAGAGAGATCTGGTCCGAGAGCCAACCATTCACGAAAATCCTAGCCTTGGGGGTCTGATATAGGAGTTGCACCCATCTAATATAGTTAGGGCCAAACCCATAGTTTCTCAGGCACTCCCACAGATACAGCCACTTGACTGAATCGAATGCTTTGGCCGTATCCAGTGCCACCACCACCCGCGTCCCCACATTCTCGTGCTGGGCTTGAATGTTCATAAACAAACGTCTAATATTCATCGCAGTATTCTTTCCCGGCATAAACCCAATTTGGTCCGGGTGGATCAAGGAAAGGATAACTGTGTTCAGCCAAGATGATAGTATTTTGGCCAAGATCTTAATATCTACTGGTAGCAAAGATATAGGCCTATATGATTCTGGGTATAGTGGGTCTTTACCCGGGTTGGGCAGGACTATGATCTGAGCCTTCTGCATTGAGGAGGGGAGTGTACCCAGCTCAAACACTGAATGGAATAGCGCCTGCAGTTTAGGGATAAGCGTCTCGGAATAGGTCGCATAGAACTCCAGGGGCAAGCCATCTAGCCTTGGATTTAGCCAGCTGTGATATTGCTGTGGCGATGTCCTGTGTGGTAATAGTTGCCTCTAGAGCCTGTACCTGCACGGCACTCAGCTTAGGGAAGCGTAAGGTGTGCAAATATGCCCGTATCTCCTGTGGCGTATGTTGGCACTGAGAACCATAAAGATCCCCATAAAACTGTTTAAACTTTTCAGCGGGGGGTCAGTGATGACCGAGCCATCCGGCTCAGCCAGAGACACCACCACCGGCGGTCTATCCTCCAGATGCGCCAGCATTTTACCTGCCTTTTCCCCATGTTCATATACCCGTGGTTTACAAAGAAGATACGCTGTTTGGCCTTTTCCATGTGTAACTGGGTGACCACCCTAGACTGTAACTTTACCCTCATTAGATTCTCAGGGGATGGCTGCGTATTGTAAGTCTCCTCCAGATTCTGCAGTGTATCCTCAGACATGCTCACCACTACTTTAGATGATGCTTTAAGTCTATTTATTTTGTATCTAGCACTCTACGCGCATGGAGTTTAAATGCATCCCACCGGGAATTAACTAGTGCATCATCCTGCCCCTCAGAGAAGAAATACTTTAACTCTCTTTCTATACCCTTGTTATCCGTCAAAGCCGTCAACCAGTATGGATTAAGTCTCAATACCCATTTGGGAGCCTCCCCCAAGAGGGACATCTCCATCCAACATGGCGAGTGATCCGACAGGGCCCTAGGCGCAAATCCAGCCCCAACCACCCTGGGCATGAGCGATGCGGAAACCATTATGTAATCTATGCGGGACATAGTAGCATGGCTAGTTGAATGACAGGTGTATGCACGAACCGTGGGGTTCCGGTGCCTCCACACATCCACCAGGGAAAATTCTGTCAGCAATCTACTCAGTCTGTTTGTCTGAGCACCCCTGCTGTCCCCCCGGCCTGCGCCGGTCGATCCATGAAAGGATCCATGGTCATATTGAAATCCCCCATCCACACAGCCGGGACCGTCAGGTTTCTAGCCATAAAAGCCAGGTCCTCAGTGACGACCTCCGAGCTGTATGGGGGGGGGGGGGATATAGCAAACTATCAGCAATACAGGTAGTCCTCTAATACATGCATGTACAAACAAATACTTCCCCTGTCGGTCCGACTCCAGAGATATTAGCTCAAACGGGGTAGCCTTTGTTACCAGCAGTGATACCCCCCTAGAGAAGCCAGTATGCGTACTGTGGTACGCCCAGCCCACCCATGGGCGCTTCAGAGCAGACTGCAAGTGGCCCGTAGCGTGCGTCTCAGTCAACGCAATTATATTAGCTCTCTGCGCTTTCAAAAATGTGAGAGCTGCTGTGTGTTTAATTTTGTTCCTCACACCCCGAACGTTCCACGTCACAAATTTAATTGAAGTCATGGTACCATCTCATGGAAAATAACCAGCCGGACCAGCAAGGCATTAGTAAAACATGTCACTAGCAACCCACTATATACATCTAGGTCATCAACCCTGGTGGCAATATGCAGTATTAGCCTCATTACATCTCTACTGTAACATAGACAGATTAGAGACCTTTTAGAGCCACAACGGTGGCCCTGCCCATAGAAAACAACCCCCCCTCCCAGCCCATCACCTCCGCAATTTGGTGCAGGCATTCGACCCCCAAACATTAAAAAAAAAAAAAGGCATAATGATAAACGTCCAGCAGTAAATTCTGACTGGAGGCACACATCTTAGTTTCCGCTTACAATTCTGTAATGTACATCCAGTCATTCCCTCTGAGGCGATTGTTTACTGAACAACGCATGTTGCAGGAGCGGGGAATAAACAGTACTCCCAGAAGGTAGAGGCCTTCGCTCCTCCTGCTGTCCAGCATAAATTTCCCTGTACCCCCACCGCAGATCCAGTCATTTTCCTAGTGTCTCTCAAACATTTCCTGCAGTAATTATGTCTGGTGACTCCCCTCCGCGCGCGGGGGGAGCAGCTTCCATCGCACAAAGGGATCTCCCACAGAACAAACAATAAAAACATCCAAGAAAAAATGAAAAAGGAAAAAGGGGGAAAAGGCTTATATAAGATCATCAAACATAGGTGGGTAACACCACCATAGGGATGGCCCCTGAAGCATAATCATGGCCCTTATATCAGGGCCTCAGGCCTGTGGTCAAAGGGGGCGAGGGACAAAACTCCCTAAATCTTTTCAGCAAAACAGTACTCACGGTGTCACCGCTACTCCTGCCTTCCTTTCCGATCCAGCCAGGCCGCAGCCGCTGCAGGGGTGTCAAAAAACTGTACCCGACCATCTTCCTCCACTCGTAGCCTGGCTGGGAACAGCATTGCATACTTTAGCTTCATCACTCGTAGGCGCCGCTTTACATCTTGGTATTGGGACCTCTTCTTCTGGACTTCATTTGAGAAGTCTGAAAAGACTGCCACATGTCTATTCCCCATCCGCATGTTTCCCTTCTCTCTGGAGAGACGCATAATTTTGTCTCTATCTCCGAAGTTTAGGAATTTAGCAATAAAAGTACGGGGGGTGCTCCCTCAGGTGGGTGTTTTGCCGGTATTCTGTGCGCCCTCTCCACCGCAAACATGACCGAGAAGGCCTCTCGCCCGTACTCCTTGATTAGGAGGTTTTCTAGAAATTCTGCCGGTTCTCTGCCCTCCGCCCGCTCCGGCAATCCTATGAAGCGTAGGTTGCAGCAACGGAGTCTGTTCTCCATTTCATCTTGATGGGAGTGTAGTTGGTGGATTTGGCGCTGCATATCCTCCGTGGCATGTTGTAGGGGATGCAAGATGTCCTCCGCATCGCTGATACAGGTCTCCACTTCAGTCACCCTGTCCCTCACCGTGGATAAGTCCTGCCGCATGAGTGATATATCTATCTTCACCTCATCTATCTTCGTCGTCAGCGTACCCTGGAGTGCAGCTATAGCCTCCAGCACCTTCGCTGTCTCCGCAGCATGGCAATATTCCCCCGGAGCTTCCTCGGCGCCATCTTTGGCCTGCCCCTCGTGTCGGTATTTTGCCTGCTTTTCCATAGCGGCGGATGACTTTTTCGCGGCGACATGATCTACTCTGGTCCCGGAGCCACCAGAGAGGTTTGTGGGTGGAATTCAACCCAAATACGGGCACAGGCTGATAGGCAGGATTTTTAGCAAGAGGAGCTCCTTCACCCCACGTCCTACTCCATCGCTAGCCAGGCCATGCCCCCACAAGCGTCCCGTTTTATATCTGAATACACTGAGTTCCCTTACACTGTAAGGGGGGACCCTGCATACTCTGATGTAAGGGAGAACTTTGGGGACTCTGACATAAGGGGGTAGGGGTAACTGTTAGTGCTGGCTTTCGGCAGTGTGAAAGAGAGTGTAACAGACACTCTCGGATTAAACAACTGCAGCCAGAAACCTTGCTGGTAAGCAGTGGCGTCACTAGGGTTGGTGCGGTAAAATATGGTGTCACCCCCCCCCCCCAATAACATTTTTCAAATATTTTTTACCCTACTGTTTGCTCTCTGTTCTCCTTTCTTCCCCTTTTCTCTCTCTCCCTATCCATCTTTCTTGTTCGTTCTATCCCTTCTTCTTTCTCTCCATTTTTCTTTGTCCCCTCCCCCCACCTCTCTTTCTCCAGAACCGGAATTCACATCTCAGGAGCCTATAGGCCAGGGGCGTACCTAGAGCATTTGGCACCCGGGGCGGATCCAATATCTGGCACCCCCCCCCACGTTAAAATGTAAAAACACCCCACTGTGCCCCCTGCATACCTCTGCATCCTTCAATATCTTTTTGTTACTACTGTGTACACCTCTCCACAACTGCACCTCTGGACCACTTTACATTGCACAGCACCCCGCACCTCTGGACCCTTTTACATTACACAGCACCCTGCACCTCTGGGCCCCTTTACATTACACAGCCCTCTGCACCTCTGGACCCCTTTACATTACACAGCCCCCTGCACCACTGGACCCCTTTACATCACATAGCCCCTTGCACCTCTGGACCCCTTTACATTACACAGCACCCTGCATCACTGGACCCCTTTACATTACACAGCACCCTGCACCTCTGGACCTCTTTACATTACACAGTACCCTGCATCACTGGACCCCTTTAAAATTACACAGCACCCTGCATCACTGGACCCCTTTACATCTCAAAGCCCCCTTCACCTCTGGACCCTTTTACATTACACAGCACCCTGCACCTCTGGGCCCCTTTACATTACACAGCACCCTGCACCTCTTTACATTACACAGCCCCTGCACCACTGGACCCCTTTACTTTACTTTACGTCCTAACGCCATGACGTTACTTCTTCATTGAGGGGGTGATGGTAGCTGCTGGGGCGTTGCTCACTGGAGCGCCGAGGGAGCTGCTGAGTGCTTGCCCAACGGCAATTGGAACAACGGTGGGGAGAGAAATGATGACACCTGATACCCATTGATTTAGACTCTATTTAAGCTTCTTATCTTCCTTGGATCTTATTGTGATCCTGGGACAGCTCCCTCCACATATACATTAGGATGGAGCCTATGTAAGTACTACTACTTAGCATATTTCCATTTATCCCCCCCTTTTTGCTATTACCCCCATGGTACATTTTTAATCTTTTTATATTATTATTCAATGCTACCTACCAACACTGGGACATGCACTCAGCACTGTCATTCACTTCCTCACACACATTTTTATTTACCATTTATATTCACCCCCTTTACTTGCAATCACATTTATTCTGGCACACACTCTCACTTTTTATTTTTTTTATTTTTATTTTTATTTTTATTTTTATCCTCTTTTGCCCCTTTCACACATTTCATCGACATACACACTCACATTTATTTGTTCACCACACTCTCACCCCTTTTTTCCCCCTCATTCACATCACACTGACAGCAGTATGATGTTTATTTTACCAGTACAAAACCTTGGGTTTTGGTATATTTCCATCCACACCTTTGCAATACCAGCATTGGTGTATCAAGACTTAGTAACACAGTCTACTTTAATACTTACCTCCTACATACGCCCATGTTTATGATCCTATTAGATCGTCACATGTGGTCGGGGTCATAGCCCAATGGATGTTATCTATGCTTATGCAATATTATTAGTACTCACATTATTACTCATATTTAATTAAACTAAATATTTAATCAATACAGGTGTCCTCCTGGTCGTCTCCCCCCCCCCCCCCGGGAGGGAGATGATGACACCTGATACTAATTGATCTAGACTCTATTTAAGCGTCTCACCTTCCTTGGATCTGGATGTGATCCTGGGACAGCTCCCTCCATACATACATTAGGATGGAGCCTATGTAAGTACTATTACTGAGCATACTTCCATTTATCCCCCCCTTGTTGCTACACCCCCATGGTATACTATATAATTCCTTGATATTATTATTTAATGCTACCAACTAACACTGGGACATGTACTCGGCACTGCTATTCACTTCCTCACACACACTTTCATTCACCGTTTATATTCCCTCCCCTCACTTGCAATCACATTTTTTCTGGCACACACTCACTTTTTCTTTTATCCCCTTTTTTGCCCCTTTCACACATTTCTATTGACATATACACTCACATCTATTTGTTCACCACACTCTCACACATTTTTCTTAACCCCTTTCCCCCCCCTCATTCACATCACACTGACACCAGTATGATGTTCATTGTACCAGTACAAAACCTTTGGTTTTGGTATACTTCCATCTACACTTTTGCAATACTAGCATTGGTGTATTAAGATTTACTAATATATTCCATTTCAATACTTACCTCCTACATACGCCCATGTTTATGATCCTATTAGATCGTTGCATGTGGTCGGGGTCATAGCCGAATGGATGTTATCTATGCTTATGCAATATTATTAGTACTCACATTATTACTTATATTAAATTAAACTAAATATTCAATCAATACAGGTGTCTTCCGGTCGTCTCCTCCCCCCTATGGTCCACACTTGTGACTCCCGGAACGGGGGTTTCTCTTGCTATGGGGGTCTTCGGATCATTTTTACTTCTCAGCAACCTTCTCTGATTACATATTAATTCATTAACCCTTGAGTGGTAAATATAATTTCAACAATATTCTCTCAGCAGATGTTAAACATTTTTGTTAGAGGGATGTAACTTTAATAATAATTTTTCTAATTATATCTATCAGAGTACAATTCCCCTGAAGAAGACCGTGACAGTTTAGGTCGAAACGCGTCGGGGTACTCATATGGAAACAATTGAATCATGATGTAACGTGTATTGTATTGTTGTTGATTTTTGCCACTGTTATTTTTATTTTCATGTATAATCAGAGTGTACTATATGTATATTATCTACATTATTTTACAAATGCTCCAACCATGTTGTACATTTTATTGTAATTCAATGTTGAAACCAAGTAAAGATTTTAACTTCAATATCATCCAACCACTCTTATTTATTGAGAACATCATGCCGCTAAAAAACCCCACTGGGGGACCTTCCCATTTTTGTTTGTGCCCTTTACTTTACATAGCCCCCTGCACCTATGGACCCCTTTACATTACACAGCACCCTGCACCTCTGGACCCCTTTACATCACATAGCCCCCTGCACCTCTGGACCCTTTTACACTACACAGCCCTCTGCACCCCTTTACATTACACAGCACCCTGCACCTCTGGACCCTTTTACATTACACAGCACCCTGCACCTCTGGAACCCTTTACATTACACAGTACCCTGCATCACTGGCCCCCTTTACATCTCATAGCCCCCTGCACCTCTGGACCCTTTTACATTACACAGCACCCTGCATCACTGCACCCCTTTTACATTACACAGCCACCTGCACCTCTGGACACCTGCATGTTACACAGACCCCCTTCAGTGCAGACCCCCCCCCTTAGTACAACCCCCCTTAGTGAAAACCCCCTCAGTGCAAACACCCCCCCCCCCTTCAGTGAAATCCCCCCAGGTGCAAACACCCCCCCCTTCCCATTCAGTACCTCAGATCATCGCAGGCAGCGCCACGGCACATGGACAGAAGGTCCCCTCGGCCCCTCCCCCTCTGTACACACAAACAGAGAGGAGGGGGCTGTGCCTGTGTGCCGACTGCCACAGTCACGGGCTAACAGCCCGTGGCTGTGAGAGGAGGGGATGGATGGTGCTGCGGTGTCACCCCGCAACCCCCCCTCCTCTTGTACCGCGGCGCTCGGCGCTGCAGTCGTGGGGGGGGGGGGCCGCCCCCCCACATGTCAGCTAAAAAAAATATATATATTTTATCGGGATGGTGTCACCCCTCTAGTAGGTGTCACCCGGTGCGGGCCGCACCACCCGCACCCCCCTAGCAACGCCTCTGCTGGTAAGCCATAGTCTAGTGCAGTCTGAATAATGTGTCTGGGTTTCAGATGGTCTGAAACCTGAATGCATCATTCAGGACCCAAACTGTCCGGGTGAATCCCAGACAGTTGGCAACCCTACTCACTTTTGTTGCCAGCGGTTTAGACATTAATGGCTGCATGTTGAGTTATTTTGAGGGGACAGCAAATTAACACTGTTATACAATCTGTACACTCACTACTCTACATTGTAGCAAAGTGTCATTTCCTCAGTGTTGTCACATGAAAACATATAAAAAATATATTTTCAAAAATGTGAGGGGTGTACTCATGTTTGTGAGATACTGTGTGTGTGTGTGTGTGTGTGTGTGTGTGTGTGTGTATATGTATGTGTATATATATATATATATATATATATATATATATACATACACACACACACACACACACACACACACACACACGTATGTGTATGCCACCCAAGTGCATCACTTTCTTTGCTTCGCTGCTATGGGCTCTAGCCCCAGATCTTTTGTAGACCTAGCAACATCCCTGCTTCAGGCCAAGGCCTGGGGAGGTGCTGCTGGATGGAGCTTTGTTGTTAGGCCCAATAGCCTGTTTTGGGACCTAATGTGTGCTGAAGTGGTCCTGAAGCTTCCTTGCCTGGTCTGAAGGAAGCTGTGCCAAGGACGAGACCCAGAGGAGGCCCCCCTGCTGGAGAGATCCAGGAAGGTTGGTCTCTCAGGAAAGGTGTGGTGACTCACTTGGAGGATGCAATGAAATTTGTGAACACGTTTCCAAAGTTACCAGATCGGCTTAAAGGTTTTAACACTGTGAAACTGGACATAGTTTTGGAGAGCCTGTAAGTGATCTGCTACAGTAGGGTGACCAGACATCCCCGGTTTCCGGGAATAGTCACCGGATTGAGGACACTGTCCCCGGACCAAGTCTGTCCCTGGTTTTGTCCCTGGATTAGATTTGAACAGGGGTTGGAGCAATTTTCAAGACAGTCAGTGCAGAATTTAAAAAAAATACGGGGGAAGAGGTGTATTTTTTTCATTATCTGTGCCCCTTTCTGATGATTATGTGTTGGTCGGAGCGGAGGGAATATTTCTTCCATTTCAGAAGCATGCCCGTTCCACTTCGCTCGCATGTTCTTCTGCCTTGGCTCAAATCCCGGCCAGCCGCCTGACTATCTCCTTGCCTTCCCTGGTGGAGTGATCTTCCTCTGCTCCCCACCTAGTAGTAGCCGGGCATGGACTTGACAGGCTGTGAGCCAGGTGGCAGTGGCGACAACGGGCAGAGAGTCGCTGATTGCCAACATTACTAGTAACAAAAAAATAAATTGTTAATTTTTCAATAAAAAAATCTTATGCTACTGTAGCACCTGTGTACTTATCAGTACAGGTGCTATGGTAAATTTAGTGAGATGAGAGACTTACTTGCTCTCATTTATGTTGATTTATTTCAATTCGGCTGTCGCCAGCCCTGAACTGTTCTGTGGGTCATTCTGTGCTTTAGAGATGCCGTTTCATCTCTGGATGGCAGGTGGCGCCAGAGGGGTCCAGGCAGAGCAGCTTCTTCCCAGCAGCCAATTAGAGGAGTTTTCCCTCGCGGAGCATGCTGGGAGGGGTATTTCTGTGGCGGAGGCCATTGCTCTGGGTTCTTTGCGGGTTCCTGGTTCCAGGTGCGGCACCCACCTTTTGGGTGTGCGCACATCACGGGCCCCAGGGATATGGCCTACCAGGCCAGGGCGCACGTGCTACGTGGAGTTCCTGACTCTGGGCCCTCATGGCCGGAGCAACTGATGCTGCAAAGGGACCCCAGTGATTGACTGGGTTCCCCATCCCTCACCAAGAAGATCCCAAGCGAGTTGTGCTGTTCGATGGGGAGTCGGTCTGAGGTGAACCCGGAGGCAGGTGATCCAACAGGGCTCAGACAAACCATTGGGGATCTGGGTGGCCGGACACTGACAGGTTGTATGCTGCAAACTGTCAGTCGGTGACTCAAGGACAAAAGGTCTACCTGAGGGAGATTTAGACTAATCATTAACGGGGAGGATTCACTCTACCAATCACGCTGTGGCAAAGGTCCCTTACCAATCCTAAAGTTCAATAGAGCTGGGTCTGTGGCAGAGACCTATTCCTCCCTTAAAAGCTATAAGTGACGCTCTGTGAGATGGGGCACTTTACCCACTCCGGCTGGAGTGGCGACGTGACAGGTGAAATTATTGGAGGCAGGACTGCTTCTTCTATCCATGGCCTGAATCTGTGAAGTTTATTCTCTTTTCACCAATCTAACCTGTCTACCTCAAGTTGACTGTTGGTCGTGTTGGACCAGAAATAAAGCATTGAAAACGTCAACCAACCGTTACTGCTCTCATCACTATCCTACCCCTGGACACATTACAGAGGTAACTTAAATACGCCGATCCCAAATCTAATCAGCGGCTCCTTCGGGGGAAGCGCTACACTACAGTTATGGTGATCTGGAATCCCTAACCCTCACCTCCTAATTGTTCTGCAATAAAACTCCAAAAAGACAAAAGTAACTGGCCCAATATCCTTTTACATTCCCCTTCAATTTTAGCCATAGACTCTGGGATGAAATGCTTGCCTCTGGAGGGGTTATCCTGCCTTTGGGGTGTCAAAGGAGTGCTACAATATATTAAATGCACATATAATATTATGGGGAGATGTTTGTTTAAATGGGTGTTTAAAGGTAGTCCATCAGTATATAAACATGACAGCTGCTGCATTAAAATTATTTTTAGTACCTGCCGTGGAACAACGGAGTAGTGAAGCAAGGATATAAATTGCAGCCCCAAACCTTGAACTTTTATAAGCAAGTAAACAACAGCAACTTCCATTATTCCATCCTCGCTGGTCTAATTTAATACAAACTCCAGGCAGATATTAAAAAGCATAAAATCCAGCTGTTCATCCTATAAAATGCACAATAAAATATGATGCTATTCATCTTATACAATACAATAAAATTGGTTTTTGGCTATGAACTTCCGTTATTAGTTCAAGGAGATTTCAGCCACCAGTCGGCTCTACAAACAACGTCCTCTTCTCCCAAAATTGACTTTAGGGCAACAGTGCATGTGACATTTGGCTGATTCAAGTACCTAAAACATATAGCTACATTCTCTGGGATCCATGGCCCAACATATACGTACCCTACTAGCACTCTTCTGATCTCAACAACTCTGGTGCATATTTCTTGTGGTCTCACTGCAGTGGAGGACCTACCAGGGTCGTAAAGGCTGCACTTGTGACTGGGCCCTGGCATTTTGCCACAGTGGGGGGCCCCAAGATGGTAGGAAGGGGTCCTACTTCGAGATGGCCTGGCGGTTTGCCCGGCGGTCGTTTCGTGGCGAACTTTGCTCCTTCGCGGTCCACTGAACAGGCGGACATCTGGCGATGTTCGCGGCGGTCCACCATTTTACATTAAGAAGAACTTTGACCCATGACACATCCATCAGGTGGTACAGGACAGCCAATTGAGACATTTCAGCACATGGACATACCCCCTACCTTATAAATAGACCTGATCTGGTGGCCATCTTACATTCTGCTGTTTGTCAGTGTAGTGAGAGGTTGCTGTGCTGTGTGGAGCAGGGACAGGCTGTAGTACTAGTGACACAAATCGTTAGCTAACAGGTTCACAAAAGTCCTTTTAAGGACTGGTATAGGTGTACTATTTGGTGTGCAGTATATAGGGGTGTAATACACTTATATACTTTTTGTCAGTGTAGGGACAGGTTGCTGTGTGTGGAGCAGGGACAGACTGTAGTGAAACAAATCGTTACCTAACAGCAGTGCTGTATCCTGGCCTAGGCCAACAAGGGGGGCAGCACGGAAAGAGTCCCGGCCGGCTTGCGCTACACTGTTAGTGTAGTGGCAGTCTTATGGGGCGGACTGGGCTGAGAGGCAAATTAGTCTAGCACCCCCATAAAGCGGCCGCACTGCTTCTGGTATGCGGCCGGCCGGCGTTCTGCAACTGTGGGGGGGTTTGCTGCACCATTGGCATGGTTATATCTTCTTAGTCCTCTCTATAAAATTATCAGAAATTTGTGCTTAAAGTAGAACTATAGGCTACACTTTATTTTTGATTTTGGATAGATTAAGGGGGGGGGGGGTTATAGCCCCTGTCAGTTTATTTTTTACTATCCCATTGCAGAAATTTCCCTTCACTTCCTACCCTATAGCCAAACAGGAAGTGAGAGGAAATCTATGCAAATGAAGGGAATTCATTGCCCCCCCAACCGGCCCTCAGAACTAGTGTCCCCACTCAATTTTTTTAGAGCGGGTCTTAAACAGAAAGGGGCGTGACCTTGCCAGGAAGGGGTGTGTCATATTTAAATTGGGGGGTGCGCAAGTTTAATCAGGCCTAGGGCAGCACAAAACCTAAATACACCTCTGCCTAACAGGTCCACAAAAGTCCTTTCAGGGACTGGTATAGGTGTACTACTTGTGCAGCGTCCCACTCAGGACATGTGGGAACTGCAAAAGTATTACTTCTTTGTCATTGCTATATTGCATGTCATTTTGTATTGTATACCTGTGGTATCCCTGTTCATAGGCTGGTCAGGTGTGCTTCTTACTTCCCACCACAAGATGGGGATAGCACCACTCTGGGAAATCTATCCCAGCTCAGGCTTATCCGTGGTCAGTTAGTCTGTACAGAAAGCAGCATGGAGAGAGAAGGGTGAGAGAAAGTCAGTCCAGAGAAGGGACACATTTAAACTGCTAAAATCAAAGGATAAAAGCCATTAATCGGCAGCAAGGACCTTTGAGTATACAGGTGAAGGATTTATTAGCCTCCGGCAACCTCACCCATGTCACTGGATTCAAAAAGGACCAGACACAAGTAAGCATTATTACTGAACCACACCCTGAGTCCAGGCCTCCTAAAGTCTATTAGCAGTGGATCAGCAGAACTCCTCTATTTACCCAGAGACTGTATTCTAACTGGATGTTTGTACTGCAACCAAAACCAGATACAGTAAAAGTTGTGAGTTGTATTCTGCCACTGCCTATCTCATTCTTTAACATTGTTACTACAACTGGTTGTACCACCATTAACGGTACTGGCGTCACGACAATTATCATCAAGGGACCCAGCCGCCACAAGCACTCTAAACACCCCTGTCATCACGGGCACCTCAACCACCATCTTGGCTGGCGTTTCCCTATCGCAGAGCGTGCCCCGGAGGATCCTGTGCTGTCTTCCCTTTCACTGTGCGACCGGCCCAGGGAGGCTTTCTGCTAACCGTGAGTAAACCGATGAACTGTATTATTGCTGTCTCTCATCGGCCCACCGTGCATCTCACGTGTTCCCCTGCGGTTCTGGCTCGTCGCATAAGAAAAATTGGCGTCACGAACAGGATAATTACCCCTGCGCCCTATCTAAAAGACTGTTGCATCAGAATAAGCCCCTTTGCTTTATTGAGAGACTATTTACTTATTGCATGCTGTGTGGGGCCACAGAACTGTTTAAACTGTTTAAAAGTTGCATGGAAGCGTTATCCCAGTTATCAGCATAAAAATCGCAGCATCCAAAGTGAGAAAATCAGACATTTGTGTGTTAACAAAACTGCATGCAGTATTTGAATTGACTATTTCCATTCACTTAAAATGGCTGCCAGAGACCTTCTTGTCCAAAAATTCCTGTGCCATCACTGTGGATAGGTTAGTGACACCCCCTGAAGAGCGGGAAAGTTTGGTGCCACCTATTTATGCAAAATTGTCCGGCCAGCCCGCCTTACCTTTGCTGTGTCAATCCTGGGAGGAAGGTGTGACAAACGCACGCCCCAGAAGTCGCGAGACTTTGCATGCGAGCAAAAGGAGAGAAAATAATCGCATTGCTTGCCGTCCGAGCAGTAATCGCAACCTGTCAGGTACCTCTACTAACTATAAGGAGCACTGATAGCTGGAACTCTGCCAGAGACCCAAAATCAACATTGCTGCAGCATTGTGTTCAGCCGGCATTAAATTCTTAAAGGGCCATACACCCGCAAGACAGCGGTTGCCCATAGCAACAACGCACAAAAAGTGTCTAAAAACGCATTTGACTTACCTAACTAGAACTCACCTGCTGTTACCATGTCTGTGCAAGGAAATGACGTGCAGCCCGACCTCAGAGGACCCTCTGCATCAGCCGCAGTCGGTCCCAATGCAATACCAGCCGCTGCAGCACCAAGTTTAATGCCTTTAACCATGCCTTATTATTTTGGGGCCCCCTGGTTCCCACGATATTCTGGGGAAATTCATACTTTAAGGGACTTTAAAGAAAAAATTCTGGCTATGTTCAGATTGTACCCTGTATCCTCAGAGCAACAGATGGAGATTCTTCTTGCGCAATTGGAAGGAGCTGCGCTCAGAGAAGTGAAATCTTGGCCGAGCTCAGAGAGAAAGACCATGGAGCGGATTTTTCAACGTCTCTACACCACCTTTGAACCCAGAACCGTGTCAGAGGTCAAGATGAGGTTCTTCAGCAAGAGACAGCAATCTGGTGAGTCACTCAGAGACTTTGCATTATCTTTGCAGGAAGCCCTTAGAGCTGTTGTCCAAGTAGACCCCCGTGAGGCAGAAAATCAGGACAAAACCCTGAAAGAACAATTTATTGAAGGCGTCCATACAGACAATCTAAAGAGCCAACTAAGAATGTTAGCCGCCCAACATCCAAGCGCTACCTTTTTAGATTTTAAAGAACTAGCTATCAGCATACTGGGAAAAAGCCCACCAACAGAACCTGTTAGATCTGTTGACGTGCCTGTATCACAGCTGGTTACCCCTGTAAAGTCTTTACCTATAGTCAGTCAGGCAACCCAAGCTCCAGTTCCTGACGCAGTTGCTGCCTTGACTGAGCAAGTCCGTTTTCTGACTAAAAGTCTGGAGAAAGTCCACCAAAAATTGGAACAATGGGAGAAACCATTAATGCTAGAGGATGAGAAACCTGTGTCCAGAAGACTCTTCCCCTCTAATTCTAGAGAGACTTATTCCAGAAATTCTGGCGGACGCCCCCCTGACCACACTAGTACCCCTAAGCGGCCTATCTGCACGTACTGTCACAAACCAGGCCATACAGAAACAACCTGCTGGCAGTTAAAACGGGAAACCCCCGAGGCCAAGGACCACCCCTCGGGAGGTAAACCAATAGGTCCAGAAGATCCCCACTGGATGCCAAGATACGTTGGATCCCGTCCTGATGTGGCACTTCAAATAAATGGAGTCCCTTTTGTTGCCCTAGTTGACACCGGATCCCAAGTCACCACCATCCAACAAGCAGCCTTTGAAAAATACTGGGATCAAAATCAACTTACCCAGCCTCCAGAATCCTGGCTGAGTCTCATAGCCAGTAACGGCAAACCCATACCAGTCCATGGTTATTGGGAACCTACCATTCAAGTAGGAGGAACTACACTACCTCGACAAGGCCTTATTGTGGTACAAGTCAGAGACAATAACCCTAACCCTCCAATAGTCCTAGGAATGAATGTCCTCAGGAACTGTTATGTTGAGATGCTAGAAGCCTTGCACCAGTTAGTGCCTACTGCCCCTCCTGATTCTAAGAAGGTGATCCAACAAACCATCCGTGTACTAAATGCGCAACAGAGATTCACCAACGAAAAAGGAGAAATTTGCTGTGCCCGCATCCGGGATAAGCAACCTGTGATCCTCAAACCCAACACCGAAACTCTCTTGTGGTGCCGAGCTGTAGTCGGAATCCAAGGTCAAGATTACCAAGCCCTGGTAGAGCCTGTTGTTTTGGAAGACTATCCTCTAGTTAGAGCTGCAAGGAGCCTAGTAACCGTCTCTGAAGGTAAAGTGCCTATACGACTCCTAAACTTGAGTGATAGCAGTGTAACACTATCAAAACACCTTCCTATTGCACAGCTAATCCAAGTCACTTTTCAAGATGTCATCAGTGTGGCTACAGCTACCACAGAGCAAATTCCCAAGAGACAGAACCCCCAGGACCAAAGTGTAAACACATCCTGGTGGAAAGAACTTCATGTGGGAGATGCTTCCACACCAGCAAACCAAATGGAGGGAGTACTAAAAATTGTGAAGGAGCTTCACCTTGCCTTCAGTAAGCATTCCACAGACTATGGAGAAGTGGATATCATCAAGCACTCCATTCCTACAGGTTCACACCCACCGATCAAGGAAAGATATCGGCCTATACCACCAACTATGTACCAATCTGTAAAGCAAATGATCCAAGAGATGAAGGACTCCAATGTCATTAGAGACAGCCATAGTCCATGGGCTGCACCTCTAGTCCTTGTCCGTAAAAAGGATGGTAACATCAGATTCTGTGTGGATTACAGAAAAATTAACCAAATCACCCACAAGGATGCTTACCCTTTACCACGCATAGAGGAATCTTTGACAGCTTTAGGATCTTCAGCCTACTTCTCTACCCTTGATTTAACCAGTGGATACTGGCAAGTACCCATGGCACCTGAAGATCGTGAGAAGACTGCATTTACCACCCCGATGGGCCTATTTGAGTTCAACCGCATGCCTTTTGGACTCTGCAATGCGCCCGGAACCTTTCAAAGATTAATGGAGCATTTTTTAGGACACAAAAATTTTGAAACTGTCCTGTTGTACTTAGATGATGTCATCATCTACTCCAAATCTTATGAAGATCACTTGAAACATTTGGCGGAAGTTTTTCAAATCCTCATTAAACATGGACTCAAAGTCAAACCATCTAAGTGCTATCTACTGAAGACAGAAGTCAAATACTTAGGGCATATTGTAAGCTCTGAAGGTGTTAAACCGGATCCAGAGAAGATAGCCGCAGTCCGAAATTGGCCTACTCCTACTACAGTGAAAGAAGTGAGGAGCTTTCTCAGTTTCGCAGGATACTACAGACGCTTTATTCCTCACTTTGCCCAAATTGCGGGGCCAATATTAGAACTTCTGAGAGGACATCCCAAGAGGTACCAAAAGTCTCCAATACCAGTCGAATGGAACACAGAAAGAGAAATTGCCTTCCAGCTCCTAAAGAAGAAGTTAACAGAACCACCAATCCTAGGCTATCCAGATTACCAGCAACCATTTCGTCTTTACACAGATGCTAGTAAGAAAGGTCTGGGAGCTGTCCTATCGCAGGTACAGGAAGGAAAAGAAAGAGTTATTTCCTATGCTAGTAGATCTCTTAAAGGTACTGAAAGAAACGACCAAAACTATAGTTCCTTCAAATTGGAATTCCTCGCACTCGTGTGGGCTGTTACAGAAAAGTTTAAAGATTACCTTGCCGCAACACCATTTGTGGCCTTCACAGATAACAACCCGCTAGCACATCTGAATACCGCCAAGTTGGGAGCATTGGAACAAAGATGGGCCTCACGCCTAGCTAACTACGATTTCACCATAAAATACAGAACAGGAAAAGCAAATGAAAATGCGGATGCATTATCCCGTCTGCCTACCCAAGAAGACCCTACTACACAGGAAGATGTTTGGGAAGAGGTAGAAATGCCAGCTTTTTACAAAAATTTTGCCCAACAAGACATAATCACCATCCAAGGAAGAAAAGTCCTTAATCTTCAACAACAAGTGGATCCAAGATCCCAAGTGGACAAAGAAAGGTGGATCAAGCTGCAAAATGAAAGCAGAGTGTTGGGAGAACTGCAAGATTTCTTCACCAGCGGAAGAACACCTGAAAGAATTCGCAGAAGAAATGCTGATCCAGAATTGTCAAAACTTTGGAGACACAGAAAACATCTCTTCCTACAGAAGGGCCTACTATTAAGAAGAACTTTAGACCCAATTACCTCGGATTGTCTATACCAAATCTTAATACCACGCCGAGATGCAAGAATCATTCTTGAGATGTATCATGATCAATCAGGACACTTTGGCGTGCAGAAGACAGAAGCCACCATCCGTAGAAGATTCTACTGGATTGGGATGAGAGGAGACATTGAAAAGTGGTGTCGAGAATGTTCCACCTGTGCTGTTGGAAGAAATGAAAAACATGACCAAAAAGCACCCTTACATCCCATTGTAAGTCGAACACCGCTAGAAATAGTTGCAATTGACCATGTGAAGCTGGAACCAAGTCGCTCAGGTTACACATACGCCATGACCATCATTGATCATTATACCAAATTTGTTGTAGCCGTACCTGTCAAGGACCTGACCGCTAGAACAACTGCAGATGCCTTCTGGAAACATTTCCTATTGCCATATGGATGCCCAGAAAGAATCCTTACAGATCAGGGATCTGCCTTTGAGTCGCAACTCTTCAAAGAACTGTGTACACTTCACAATTGCCAGAAAATCAGGACCACAGCCTACCACCCTCAAGGGAATGGACTTTGCGAGAAAATGAACCAAACTTTAATTGAGATGTTAAGAGCAGTACCTCCTGCTACAAGAAGTGATTGGCCTACTCTATTGCCTCAATTGATGTACACCTACAATAACACCATTCACTGTTCTACTGGGTATACACCTTACTATCTCATGTTTGGCCGACAAGGTAAACTACCTGCTGACCATACTTTGGGCTTACAAGTGCCTGATGCAATCAACCCTCTACCAAAGACTGATTGGGTGAGTGAGCACCAAAGACGTCTAATTGATGCACAAGAAATTGTTCAACATCGCATGGAACGTGCTCATGAAAAGCAACAAAGAGATTATAACCAATCTGCCAAAGCAGAACCCCTCAAAATTGGTGACCATGTATGGTTAAAAAACAACCATCGCACCAGCAAGTTAGATAGCAAATGGGAGAGAGAACCTTACACCATTACAGCTATTCTCAATCCAGAGACTGATACTTATGAGATCACTAAAGAAAACAAATCACGTGTAGTACATCGCAATCGCCTTAAGTTATGTCTCAAGGAAAGTACTCAAGAAGAAACTCTTCAAGAAGAAGCTATCCAAGAGGAAACACAATCCATAGAACCAGAGCCTACAAAATCATCTGATTCAGAGAATCCACTACAGTCTTTTGGAAAAGCATTATTAGACTCTGATCCTTTACAATGGTTCCTTACACCATGGCTCAATATCTTAGTGTCTGCCAAGACCAATACAACCGCACTTCAACCAGAGGAGCTACCTCAAGAAATGTCTACTACCGCTCAAGAGACACCAAGTTCCCTTGAAACAAGGCCTGTAGAAACTCAGCCGCTAAGAAGATCTGACAGAACTACAAGAGGACGACCACCTGTCCGTTTGGAGGATTACCTGCACCAGCAGCCGAGAAGTCGACTACCAACTCTGTCATCTCATCGTTGAGTGCATCCGTACATCGTCTGAAGTTCCAGAGTGAGAAGAAGACTTACTTGGGATATTAGGTTTATTTCCTTTAAAGGACTTTTCAAAAGGACTACATACCTACTGTTTTGCAACGTTCAAGCCTGCACCCGGAGATAGACTTTCACGTACCTGAGCCTCCGTGATATTCATCTGTTGACATTTTCCTGTGCCCAGGGAACGGACTCATACCCTGTGAGCCTCCTGAGATGTTATTTTTGTTTTTCTTTTTCCATCTCATCGTGGACTATTCTGGTTTTGCCATACATCACCAGTCTTCAGAGGAAAAACTACACCCCTTTTTGTCACCTTTTGTCACATTTCGTTGTTGCCTGAGATATGTTTGCCTAACCCATTTTACTTGCAGATACAAGAAGTACAAGAATGGGGTTATATTGTTATTTCCTATGCATGCATGCTTTTCCATTTCTCTTATATCTTACAGGAAGACACAACATCGAGTCAAAAGTGTGCCGAGGTCGACACACGTTTTACCATGGGGGTATGCAGCGTCCCACTCAGGACATGTGGGAACTGCAAAAGTATTACTTCTTTGTCATTGCTATATTGCATGTCATTTTGTATTGTATACCTGTGGTATCCCTGTTCATAGGCTGGTCAGGTGTGCTTCTTACTTCCCACCACAAGATGGGGATAGCACCACTCTGGGAAATCTATCCCAGCTCAGGCTTATCCGTGGTCAGTTAGTCTGTACAGAAAGCAGCATGGAGAGAGAAGGGTGAGAGAAAGTCAGTCCAGAGAAGGGACACATTTAAACTGCTAAAATCAAAGGATAAAAGCCATTAATCGGCAGCAAGGACCTTTGAGTATACAGGTGAAGGATTTATTAGCCTCCGGCAACCTCACCCATGTCACTGGATTCAAAAAGGACCAGACACAAGTAAGCATTATTACTGAACCACACCCTGAGTCCAGGCCTCCTAAAGTCTATTAGCAGTGGATCAGCAGAACTCCTCTATTTACCCAGAGACTGTATTCTAACTGGATGTTTGTACTGCAACCAAAACCAGATACAGTAAAAGTTGTGAGTTGTATTCTGCCACTGCCTATCTCATTCTTTAACATTGTTACTACAACTGGTTGTACCACCATTAACGGTACTGGCGTCACGACAATTATCATCAAGGGACCCAGCCGCCACAAGCACTCTAAACACCCCTGTCATCACGGGCACCTCAACCACCATCTTGGCTGGCGTTTCCCTATCGCAGAGCGTGCCCCGGAGGATCCTGTGCTGTCTTCCCTTTCACTGTGCGACCGGCCCAGGGAGGCTTTCTGCTAACCGTGAGTAAACCGATGAACTGTATTATTGCTGTCTCTCATCGGCCCACCGTGCATCTCACGTGTTCCCCTGCGGTTCTGGCTCGTCGCACTTGGTGTGCAGCATATAGGGGTGCAATACATGTACAGGTACGGTATATACTTTTTGTCAGTGTAGGGACAGGTTGCTGTGTGCGAAGCAGGGACAGACTGTAGTGACACAAATCGTTACCTAACAGGTCCATAAAAGTCCTTTCAAGGACTGGTTTAGGTGTACTATTTAGTGTGCAGTATATAGGGGTGCAATACACTTATATACGTTTTGTCAGTGTAGGGACAGGTTGCTGTGTGTGGAGCAGGGACAGACTGTAGTGACACAAATCATTGCCTAACAGGTCCACAAAAGTCCTTTCAAGGACTGGTATAGGTGTGCAGTATTTAGGGGTGTAATACACTTATAATATACTTTCGAATATAGAAAGCATATTATGGTGGATTTGTATTGTACAGCATTGTGACTGGTGGTGTATTTGGGTACTGCAGAATTTGTGCCTCTTTCGCTGCGTTACCTCTGCTACACACAGTGACAACATTTCCTGAAAAAAAGTTTCATAACTGGTGCGATAAACCAGTGGCCCCCCAAAATGACAGATTGAAGCGGGGTGTTATATACCTTCTTCCACATATACTGTGCTTCTCTAGAGACTTCTCTAGAGACGTTGCCATGCTGTGCTCCGTCTGTTGTGCCTGGAAGACAAAAGCCACACTGGTTCTGCACTCCTTTCTGCTTTGTGTTCACAGGCAAATCAGTGGCTAGTACCACTCAATTTGACAGTTGGTAAAGTGGTGTGCGACAACGGTGCCAATATGCTGAGCGCGCTGAAACAGGGCAAAATTACACACGTGCCATGCATGGCACACGTCCTGAACTTGGTCGTGCAGTGATTCGTTGCCAAATACCCAGGGCTGGTGCAAGGATTTTTGACACCCTAGGCGAAACCTCATTTTGCTGCCCCCCCCCCCCACTCCACCCATAGGCGCGCGCAGGGGGTGTGCCAGGGCACACCCTAATCACCCTATGCGGTGCAGAGTCCCCCTGCTAATATTCCACCAAAGCCCCCCAATGGAGCTCCCAAAAGTCTTTTAAGGCACATACTTGGCATCTAAGACAGAAACAGTGTTTTCTCAACACACACCAGGCTCAGCAAACTTGTATCTGAGGTCGTGAACCTGTGTTTGCTGTCTGCCAGCCTTATCCTCGCTCGCACCAGTCTAAAATTCTTCTGTACACCCGTATGCCCACTTCGTACCTGCCTCTGTCTGTGTCCAGGCTCCGCTTCCATCTATCCCCAAGCCCAGAGAGCCGCCGACAGGCGCTGCGCGTCTTTCCCATGATTACTCTCGGCTCCACTCCAATGTGACACGGCCAGTCCAGGAGAGCATCCTCGGGGGGGGGGACGACACAGACACACGTCAGAGCGGAGAGCGTGGGGGGCTGGTGCTGCTGCTCAGAACTATCTCTGCTCTGAGTCAGAGTGGAGAGCGGGCTGGGGGGGGGGGGGGGGTTCTGGACAGTGTGGACGCACATCACATGATGTCACTGATGTGTCAGACTCAGAGCGGAGACCGGGAGGGGCGCGCTGCTTCACACATGTCAGAAGCTCACAGCGGCTGCCTGTGTATAGTGCAAGCTCTGTGGACAGTGCGGCAGTAGTAGGATAACCAGCGGCCGGGCACCCTAGGCGGCAGTGCGCTCTAGGCGACTGCCTAATCCGCCTAGTGGTAGCGCCGGCCCTGCAAATACCCTGGGGTCCAGGACAATCTCGGCCCATTTCAGAAGATCTTACACAGCCATGGCTCGCCTTGCTGACATTCAGCGGCGACACAACCTGCCCGTCAGACGTCTTATTTGTGACTGCCCGAACTCAACATTGTATATGCTTGATAGGCTGCTCCAGCAAAAACGTGCAGTTAACGACTACCTGTACGAACTCTGCGGCAGGACAAGTTCTGGGAAGCTTGGTTTTTTTTCACAGCGCCAGTGGCTGCTCATGCACGACTCATGCAGACTTCTGCGGCCATTAGATGAGATCACCAAACTGGTCAGTCGCAGCCAGTGCGCCATCAGTGACATCGTACCTTACGCCTTCTTTCTGGAGCGTGCATTGCGTTGTGTCATTGATCAAGCTGTCGAGGAACAGGAGCAGGAAGATGAGGAAGTCACAATGCTGGATAAATTCCCAGGGGGGCTACTCCACCTGAGATAAGACAACAACGGGAGTCTGAAGAGGAGTCAGAGGAGGATGGTCCCGGGGCGGATGAGGAGGAGCAAGAAGAGCATGCTTTAAACCTTTCTGGGATCCCTGGTGTTGTCCGTGGATGGGGGGAGGAGAACGAGGACGACATTATCCTGGATGACGAGCAGGAGCCAGGCCACTACACCACTTCCAGTTTAGTGCAAATGGGGGCCTTCATGCTCCAGTGTTTTAAGAGGGACCCCCATATAAAAAGCATAGAGGACAAGGACCAGTACTGGGTGGCAACATACTTATACCCCCGGTACAAACAAAACATGGCGGAAATGTTACCACCATCACAGAGGGTTGTCAGAATGCAGCACTTCCAGGCCTTGCTTCGAGAAATGCTGCATTCTGCTTTTGCGTCCGCTGGCAGAGGAATTTCCACTCACAGAGAAACAGTTTTGTGTACCAATCCAACAGCGCCTGCAAGAGGAGGGCGGTTTAAAGATGTGTTGGTCACTAATGATATGAGATCATTCTTTCAGCTGACCCATCGACAGCTGTCCTCCAGATCCAGCATCAGGAAATGCCTAGACCAACAGGTGTCTGACTACATCGGGTTAACGGCCG
Source organism: Rana temporaria (assembly GCF_905171775.1). Lineage (NCBI taxonomy): Eukaryota > Metazoa > Chordata > Amphibia > Anura > Ranidae > Rana > Rana temporaria. The sequence continues at coordinate 91,267,530 of NC_053501.1, read as the reverse complement.
ATGTGGACGCACTGAGAAGTGATGAACCCCTGGACTACTGAGTGGGCAGGCTTGACACAATTTGCAATAGAACTGTTGGCTTGCCCCTCGTCCAGTGTCCTGTCCGAAAAGACGTTCAGCGCAGCAGGGGAAGTCGTGACCGATAAGCGCACTCGCCTAGCTTACAACAGTGTTGACTACTTTATATTTATAAAAAATGAATGAGGAATGGATCTCGGAGGAATTCAACACATGTGACCATTAGAGCATGTTTGATTCAAATTTAGGTGAACGCCTGTGGGCTAATTTATGGGGCCTGTACTGGCCGGCACTTACTTCTGTATCCAGAGAATGCCTAATGTACCACCAGCCACAGAATACAAAGTTGTTTGCTGTCAGGTGCACTCCTGTCGGCTAATTTTTGGGGCCTGTACTGGCCGACACTTAATTCTGTATCCGCTGAATAGCTTAATATACCTCCAGTCACAGAATACAAAGTTGTTTACTGTCAGGTGAACGCCTGTGGGCTAATTTTTGGGGCCTGTAATGGGCGGCCAAAACAGACCCACCCAAGTACTAGGTGGGGCTCCCCCGCAGGTAGACCCCATGAGAGCAGGCGAACTAAGCCAGAAGGCCATGTCCACCCACTGCCAAGACGTTCAGGGCAGGCCCGAGGACCTACACCCTACTAATCACACTGTGAAAAACGTGCTACACCAAACAAAGAAATACAGAAAAGTGGAGAAGGAAGATGAGGGAGAGTGAAAGTGACAATGGCCGACACTTACTTCTGTATCCGGTGAATGCCTATTGTACCACCAGCCACAAAATACAAAGTTGTTTGCTGTCAGGTAAATGCCTGTGGCCGTGGACTAATTTTTGGGGCCTGTAATGGGCGACACTTACTTCTGTATCCGGTGAATGCCTAATATACCACCAGCCACAGAAAACAAAGTTATTTGCTGTCAGGTGAACTCCTGTGGCCGTGGTCTAATTTTTGTGGGCCTGTAATGGCCGACACTTACTTCTGTATTGTAACAGGCGCTGCTGCGCCACCTTTCTTTTTGTAAAACAGGGACTTTCAGCACCGTGATGCGTTCCAGCGTTGAACGAGGAAGTGCGCCGCACACGGTGCTTTGCTTGAATTAGTGCCATGCACTACAGCTGTCTGCTGGCTATAAAGCCATTCACTAAGCATACAGCCATTTTCTTTTATTGTCAGCCTGTAATGGCGGACACTTACTTCTGTATCCGGTAAATGGCCTAATGTACCACCAGTCACAGAATACAAAGTTGTTTTCTGTCAGGTGAACGCCTGTCGGCTAATTTTTGGGGCCTGTAATGGTGTCAACTTTGTGATAGCCCAAAACCGCAGGTACCATTTTTTTAAAGTCTGTACCCATTGGTGTGCTAGTCCAAGTTTTATTCTGCAGTCCTGGCACTCTTACAAAGGTAAAAGTGCACAAAGAAACATCAGCCCAGCCTCTCTCAACCGGGGTTCCTCCAGAAGTTGCTAGGGGTTCCTTAATGCGGTGGTTCACCCTCCTTCACATCATTATACAATTACATTCGGCATCGTAGCGCGAGCTACGGTATGCCGGTCTTAAATTTTTAATCCCCGTACTCACTGTGCTATCGATCATTGAAGAATCCGACTCCCGCGGGGAATGGGCGTGCCTATGGAGAGGGAGGATGATTGACGGCCGGCTCTGGCACGTCACGCTGACAGCCAGAGTAGGTCTCGGCTCTTCACGGCGCATGCGCACAGGCTATGCGCAGGCGCCGTGAAGAGCCAAGCCTATTTCGGCTATTTCCGGAGAAGCGTGACGTGCCAGGGCCGGCCGTCAATCACCTTCTCTCACCATAGGAACGCCCATTCCCCGGAATCTTCAATGAGCCATAGCACAGTGAGTACGGGGATAAAAAATGTAAGACCGGCATACCGTAGCTCGCGCTACGATGCCGAATGTAATGGTATAATAAAAAAAAACTTTTTTTTTTTTTTTTAACAGGGTGAACCCCCGCTTTAAGCAATGAGCAATTTCTAACTCTCAGATAAGTTCCCACTGACACCACTGTTCTTTTTAGCTTTCTGGAAGAAGGAGGCGTTGTTTCCAATGACTACAAATGAACATTCTTCCCACTGACCATCAAACAAATGTACCATGAGCTGTAGATATGGCAATTAATAGCAGAGGTTCCCTGAGACCAGAAAGTAATTTTAAGGGTTCCTCCATGTTACAAAGATTGCTCCAGACCAGTGTGTAGTGATCTCATAAATGAAGAGAAGGCATTTAATGGATCTTCCGATAAAAAACAACACGGCACCAATGTAGTGATCTCATAAAGGATTGTCCGATAAATGTAGTGATATAGATGTATAGGGCCAAATTCTCAGCCAGGCGGCGTAACTTAACTTTCAGCAGTTAAGTTACACTGACTTAAAGTTTCTACCTAAGTGCCTGATCCACAAAGCACTTACCTAGAAATTTCAGGCCGTGTAACTTAAGTGCCGCCGTCGTAAGGCGGTCCTCCTCTCCGGGGGGCGTTTATAATTTAAATGAGGCGCGCTCCCGCGCCGGCCGTACTGCGCATGCGTGTGACGTAATTTTCCCGACGTGCAGCGCGCGAATGTAATTGACGCCGGGCGGCTTTGTGGATTGCGACGGGACACTAAAGTTGCGACGGGTGAAAAAAAATATACGCGCCGGGAAAACAAATAATTATAAAAAAAAATGATAACGTCGCTCAGCATGCATTCCTGAGAGGGAGAACTCCATGCCAATTTTCAAAGAAAAAAACGGCATGGGTTCCCCCCCCAGGAGCATACCAGGCCCTTAGGTCTGGTATGGGTTGTAAGGAGACCCCCCCCACGCCGAAAAATCGACGTAGGGGGTCCCTCTACAATCCATACCAGACCCGTATCCAAAGCACGCTACCCGGCCGGTCAGGAAGGGAGTGGGGACGAGCGAGCGCCCCCCCCCCCTCCTGAGCCGTGCCAGGCCGCATGCCCTCAACATGGGGGGGTTGGGTGCTCTGGGGCAGGGGGGCGCACTGCGGGCCCCCCCACCCCAGAGCACTCTGTCCCCATGTTGATGAGGACAGGACCTCTTCCGGACAACCCTTGCCGTTGTCGGGGTCTGCGGGCGGGGGGCTTATCGGAATCTGGGAGTCCCCTTTAATAAGGGGGTCCCCAGATACCGGCCCCCCACCCTAAGTGAATGGATATGGGGTACATCGTACCCCTATCCATTCACCTGGAGGCAAAAAGTAAAAGTTATTAAACACACAACACAAGGGTTTTTAAAATAATTTATTATTCTGCTCCGGAGGCCCCCCTGTCTTCTTTATTTGCTCTATTACCAGGGGGGCTTCTTCTTCCACTCTCCGGGGGTCTTCTTCCACTCTCCGGGGGGGTTTCTTCTTCCGCTCTCCGGGGGGGGCTTCTTCTCTCTTCGCCGCTCTCCGCTATTGACTTGGCGAACCCCGGTTCTTCTCCAGCTGTCCGGTGCCTTCTTCTTCAGCGCTGGCTGCCTGCTATCTTTGTGTGTTAGCTCAATTAGTAACAGGCAGCCAGCGCGGTCTTCTGTGACGTCAGGTTCTTCTCTTCCCTTCTTCCGATCTTGACTCGTCGTCTCTTGTCGCTGTAATGATGGAAGCGCGCCTTGCATCCCATTTATATAGGCATCACCGTCCCATCATGCTCCGGTAGGTACCCACGTGGTGGGTGCACGTGGGTAGGCACCCACCACGTGGGTACCTGCCGGAGCATGATGGGACGGTGATGCCTATATAAATGGGATGCAAGGCGCGCTTCCATCATTACAGTGACAAGAGGCGACGAGGCAACATCGGAAGAGGGGAGAAGAAGAACCTGACGTCACAGAAGACCGCGATGGCTGCCTGCTAGAAATTGAGCTAACACACAAAGATAGCAGGCAGCCAGCGCTGAAGAAGAAGGCACCGGACAGCTGCAGAAGAACCGGGGTTCGCCGAGTCAACAGCGAGGGAGCGGAAGAAGAAACCCCCCCGGAGAGTGGAAGAAGACCCCCGGAGAGTGGAAGAAGAAGCCCCCCCTGGTAATAGAGCTAATAAAGAAGACAGGGGGGTGCCTCCGGAGCAGAATAATAAATTATTTTAAAAACCCTTGTGTTGTGTGTTTACTAACTTTTACTTTTTGCCTACAGGTGAATGGGTAGGGGTACGATGTACCCCATATCCATTCACTTAGGGTGGGGGGCCGGTATCTGGGGGGCCCCCTTATTTGAGGGGACTCCCAGATTCCGATAAGCCCCCGCCCGCAGACCCCGACAACCAACGGCAAGGGTTGTCGGGAAGAGGTCCTGTCCTCATCAACATGGGGACAGGGTGCTCTGGGGTGGGGGGGCCCGCAGTGCGCCCCCCTGCCCCAGAGCACCCAACCCCCCCATGTTGAGGGCATGCGGCCTGGCACGGCTCAGGAGGGGGGGGGGGCGCTCGCTCGTCCCCACTCCCATTCCTGACCGGCCGGGTAGCATGCTTTGGATACGGGTCTGGTATGGATTGTAGGGGGACCCCCTACGTCGAATTTTCGGCGGAGGGGGGGGTCTCCTTACAACCCATAACAGACCTAAGGGCCTGGAATGCTCCTGGGGGGGAACCCATGCCGGTTTTGATTTTACAAATTGCCGTGGAGTTCTCCCTCGGGAATGCATACCAAATGCCGTCGCTTGAATGGGCCTTTACAAGGTGTGACTAACTTTAAACTTTGTAAAAGCAGCCCTAGTTTTACACTTGGCAAACTAAAACTTACGGCGAAAAAACGAAGCACAAAAGCTTTGTGGATCGCCCTAAGTGCTAATTTGCATACCAGAAGAGGCATTTCGACTCGAAATGCCCCCAGTGGCGGATGCGGTACTGCATCCTAAGATCCGGCAGTGTAAGTCCCTTACAGATGTCGGATCTTCTGCCTAACTTAGGAAAACTGCTTCTGAGGATCAGTTCCAAAGTTAGAACCAGAGATACGACGGCTTACGCCGGAGTATCTCTTTTGTGGATTTGGCCCATAGTGTCCAGTAGTCCGGTTAGATAATTGATATCTTAGATGTTAGTATGATGACTATAAATTACGTTGTTTTGCAGCAACACACAGGCTCTCCATAGAACGCAAATTTAATTAACTTCCAATAACATATAAGTCCAAAGTCCACAGACGATACAAATCCAACAGAGTAATTTAGAATCCCATCTTTTCCTAGACCTGTGCTATATTCATATCAGAGTGACAAAGACTAGCTGAATGCCAGCTTGACTTTCTCAAATACTGGTCTCACACTGGAGGAAGTGGTTCTTCCAGGTCAATGGAAACTTCCCCAAGTCTAATTACCATCAATAAATACTTCCTTATGTATGTAAGGAAGTTATCCTTTGAGGTTAACAGGCCATCTCACACACACCTAGGTATATTAACACATCTAAGGGTCTTCAGCTGTCCCTTTGATCTGTGTTTGGCCACTAACTCTTTTTGTCGGCAAACACCTTTTGATGTGTAACCTTGAATGCCTGTATGTAACACAGATATAACATGCCATACACATAACACCATATTTTAAATACCTACACATCTATATTAATATTACAACACAGTGGTCTGTAAACTGTGGTTCTGGAGCCGGATGTGGCCCTTTCTTTCTTTGTATCTGGCCCTTGGGACACTATTTATCCAACTGACACCAATGAGGGGTCACTATTCCTCCTACTGATCAACAATGAGGCACTATCTCACCTGCTAAAACTGATGGGACATAATTTACTCCCACTGACACCGGGGCATTTTGTATTTCACTAGCCACAATCCGTCTCCTCCGAAGCCTGAAGGACAGTAAACTGGCGCTTTGCTTAGAAAGTTATGAGACCCCTGCAAACAGGAGGTTGAAATGGAGAAACAATGGTTTTCTAAACTTTTCACTATGTATTCTATGCAAGGGAATTTCATGTGTAAGCAAAAACAATGCTGTTTATTTTTAATTTTACCTGCTTGTGATTATATATTCTTTGCTAAGGCCCCTTTCACACTGGGGCCGGGGTAGCTTTGGTGGTAAAGCGCCGCTATTTTTACCGTCAAATTAGCGGCGCTATTCGGCCGCTAGCAGGGCGGTTTCACCCCTGCTAGTGGTCGAGAAAGGGTTAAAAACCACCGCAAAGCACCTCTGCAGAGGCGCTTTGGGGGCCGTATAGCCGCAGTGCCCCATTGATTTCAATGGGCAGGAGCAATGGAGGAGAGGTATACACACCGCTCTTTCGCTGCTCCAAAGATGCTGCTAGCAGGACTGTTTTTACCGTCCTGCTAGCGCACTGCTCCAGTGTGAAAGCCCTCAGGGTTTTCACACTGGAGAGACAGCAGCGGCTGTTTCAGGTCAGTTTGTGTTATTGGGCCTGCAAAGCAACCCAGTGTGAAAGGGGTCTAAGTGATATTTTACTTTGCAGGAGAATTTATCATTAGCTGAAAAAACAAAGGGCTAGATTCAGCAAAGATTTACGCTGGCGTATCCATAGTTACGCCACGTAAATTCAAAGCTGCGCCGGCGTATCTTCTTTCTGTATTCAGAAAGCAAAATACGCCGACATTAGCCTAAGATCCGACTGGTGTAAGTCTCTTACGCCGTCGTATCTTAGGGTGCATTCTCACGCTGGCCGCTAGGTGGCGCAAATTACCTAGATACGCTGATTCACAAACGTACGTGCGCCCGGCGGTAGTTTTTTATGTCGTTTGCGTAAGGCTTTGTCAGTGTAACGTTGCTCCTGCTTCTATGAGGCGCACGCTATTAGGTGGACGTCGTTCCCGCTTCGATTTTTTTTTTTTTTTACGTCGTTTGTGTAAGTCGTTCGGGAATACGGCTGGACGTCATTTACGTTCACGTCGAAACCAATACGTCGTTGCGGCGTACTTGGGAGCAATGCACACAGGGATATGTACACGGACGGCGCATGCGCCGTTCGTACAAAACGTCAATCATGTCAGGTCATCATAGATTTACATAAAACACGCCCCCCCCTTCCACATTTTAATTACGCACGCTTAAGCCGGCCCCATTTACGATACGCCGCCGCAACTTACGGAGCAAGTGCTTTTGTGAATACTGCACTTGCTCCTGTCAGTTGCGGCGGTGTAGTGTAAATACGATACGCTGCTCCGCCGTAACAATGCGTGCCCCTACCTGAATCTAGCCCAAAGTTAATAGCCTATTTGCCTTTAGTACAACAACCCCATATTGAATAGCTGGCCATTAATATGTGTATTTAAGCCAGCCCCTGATGAACAGGAGGAGATTTGGGCAATATGGGGGACCCTGACAACACCTTCCTGCCCAACATCTATCATTCTAAAAATTGAGGGACCCAGGCAGAAAACTATTAGCTGAACAGTGGCGAGGTAAGGCCTACATAATTGGGTTAGGGGTCTCAAACTGGCGGCCCTCCAGCTTTTGCAAAACTACAAGTCCCAGCATGCCTGTGGGAGTCATGCTTGTAACTGTCAGCCTTGCAATGCCTCATGGGACTTATAGTTTTGCAACAGCTGGAGGGCCACCAGTTTGAGACCCCTGGGTTAAAAGATCTCCATGACTAAGCACAGTAGGCAGGGCAAAACACGTCTGTGTGCTATGGCCTGGACATAGTTGGGCTGAGGCTGCTTTTACTCAAGCAACTCTTGGTATGTGGTGTTCAGATAATTTTTTTTTGCTTGACCTTTGTACTGAGCCGAGGTGGGCTCTCCACAGCCAGCACCCACAGTGTGAGCCACTGGATCAAAATCAAGGAGCCTAGAGTGGCACCTCTAGTTTCATGGAGGGTGGGTTAAAAGAGGTTTGGCATATTGTTATAAGTTGAAAGAAAATAGGGAGTTGAAGGTACTTATCTGATTGGTAGGTGAGAAGGAAACAGAAAGGATTTCAAGAGATGGTTTGGAGGAAGGTTCCAGTAACTCTTCAGTTGAAAGAGAGCTAGCGTTAGGAGAAACTCAACACCCCAACTCCCCTGTTTAGGTTTACCTGAGCATAGGGTCTTCTACTGTGGACTCTTACAGGTTTGGTCCAGATAGGCATGGCATCTGGCAGGGTACAAACTCCTTGAAGGGGTTGTAAAGGTTCCTTTTTTTTTAAAATAACAAACATATCATACTTACCTCCACTGTGCCGCTCGTTTTGCACAGAGTGGCCCCGATGCTCGTCTTCTGGGTCCCTCGGCGGCTGTCTCGGGTCCTCCCCGCAAGAGCTAACCCTCCTCTGGGAAGCGCTCTCCCAAGGGGGTTAGCTTGCGGGGGCGCTCCCATGATTCCGTCGGCGGCCGTAGCTACCGACTGTATCACTCGGTCCTGCCTGTCAGGAAAGGCGTTTCAGTAGTCTGCCTAGCAACAGCAGTGTCAGAAGAATGCCCGTGCGTGGAAGAGCAGTTCTGCGCGTGCGTAATGGCACACGTGGCAGCGCGCACGGGCGTGCTGTGACAGCACTTTTCGCCAAAATAGGCTATTTAAAGAGATCAGACACCTTTCTGCCTTGCTGTCTGGTCTACAGCGTTCCTGAGACCCCTGCTACCTGTGATTCTGATTGCTGACTTGGTTACCTGATCCGGCTCTCCCTTGACTACTCCTGCTTGCGGCCTGTCTCTGATCGCGGCTAGTCCTGACCTCACTTCTGCTTCTCCTTCTAACCTGATTGCTGCCCGCCTGATGAACTAACCTGGCCTGAACTTTTACTATTCTCCGGATTCTGCTCCTGTACCTGATCTGACCGCCTGTGTTTGATCCGGCCTGTCCTCATCTGCCAATCTCCTGTTCGAGTATCGTGCCATGGTCTACAGTTCTCAGCCTGCTGCCTGCATCCTGCTTGGACTACATAACACCTCCCTGCTGCTGCATTCAGCCCTCTACACCAGCTTACCTGAGAGGCACTTGTGCCCCTTTACACTCTCGAGCTCCTGTACTCTACCAGGGGTTCTTGAGCCAGAGGCTTACGAGAGGCCGCTCCCTGCACGTTGGGCTCTACTACCAGCTACGTGACACTGCCCCTGGCACACTGCATCATTCATTTGATTGACAGCAGCGGGAGCCAATGGCTGCGCTGCTATCAATCATCCATTGAATGAGCCGAGAAGACACGATGCGGGACCTTCGAGGGCTCAGGTAAGTAAACGGGGGGGGGTAAGGGCGCTAATCGTTGGATGTTTTTTCACCTTAAAGAAAGCCCCGGCGCAAAGGGAACCTAAGAGTAGGGGCCACATGACTGAGGGGAAGCTGTGAAGGGTGCACAGTAGGAAGTGATGTAAGTTAGAGCAGTTAATTGCCCTGTGCTTGTTATTTAAGGAGCAGGGGCGGAGCTAGCCATTCGGGCGCGAGCGGCTGAAGGGGTAGCACACAGTAAGTTTTGTCCCTCCCTGTAGGAAGATGTCTGGTATGGGTTTGTGTGTTTTTATGTTTTCTTTTCTGTTTCAGGTGATGGCTAGGGATGAGCTTCGAGTTCGAGTCGAACTCATGTTCGACTTGAACATTGCCTGTTCGGCGAACAACGAACAATTTAGGGTGTTCGCTGCAAATTCGAAAAGCCGCGGAAACCCTGTTAAAGTCTATGGGAGAAATCTAAAGTGCTAATTTTAAAGGCTAATATGCAAGTTATTGTCCTAAAAAGTATTTGGGGACCTGGGTCCTGTCCCAGGGGAAATGTATCAATGCGAAAAAAGTTTTAAAAACGGCTGTTTTTTCAGGAGCAGTGATTTTAATAATGCTAAAAGTGAAACAATAAAAGTGAAATATTCCTTTAAATTTCGTACCGGGGGGGGGGGGGGGGTGTAAAGTTAGCATGTGAAATAGCGCATGTTTTCCGTACTTAGAACTGTCTCTGCACAAAGTGTCATTTCTGAAAGAAAAAACTGACTTGCGGCTATAATGAATTGTCAGCTCTGGCAATTCAGAGCAAATTCATTCATAATTCAAATTCATTCAGGTCATCCATTAAATTGACGGCGGGGTTCCCCTTAATATCCATTCCAGACCTGAAGGTCCTGGTAATTGAATTTGGGGGGACCCCCACGCAATTTTTTTTTTTTATGAATGAATTCGCTCTAAATTGCCAGAGCCGACAATTCATTATAGCCGCAAGTCAGTTTTAAATGTATTTTTTTCTTTCAGAAATGACACTTTGTGCAGAGACAGTTCTAAGTACGGGAATCATGCGCTATTTCACATGCTAACTTTACACCCCCCCTAGGTACGAAATTTAAAGGAATATTTAACTTTTATGGTTTCACTTTTAGCATTATTAAAATCATTGCTCCCGAAAAAACTGCCGTTTTTAAAAGTTTTTTTTGCATTGATATATGTCCCCTGGGACATGAGACCAGGTCCCCAAACACTTTTTAGGACAATAACTTGCATATTAGCATTTAAAATTAGCACTTTAGATTTCAAACGTCCGATTCCCATAGACTTTAATAGGGTTCTAAAGTTCACACGAACATTTGATGTGTTCGCAAGTTCTGGTGCGAACCGAACAGGGGGGTGTTCGGCTCATCCCTAGTGGTGGCAGGGGTCTATGGTTCCTGAGGGTCGGATGGTGGTTGATATATACATATTTATATGGATATATCATATATGGTTGGTACGGGTTGGGGCCTGTAGCCGTATAGGCACCTTCCCTATCTGGGTATATGGGCTATTAGTCATCAGGCTGTATGAAGAAAGTAGGATCGAGTCATTTGTCTCTGAGCTAGTGGGAGCACGGCTAGAGGCCAGGATACGATGGTGATGATGGACAGCCGATGAGATAGCATTTTCTTACCTTCTCCCAGGAACCTCTGACACAGCAGTAAAATAAAGTTTCTTTTGTTTGGGTTAAAATGTTTATGTAATAATAGTGTTAATATATATATTTATTAAAAAAAAATAATATATATAAAAAAATATATATATATATATATATATATATATATATATATATATATATATATATATATATATATATATATATATATATATATATATATATATATAATTTTTTATTTTTTTTATTAAATTTTTTTTATTTTATAAATTATTTTTTATATCTTTTGGATTTAATCAAGGGGCCTTTGTTGGCCATTTAATCCAGAAGGTGTCATGTGTTTAATCTAGCAAGCAATATCTGTATGGGGTGATAGGGTGGTTTATACACTCTCAAACCATCTGAGCTATACTTGCCTCTCACACTCAAATGCTAATTGCATACAGTATTCTCATATGCTACGTGCTTGACATTTGTTGGTAATAATATATGGGCTTGCGCCCTAAAATATTGAACATGTTTGTTTTTTACGCTAAGGGTTGAAGGTATGTTATACCTGCTCCCTTAGTAGCCTAATGCATTCCTTTATGTTAAGTGATATGATGTAGAGAACCCCCAAACTCCTTTTCTCTGATTGGAGTGACGCCTGGGGTCCAGTACTTATAATCACATGCATAGAGAAGTGCATTAGAATATTTAATGCAGTTGGGCCTCACTCAGGTCTATCGTAACATTTTAAGGCTAACGGTTCAAGGTATGTTGTAATACCTCAACCTTTAATAGCTCAACGCATTCTATATGTGAGAGAGATGATGTAGTGAACCCCTACACTCCTTTTTCTCTGACTGGAGTGACGTCTGGGGTCCAGTACTGAAATTCACATTGCATAGAGACCTGTGTTGAATTCCTTCCCTAACCACAGTTGTGGTTCACTCCAGTTCACCGTAGTTTGTGACACATATGTGGCTTTTGGGGTCTCTGTGACCCCAGGTTGCCGAGCTCCGACCCTCGAAGCTTGATCTTTTTTTGTTTTGTTTCACCTGCCTCCCCTGACTGCATGTCCCTGCTGCCAAGATATAGCTTCCTCCACTTTGAAACCAGGAACCAGGCATTATACAGTCATGGCCAAACAACAGAAAGAGGAGAAGAGAACTGTCTGAAGACTTGAGAACCAAAATTGTGCAAAAATATCAACAATCTCAAGGTTACAAGTCCATCTCCAGAGATCTAGATTTGCCTTTGTCCACAGTGCGCAACATTATCAAGAAGTTTTCACCCCATGGCACTGTAGCTACTCTCTCTGGGCGTGGACGGAAGAGAAAAATTGATGAAAGGTTGCAACGCAGGATAGTCTGGATGGTGGATCAGCAGCCCCAAACAAGTTCCAAAGAAATTCAAGCTGTCCTGCAGGCTTAGGGAGCATCAGTGTCATCGCAAACTATCCGTCGACATTTAAATTAAATGAAACGCTATAGCAGGAGACCCAGGAGGACCCCACTGCTGACACAGACATAAAAAAGCAAGACTACAGTTTGCCAAAATGTACTTGAGTAAGCCAAAATCCTTCTGGGAAAACGTCTTGTGGACAGATGAGACCAAGATAGAGCTTTTTGGTAAAGCACATCATTCTACTGTTTACCGAAAATGGAATGAGGCCTACAAAGAAAAGAACACAGTACCTACAGTGAAATATGGTGGAGGTTCAGTGATGTTTTGGGGTTGTTTTGCTGCCTCTGGCACTGGGTGCCTTGAATGTGTGCAAGGCAATATGAAATCTGAGGATTACCAAAGGATTTTGGGTCGCACTGTAGAGCCCAGTGTCAGAAAGCTGGGTTTGCTTCCGAGATATTGGGTCTTCCAGCAGGAAATGGCCCCAAACATACATCAAAAAGAACCTAAAAATGGATGGCAACAAAGCGCTGCAGAGTTCTAAAGTGGCCAGCAATGAGTCCAGATATAAATCCCATTTAACACCTGTGGAGAGATCTTAAAATTGCTGTTGGCCTTCCAATAAGAGAGACCTGGAGCAGTTTTCAAAGGAAGAGTGGTCCAAAATTCAGGGTGAGAGGTGTAAAAAGCTTATTCATGGTTATAGGAAGAGACTGATTTCAGTTATTTTTTCCAAAGGGTGTGCAACCAGATATTAAGTTAACCACTTTAGCCCCGGGCCTGTTTTTCAGAGTCGGTGTTTACGAGACAAAACCATTTTTTTTTGCTAGAAAATTACTTAAAACCCCCAAACATTATATATTTTTTTTTTCTAACACCCTAGAGAATAAAATGGAAGTCATTGCAATACTTTTTGTCACACCGTATTTGCGCAGCGGTCTTACAAGCGCACTTTTTTTGGAAAAAATTCACTTTTTTAAATGAAAAAATAAGACAACAATAAATTTGGCCCAATTTTTTTATATATTGTGAAAGATAATGTTACGCCGAGTAAAATGATACCCAACATGTCACGCTTAAAAATTTCGCCCGCTCGTGGCATGGCGTCAAACTTTTACCCTTAAAAATCTTGATAGGCGACGTTTAAAAAATTCTACAGGTTGCATTTTTTGAGTTACAGAGTAGGCCTAGAGCTAAAATGAATGCTCTCGCTCTAACGATCGCGGCGATACCTCACTTGTGTGGTTTGAATACCGTTTTCATATGTCGGCGCTACTCGAGTATACGTTCACTTCTACGCGCGAGCTCGTCGGGATGGGGCGCTTTAAAAAAATGTTTTTTTGCTTTTCGCATTTATTTTTATTTATTTTACAATTTTTAACACTGAAAAAAAAAAAAAAAAAAAACATTATCACTTTTATTCCTATTACAAGGAATGTAAACATCCCTTGTAATAGAAAAAAGCATGACAGGTCCTCTTAAATATGAGATCTGGGGTCAAAAAGACCTCAGATCTCATATTTAGGCTTAAATGCAAAAAAAAAAAAAAAAATTTGGAAATGTCATTTTTTCAAATGACAAAAAAAAAAATGTTTCTTTAAGACGCTGGGCGGGACTGACGTTTTGACGTCACTTCCGCCCAGCGGAGCTATGGGGACGGGCGAAGGAGATTTTTCCTTCAGTCTCGTCCCCGCTCAGCTGCCGGATGGTCGCGATCTCCTCCGCCGCTACCGACGGCTCCGGTAAGCGGCGGAGGGCGCGGAACAGCGGCGGGAGGGGGGGGGCCCCTCTCCCGCCACCGATAACGGCGATCTCGCAGCGGATTCGCCGCGGAGACCGCCATTATCGTTAACACGGCCGCCCACAGAAGAGATGAATATCTCGATTGTGGCAGCAGCTGCTACCGTTACCGAGATATTCATCTCTAAAGTGATGACGTATAACGGCGGTGGGCGGTCGGTGTAAGAATGTAAAATTAATAACTAATATTCTTATAGCTTCAAGGGCGTATCTGAATGAAGATCATTCATAGTCAGGTTGATTTGAAAATAACGTGTGAGTTTATTGTCACACAGGTGGCATCACAAACACAATGAAAAATAGTATAAAGTTCAGTTTAGCGTAGATGAAAATATCTGGAATTGGATCGATAGTATTGTAGCAAGCTTATGAAAGCATGTGAGCTGCCTTCAAGCCATTTTGTCTCAGAGATTTTCCAAAGTGAAGCAGGAAATGACGTTCTTAGACTTCTGGCTTCAGCTGTTCTCCTTGTCAATATGTCAGTATGTCAGTGTTGTCTTTCAAAGAGGGTGTGAATGAGAGTGTCTTAGTTTAAGTGTGTATCAGTGTGTCATGTAAGTGTGTGGTGCAAATGTGTCCAGCCTTCTTTAAAGCAAAGCTTAAATATATGTTACAAGTGAACGTCATGACCTCATACGGCCCAGGCTTAGACCCTTGTATGGCAAATATTAATATCTGCTAGGTTCAGCAATATGAAGATCTTAGCACAGAGTCGTATGGAGTTTGATTGACAGGCACACATGTGACACTCTATACTTAGAATATACTGAGTGGTGTGCAGATGATGCAATGTCATAAAACCTATATTATCAGCTATAAAGCTATAACTTCATTAAGTAACTATATACTAATACATATTAGTATGACTAAGACTTCACTTAAACTAGCTCTAAATAATTAAACAACAATATCAAATAAATAGCTAAGTTATGGATTATCTGCTTTAACTTTAAAGCATGTAAAAACATGTCAGCTCTGACACATGAACTCTATGGGCCTGATTTACCAAGCCTTTACTCCATGACTCATGGAGTAAAAGCAGGAGTAGCAGCCGTTTGGCCATTTACTAAAGAAATACGCTGCTAGTGCAGTGTATTTCCCTAGTTACTAATGTGCTCCGTGCGCCCAGGAGAGGGTGCATTGTGCACCAGTACAGACCTGGCGCACGGCACATTAAACTATAAATTGCGGGGGTTTGGGCGGGAGTTTATTAAGGGGGGAGGTGGGGGGATGCAGGGGAAGTGAAGTGACATGTGTTTTGAAGTGTTTGGCGGGCCGAATTGAAAGGGAAAGTGTTTTTTGAAAACAGATCCCCGTACGCTTGCACAGTGCGCCTGAACCTCGGGAGGTTCATTTGCATACTGGGCATGCGCAGAGAGAAAAGTCAGGGATTCCCGTGCGCCTTGTCAGTACGCCGTGAAAATCTTGGTAAATACCAAGCGGCGTACCCGTGAATGCGCTGCGTGACGCGGCGCACGGGAATCTCCGAGCTGTTTTCAGCCCTGAAGGGGAACTCGGCGCCAAATTTCAAACTTGAAATCGGCGCGGGTCCCCCTTCAGGGCTACATTAGGCTCTTAGGCTTGGTCCGGAACGTGAGGGGTTAAACCCGCGCCGATTCGGCGCGGGGGTCCCCCCCAGATCCAAACCAAGCCCTCATCCCAAGCATGCAGTCTGGCCCGGACAGGAATGGGGGAGGGGACGAGCGAGCGGCCCCCCCCCCTCCTGAGCCGTACCAGACCGCATGCCCTCAACATGGGGGAGTGTGTGCTGTGGGGGAGGGGGGCACTGCCCCCCCACCCCAAAGCACTCTTGCCCCCATGTCGATAGGGACAAGAGCCTCTTCCCGACAACCCTTGCCGTTGGTTGTCGGGGTATGCGGGCGGGGCTAATCGGAATCTGTGAGCTCCCTTTAATAAGGGGGCCCCCAGATGCCGGCCCCCCACCCTATGTGAATGAGTATGGGGTACATCGTACCTCTACCCATTCACATGGGGGAAATGTA
This sequence comes from Rana temporaria, assembly GCF_905171775.1. NCBI lineage: Eukaryota > Metazoa > Chordata > Amphibia > Anura > Ranidae > Rana > Rana temporaria. The sequence goes on along the minus strand of NC_053501.1, from coordinate 91,251,569 downwards.
AAGTAAAAAAAAAACACCACACAGAATAAAATATTTTATTAATCTGCTCCGGAGCCCCCCCTTTCTTCTTTAGCTCTCTTAGAAGGGGGGGTTTCTTCTCTCCCGATCTTCCGCCGGGACCCTGGGCTTCGGTGATTTCTGCCGGGGGAGGGCGCCATCCCTCGGTCCTCTCCGGAGCCTTCCGCCGGATGCCCCCACCCCATTAAAGCTCTTTTTCATTAGGGAGGGGCATCCGGACTTCGGGGTCTTCTGCCGGGGGATGGCGCCTATCCCCCGGTCTTTCCGGTGCCTTCCGCCAGGGTTCCGGTCTTCCTGGTCTTCTGCCGGGGGGTGCGCCAACTCCCCGGTCTTTTCTCTTCTGTCTTCTCTGCTCCCTCTTCTGCCTGGCTCCCCCGCGGAGCCAGGGCTTTCTTCCGTCTTCTTTCTTCTCTCTTCCTTCTTCTGCCTGTCTCCTCCGGGAGCACAGGGCTTGTCTCCGCTGTCTTCTTCCTTCTTTCCTTCTCTTCCATTGGATGTTGACACGACGAGGTCCGGCGCTGGAATGCCGTCTGAGCAGTGGGCATGGACTTATATAGGGCAATGCCACCATGTGACCTCAACCCATGTGACATCACATTCCCATCATGCCCAGGGAATGTGATGTCACATGGGTTGAGGTCACATGGTGGCATTACCCTATATAAGTCCATGCCCGCCGCTGACACGGCATGTCAGCGCGGAACCTCGTCGTGTCAACATCGAATGGAAGAGAAGGAAGAAGACAGCGGAGACAAGCCCTGTGCTCCCGGAGGAGACAGGCAGAAGAAGGAAGAGAGAAGAAAGAAGACGGAAGAAAGCCCTGGCTCCGCGGGGGAGCCAGGCAGAAGAGGGAGCAGAGAAGACAGAAGAGAAAAGACCGGGGAGTTGGCGCACCCCCGGCAGAAGACCAGGAAGACCGGAACCCTGGCGGAAGGCACCGGAAAGACCGGGGGATAGGCGCCATCCCCCGGCAGAAGACCCCGAAGTCCGGATGCCCCTCCCTAATGAAAAAGAGCTTAAATGGGGTGGGGGCATCCGGCGGAAGGCTCCGGAGAGGACCGAGGGATGGCGCCCTCCCCCGGCAGAAATCACCGAAGCCCAGGGTCCCGGCGGAAGATCGGGAGAGAAGAAACCCCCCCTTCTAAGAGAGCTAAAGAAGAAAGGGGGGGCTCCGGAGCAGATTAATAAAATATTTTATTCTGTGTGGTGTTTTTTTTTTTACTTTACATTTCCCCCATGTGAATGGGTAGAGGTACGATGTACCCCATACTCATTCACATAGGGTGGGGGGCCGGAATCTGGGGACCCCTTTATTAAAGGGGTCTCTCAGATTCTGATAAGCTCTCCGCCCGCATACCCCGACAACCAACGGCCAGGGTTGTCGGGAAGAGGCTCTTGTCCCTATCGACATGGGGGCAAGAGTGCTTTGGGGTGGGGGGGCAGTGCCCCCCTCCCCCACAGCACACACTCCCCCATGTTGAGGGCATGTGGTCTGGTATGGCTCAGGAGGGAGGGGGGCGCTCGCTCGTCCCCACCCCCATTCCTGTCTGACCAGACTGCGTGCCTGGGATAAGGGCTTGGTTTGGATCTTGGGGGGGGGGGGGGCACGCTATTTTTTTGGGCCCCGGTTTAACCCCTTATGTTCCAGACCAAGCCTAAGAGCCTGGTATGCACCTGGAGGGAACCCACCTTATTTTTTTTGGGGGGGTCTGGAGTTCCCCTTCATGAACAGCGATCTGTCATTTACACATGTCAGTCCCATCCCCCCCCCCTACAGTTAGAACACACCCAGGGAACATATTTAACCCCTCCCTCGCACCTAGTGTTAACCCCTTCCCTGCCAGTGGCATTTTTTGAGTAAGCAATGCATTTTTTACAGCACTGATCGCTGAAAAATGCCAATGGTTCCAAAAAAGTGTTTGATGTGTCCGCCATAATGTCGCAGTACCGATAAAAATCGCTGATCGCCCCAATAACTAGTTAAAACAACAAAAAAAAAAAATTTGTAGACGCTATACCTTTTGCAAAAACCAAACACTAAACGCTATTTGCGATTTTTTGGAACCAAAAAGATGTAGAATACGTATCGGCCTAAACTGAGGGGTTTTTTAGTTTTTTGAATATATATTTTTGGGGATATTTATTATAGCAAAAAGTAAAAAGAATTTTTACATATGTGGGCGGGACTTACGCAAGTCCCGCCCACATATATAAACATCGTTCAAACCACACATGTGAGGTATTGACGCGTGCGTTAGAGCGAGAGCAATACTTTTACCACTAGACTTTCTTTGTAACTATAAACTGGTAACCTGGAAAAAAAAATAAAAGGTCGCCTATGGGGATATTCACGGAATTCATTTTGGCCCCATTGCAGGAGTGTTTCCAATAGTAAAGCGTGACATGTAAGGTATCTATTTACTCAGTGTAACATCATCTTTCACATTATCCCCAAAAATTGGGCTCACTTTTGTGTTTTGTTAATTTTTAACCACTTGAGCCCGGACCATATTTCTGGTCAATGACCGGGCAAGTTTTTGTGATTCGGCGCGGCGTCGCTTTAACTGACAATTGCGCAGTCGTGCGACGTGGCTCCCAAACTAAATTGGCAACCTTTTTTTTCACACAAATAGATTATTAAATGTGCGTGTTTACTTCTGTCTTTAACACCTCCCCTTCAGGCTGGAAAGCATCAGATCAGGGGAAACAAAAAAAAAAAGCTCTCATTCCATTGCAGCTTGGTTCCTACATGTGTGATGAACTGAGCATGCTCAAACACTTAGAAAAAAAATATCCTTTCTTTTTAAAAGGTGAAAAACACTCATTGGATGCTCATAGAGCGTGGTTTGGGTTAATTGCAGGTGTGCCCAATTACAAGCTCACCCAAACTAGAGACTGCAATTTGGTCATGTGATTTCAATTGCTTCATTACTAGCACTGTTATAAAAAGCTTGGATCGATCAGTCCTCAGCTGCCCTCAGAAGGGGCAGGCTGGCAGAAATGCTGTTGCTAAACACAAATGTGGTTTGTTGCATGGGTTTTGTTTTATTTTGCCAATGGTTTTGGTTTATTTTTAAATAATGTTCACTTTGATGTATTTGTCTATGTGGCCTTATTTTATGAAAAATGTGTAAAGCTATGGTTAATTAGAATTTTGAAATGTATTTTTGTTTGTTTGTCTTTTTTTGCTTTCCTTGTTTTGTTGACCAATAAAAATTACTTTAAAATTGTTAAGTTTGTCTTTTGTTACTTTTTCATGCTACATATGTTGACAGCTGCAGCTGAACTAGGTTTGGGCCTAACAAATTATGTGTGATTTTTGTCTAAGCTTCTTTCCTGGTGTGTAATCATGAAATGTTTGCCATGTTTATTCTCCCTGACTTTAAAGACAAAAACTGGTAAGTATTTTATTTATTCTGCAGTGGTCCTCAGCCCTCAAGTACCCCCGACAGGACATGTTTTGGGGATTTCTCTTATCAAGAATTGCTGTCCAGACTATTTTAAAGCACATGTGCAAGATGAAGGAAAACCTGCAAACATGGCCTGTGGGGGGGGGGTTTGCTATTGGTGGACAGGCTTGACGTGCTGATTTACAGCACTGTGCTTAAATCTAGCGCAAGGCAATCCTATTCAAATTGTGGGTGTTTGAGGGAAGCCAAGTGAGTGTTAGAACCCCTGCTTTGTGTTTTTTTATTTTTGTGTTGAGCTTTGTGTCCCTTTTCTTAAAATTGGCTTCACTTCCTGTCACACAGCTGAACAGGAAGTGAGGTTAAAACCCTACCAGTGTCATTTCTTGGGGACACCGGTCAATCTAACTAGTGTCCCCATTAAGCAAATTGCACTCCAGCACTGCTGTGTACACCCCAAATCATGGGTCTTCAAACTACGGCCCTCCAGTTGTTCAGGAACTACAATTCCCATCATGCCTAGTCATGTCTGTGAATGTCAGTGCATTACAAGGCCTCATGGGATGTGTAGTTCTACAACAGCTGGAGGGCCGTAGTTTGAGGATCCCTGCCCCAAATGATTATTTAGTTTGGGGTTTAGTAAAGGCAAAGCCACTCTGCAGTACAAGCATAGTTGCTGAAAATCTGAGAGGAAGCACTGATGGTTTTAACATCCAATCCTGTAGAAGCAAAGTTGTTTTGTTTTCTTCCTTGCTTTGCACTTGTAGGAGTGGATTTGCCTTTAGTAAATGGACCCCAAAGTCCAAGATCCCTAATAATTTGGGGTGTACACAGCAAAATGCTAGAGTGCAATTTACATAATGGGAAACTATTTAGATTGATCTGTGTCCACAAGAAAATATATTAGTAAGGTTTTACCCTCACTTCCTGTTTGGCTATGTGACAGGAAGTGAATGAATTAGAAAGGGTGAAGACACCTCACAAATGTTGTCACTATCAGGGGTGCAGACATCCCCAAAAAAATGAGCAGATAATACTTATTTGCAAATTAATAATTTTTTAGTTAACATTGGGTGGGGTGCTCTAACACACATTCCTACATATTAGCAACGCTCTATCCTGGCCTATTGGCATGGTTATATTTTCTTAGGGCTCTCAATAAAACTCTATGAAATTTGTGCTTAAACTAGAACCAGGGGCGGACTGACAACTCATGGGGCCCCCGGGCAATAGAAGATTATGGGGCCCCTCTGGCTTACAGATGACCACCACGCCAGGAGGTAGTGCAGAGGCGGGCAGCTAAAATCTTGGGATATTCACATTAAAAGCATGTCATTTTCGGACATATCAGGGACAGATCTAAAAAAAACACAGATTTTTACATACTGTCCCTGGTTTTACTGAGCCTGGCAACCCGGATAGGGCCCCCTAGTGGCATGGGGCCCTCGGGCAGTGCCCGAGTGACTCAATGGTCAGTCCGCCCCTGACTAGAACTATAATCAACACGTTTTATTTTCTTTAATTTGGGATAGAGTGAGGGAGGGTTATAGGCCCTGTCAGTTTATTTTGGATTATCTGTGTCCAATTGGGGAGATTTGCCTTCACTTCCTGCCCCATAGCCAAACAGGAAGTGAGAGAAAAACTATGCAAATTAACCACTTCCCGCCCAGCCTATGGCCGATTTACGTCCGGGAAGTGGTTACACAATCCTGACAGGACGTCCTGCAGGATTTCATGCCGCACGCGCCTGTGGGGGCACGCAGCGCGGCGATCGGTGATGCGGGGTGTCAGTCTGACACCCTGCATCTCCGATCTCGGTAAAGAGTCTCTCACGGAGACGGAGACTCTTTACCACGTGATCAGCCGTGTCCAATCACGGCTGATCACGATGTAAACAGGAAGAGCCATCGATGGCTCTTCCTCACTCGCGTCTTACAGACGCGAGTATAGGAGAGCCGATCGGCGGCTCTCCTGACAGGGGGCGTTCGCGCTGATTGTTTATCAGCGCAGCCCCCCCTCGGATCACCACACTGGACCACCAGGGATGCCCACCCTGGACCACCAGGGTGTGCAAAAAAAAAAAAATTATAGAACAAAAAAACAAAAAGCATTAAAAAATAAGAAAAAAGATGCCAATCAGTGCCCACAAATGGGCACTGACTGGGAAAATCAGTGCCACCCCACAGTGCCCATCCATGCACAGTGCCCACCTATCAGTGCCCACCTGTGCCACCCATAAGTATCCATCAGTGCCACCCATAAGTGCCGCCCATAAGTATCCATCAGTGCCACCCATAAGTGCCGCCCATCTGTGCCGCCCATCAGTGCCGCCTATGAGTGCCCATCAGTGCCGCATAGCAGCGCCGCCAATCAATGCCACCTCATCTGTGCCGTCAGTACTACCTCATCGATGTCCATCAGTGCCATCTCATCGGGGCCCATCAGTGCCGCCATATCAGTGCCCGTAATTGAAAGAGAAAAACTTATTTACAAAAAAATTAACCTAAAAAAAGAAAAAGGTTTTTTTGTTTCAAAATTTGCAGTCTTTTTTTAGTTGTTGCGCAAAAAAAAAAACGCAGAGGTGATCAAATAACAACAAAAGAAAGCTCTATTTGTGGGGAAAAAAGGACGCCAATTTTGTTTGGGTACAGTGTTGTATGACCGCGCAATTGCCATTCAAAGTGCGACAGTGTTGAAAGCTGAAAATTGGCTTGGGCGGGAAGGTGCGTAAGTGCCTGGTATGGAAGTGGTTAAGGGAATCCAGTGCCCCCCCAGAACTAGTGTGTGGGTCCCCTGAAAATTACTGGGCGGGGTTATACAAAAACAGGGTGTGACCTTGACAGGAAGGGGTGGGTCATTTTTCTATTAGGAGGTGCAGATATGTAGTCAGGCCTAGGGCAGAACCAAACCTTAATATACTACTGCATATTAGGGCTTATTTAGACCGGAACCGATTTACAGCGTGTTTTTATATTGTGGGAGGAAACCCACGCAGGCACAGGGAGAACATGCAAACTCCATGCAGATGCTGTCACGGGCGGGATTCGAACCAACGACTCTTTTGCTGCTAGGTCAAAGTGCTATACACTACACCACTGTGGTGAACGAACATGATTGCAGCTGAAAGCATGAGATCTTTTTTTTTTTTTTCAATACCATGCTTTCCAGCCTTATTGACCCCGCCTCTCTCCATAAAGAGGACCTGTCACACACTAGTCCTATTACAAGGGATGTTTACATTCCTTGTAATAGGAAGAAAACTGATCATTTTTTTTTTATTTTTTTATTTCAGTGTAAAACATTATAAAACTAAATAAAAATAAATAAGAAAACCCCAAAAAAAAATTTTAAAGCGCCCCGTCGCGACGAGCTCGCGCACAGAAGCAAACGCATACGCGAGTAGCGCCCGCATATGAAAACAGTATTCAAACCACACAAGTGAGGTATCGCCGCGATCGTTAGAGTGAGAGCAATAATTCTAGCCCTAGACCTACTCTGCAACTCAAAAAATGCAACCTGTAGAATTTTTTAAACGTCGCCTATCGAGTTTTTTAAAGGGTAAAAGTTTGACGCCATGCCACGAGCGGGCGCAATTTTTAAGCGTGACATGTTGGGTATCATTTTACTCGGCGTAACATTATCTTTCACAATATAGAAAAAAATTGGGCAAAATGTATTGTTGTCTTATTTTTTAATTCAAAAAAGTGATTTTTATCCAAAAAAAGTGCGCTTGTAAGACCGCTGCGCAAATACGGTGTGACAAAAAGTATTGCAATGACTGCCATTTTATTCCCTAGGATGTCTGCTAAAAAAAAATATATAATGTTTGGGGGTTCTGATTAATTTTCTAGCCAAAAAATTGTGATTTTCACATGAAGGAGAGAAGTGCCAGAATTAACCCGGTGGGCAAGTGGTTAAAGTACTCATGGCTATAAAGAATAGAGTCATTGCTCATTAAAAAAAAAAAAAAAAAGGGGGTCCCTCCAAATTAAATTACCAGGCCCTTCAGGTCTGGAATGGATATTAAGGGGAACCCCGCCGTAAAAACCCCCAAAAAAAAAGACGTGCGGTTCCCGGCAAATATCCATTCCAGACCCTTCAGGTCTGGTGTGGATTTTAAGGGGAACTCCACCCCAAATTGAAAAAAAAAATGGCGTGGAGTCCCCCTAAAAATCCACACCAGACCCTTATCCGAGCACGTTGACCTGGCCGGCCGCAGAAAAGAGGGGGGGACAGAGTGCGGCCCCCCCCCTCTCCTGAACCGCACCAGGCCACATGCCCTCAACATGGGGAGGATGTCCCCATGTTGATGGGGACAAGGGTCTCATCCCCACAACCCTTGCCCGGTGGTTGTGGGGGTATGCAGGCGGGGGGCTTATCAGAATCTGGAAGACCCCTTTAACAAAGGGGACCCCCAGATCCTGGCCCCCCCCTATGTGAAATGGTAATGGGGTACATTGTACCTCTACCATTTCACCCCAAAAAAAATGTCAAAGTGATAAAAATGACAGTAGCCGGTTTTTGACAAATCTTTTAATAAAGTCTTCTTTTCTTCTTTCCTTCGGGGTTCTTCCGCTGCTTCTTCTCGTCCACATCTTGCCCGACGTCTTCTTCTATCTTCTCAGTCCGTCCTTCCGCCTTCTGGTCCCGCATCTTGCCCGTTGTCTTCTCCGTCCGCCTCCTCGTCCGCATCTTGGGTCTTCTGCGGTCTTCTTCTCGGTCCGCCGCCTTCTCGTCCCCTGCGTTTGAATTGTAATTGGCCGCCGTTTTCCCGCTCCTGGGACCCGCCCCCCTCTGACGCCACAAGTAAACTCCTTAGAAGGTCATGTGCGTCAGAGGGGGGCGGGGTCGCAGAGCGTCACACAGCGGGGGAATTCAATTTCAATCGCGCCGCCCGGAGAAGAAGTTCCCGCCGTGTCACACTCATGTGACCCCGCCCCCCTCTGACGCACATGACCTTCTAAGGAGTTTACTTGTGGCGTCAGAGGGGGGCGGGTCCCAGGAGCGGGAAAACGGCGGCCAATTACAATTCAAACGCAGGGGACGAGAAGGCGGCGGACCGAGAAGAAGACCGCAGAAGACCCAAGATGCGGACGAGGAGGCGGACGGAGAAGACAACGGGCAAGATGCAGGACCAGAAGGCGGAAGGACGGACTGAGAAGATAGAAGAAGACGTCGGGCAAGATGTGGACGAGAAGAAGCAGCGGAAGAACCCCGAAGGAAAGAAGAAAAGAAGACTTTATTAAAAGATTTGTCAAAAACCGGCTACTGTCATTTTTATCACTTTGACATTTTTTTTGGGGTGAAATGGTAGAGGTACAATGTACCCCATTACCATTTCACACAGGGGGGGGGTCAGGATCTGGGGGTCCCCTTTGTTAAAGGGGTCTTCCAGATTCTGATAAACCTCCCGCCCGCATACCCCCACAACCACCGGGCAAGGGTTGTGGGGATGAGACCCTTGTCCCCATCAACATGGGGACATCCTCCCCATGTTGAGGGCATGTGGCCTGGTGCGGTTCAGGAGAGGGGGGGGGCCGCACTCTGTCCCCCCCTCTTTTCTGCGGCCGGCCAGGTCAACGTGCTCGGATAAGGGTCTGGTGTGGATTTTTAGGGGGACTCCACGCCATTTTTTTTTTCAATTTGGGGTGGAGTTCCCCTTAAAATCCACACCAGACCTGAAGGGTCTGGAATGGATATTTGCCGGGAACCGCACGTCTTTTTTTTTTTTGGTTTTTACGGCGGGGTTCCCCTTAATATCCATTCCAGACCTGAAGGGCCTGGTAATTTAATTTGGGGGAACCCCTACACATTTTTTGGTTTGTTTTATGAATGAATCCCTTTAGAATTGTCAGAGCCGACAATTCATTATAGCCGCGTGTGAATTTTTAAATGACTTTTTTCCTTCAGAATGTCACTTTGTGCAGGGGGAGTTCTAAGTGCGGGAAAAATGCGCTATTTCACATGCTGACATTACACCCCCCCTAGGTACGAAATTTAAAGGAATATTTCACTTTTATTGTTTCACTTTAAGAATTATTAATTTCACTGCTCCCGAAAAAACGGCCGTTTTAAAAAATAAAAAAAGCATTGATACATGTTCCCTGGGGCAGGACTGAGGTCCCCAAACACTTTTTAGGACAAAACTTGCAGATTAGCCTTTAAAATGAACACTTTTGATTTCTCCCATAGACTTCTATAGGGAGTTCGGCGTGGCTTTACATATTAGTTTCAATGCGCCGGCTGCTACGCTGGTTCATGCGCCTGATTAAGCCTCCACCCGGAGTACTAATTAATGCATGAACCAGCGCAGCGCACATAGCTTAGTAAATCAGGCCCTATGTGTATACTTATCTGTTAGCCTGCTGACCTCCTGAACTCATGTCAAATTTGGACATAGTAGAACAACTGCCTGACATTCAAATCTTATGTCATTCTCAAATTGGCTATCCGTAATGCTCAGTTTTGGATAGAAGAATTATGTCATATCAATTGATCAAGGTCATTCATTCATACCTAATTATTATGATTAATCATAAATCAAAATATGTTTTGCAAGCTTGCCATGAATTGCCGAATTATGAATTTGGAATAATATTCTAACAATCCCCCCTGAATTATGATTAATCATACTAAATCATTTAATACACACATACATACATTCATATCTCATTTTCTCCACCTTGTATCAAACGATTGGACACGATATTCCTCAGAACTGAAGCAACTAGAAATTTTCCTTTTCCTAAATGCTTTACTCTTTACTTTTAACTCTTCTTAGATCTATCTAATCAAAATCTTACCAGAAATAATGGTATAGATTTTAAAAATGTATAACATAATGATGACTAATATCAATAATTATTAATATTAATAATAATAATAATAATAATGAAAATTATTATTATTAAAATAAGTAAATAATGCAATAATATATTTCCATATATGTGCTCAAATAATATTTTAGCTCTTTGGAAATATACTTTATACTCTATTAATGATATCTTTCTTAAGTTATGAACAAAAAATGTTCTATTAACTAGAATGAGTGTGCTAACATTCAATATGTGAATAAATAAAAATAAATAAAAATAATAATCCTAACTTCATGTGAACATTAATATCATAATAATTGGATAATCAAAAAATGTATATGTATATGTGAACAAATGTTTCAGTCCTAAATTGTTTATCTATAGTAGATAGATAAAGTTCCTTCCGATTAATGTTTCTTCATGAAATGTCTTTAAAATTTCTTCAAGTTCCATTAGGTTAGAAAAACCTTGATGAATAAGATAAAATAGTTCATAAATATGAAATATAAATCTTTTGTCAAATATTCTTCCAAAAAGGATCTCTTCTTTTAACTTCAAATTTCTCTTTGCTCTTTATAGAAGTTTGTTATCCTCCATATTTGTTTGATTGTAGATGCCATATCTGTAAAAGAGAGGCAGTATCATTACTCAGGAATAAAATATTTATATTAATTCTTGTACATTTTCATATTTTTTCAACAAATATTAAAACATTATGAGACAATAACTTTGTGAATTTGCTAAAACTATATGTGAAATACTATCTCATATTTTATTCAAAGAGATTTTCTGTGTGACTATGTACTTCTATGTACCTCTATGTACTTCTATGTACTTCCTTATCCTGTCTAAAAATTACCTAAATTATAACATATATGTACTGTGAAATTTAGATATGTCAGGACGCAATATTTCATTTTTCGGTCATGATACAAATTCTATTTCTAACGAACAAAGTTAGATTTCATATCACCCCAGAGATGACAATGGACTATGCCTTTGTTCTCACCTCTAAACGATTAGAAATATGCGTAACTGTATTCTGTGTTGGAGTTCTTACTTTAGTGTCAGAGTGTTCTGCAAGTACTTCAATGCATTTCTCAGCTCTTACGCTGGAAATCTGAGATAAAGACTTCTCAGCTACAGCTGTATAAACATGTGCTGGTGTAAATTTCTGTAGATGTCTTTCGTTCCCATCTATCTGAATGTGTATTTGTAATAAAGCTCTGAACCATAAAGGATATATTTTCTTAATTTCACTAAAATTACCTTCCTCAAAAATACCTTTTAATGAACAGTCAGGTGTCCGTACAATGGTTTTGTTTGATTTTACTATGCTCTCTGTAACTTTAATTGCATAGTAAACACTTAGAAGTTGCTTCACACCTGGCGCAAAAGTTTTTTCCAAAAATGATAAAACTCTGGAGAAATAGGCAATTATTTTCTCCTTACCTTCCTGTAACTGAAACAATGTTACTGAGATGGCATTCTCAGATACATGAGTTTTCAAAACAAACGATGTTTCAGGACAAACCTCTATTGTACTTAATGCTGGAGCATTCTGCAAATCTTTTTTCAACACTTCAAAAGCATTTTTCTCATTTGGACCCCACTGGTCAACTATATTACCTTTATTCCTTAAAAGTTTATATAGTGGATTAACTTTTCTGCGAAACAATGTACAAACTCTTTGCAATAATTTATTTTATGCAAAAATTTATGCAATGCCTTGTAAGTTGTTGGAGTTGGGATAACAGTAATATCCCTAACTGTTTCTTGCAACAATTGTATCTTTCCTTGACTAATTTGCATGTGAAGGAATTTCACTTGACTTTTCATCAGCTGAACTTTTGTTGTGTTTAATTTTAAACCTTCAGCTTGTAACATCATAAACAATTCAGACAAAAGAGCCATATGTTCATCGATATTCTGAGTACTCAGCAAAATCGTATCCACGTGCTGACAAATGCAATCTGGCCTAGAAAATTTAGAAAGTATTGTTGCTATAGTTTCATGAACTATACCATCACCAATACCTAGATCAGGTATTAATCGAGTGAACGTATAAGTCTCTTTCCTGAATGTGAACGCAAGTTTGTATTGACAACTTTTAGTTAAAGGAATGGAAAAATGGCTACCAGCGATTTCTAGTACAGAAAACACTTTGTTCTCAACATTCAAATGTAATTTTATGTTAGATTTATCAGGAAGAACTGGGCTATTTGTGATTTGTTTATCCAATGTTCTTACGTCAACTGATAAAGAATATGAATTATCAATATTTTTGATAGGCCAAATACAGTTATTTACCACTGATTTAGCTTTCTTTACAATTCCAAGTTGTACAAATTCTTGAATAATATCAGAAAGTGGACCAATTGATTCTGGTGGTAACTCACTCTGATCAAGAGGTTCTGGATCCTTTCCTTCAATATTTAATTCGGCACTTTTCAAAGTTCCAAAGTCATTTTTGAACTTTGACCACAAACTTGGAAAAGATTGTACCACTTCCTTTAAAGCACAATTTTCATCAATATCAGGCCACTTTTGTTCTGTAGACATATTGGTAACAGAACCAACATTACTGTATACAGAGGGATCAATCAGCACTGATTTGGGCCTAGATGGATCTTTCCAAATACTTTTATTAGCCAAATCAATCACCCACTTTTGTTTATTGATAACATCAATGCCAAGTATATTCTCTGCTTCGTGACAGACCCAAATGTTAATATTAGTTTTCACTAATCCAGGTACTTCAAATGTTACATTGGATACCTGTCTAGCAGTGGAATTACCTGTATTATTAAAACCCACTATATTACACATAGGAGAATTTGGTTTCACAGGTATGTTTTCTTTGATAAGGGTAATCTCAGATCCACTGTCTAAGAGACAATTAATATGTTTACCATTTATCAAACATTGTAAATATGGCCTCCCATTCTCATCCAAAACAATTGGTGCTACATATTGTAATGGCAGAGAAATTGAATCCGGGTGTGATTCTATTTTTGGCAATGGCAATAAACCTTCTTTTTCAGTGACAGCTCCTTTTGCCATATTGTCTGAACTACTGTGAACAGTCAAATTACTGATCTGTTTGACATCAGTGTCATAAGGCAATTCAGTCAAAATGTTATCTTGACATGAAAAATCAGGTTGCACAAAAGCTGATTTTTCATACTCCATATCTTTAGTTCTTATTTGTAAGTCACTCTTAAACTTAAAGCAATGTTTTTTCATATGGCCAAATCCATGACAGTAAAAACACATCATGGGGTCGTCTCCTTGACTCACTTGACTGCACCTGTCCTTGTCATTCCTGCTAAGACCTGTCGTTTCTAACACGTCTGTAGCCTGACTATTTTTGTCACATTGAATAATAGAAACCTCGTGTGCGAGACTGCTTTGATTCAATTGTCTCCTAATTTTGTCAATGAAACTTACTATAGCATTTAAATTTTGACGTTCCTGTACTATGGCCACTGAAGTTGGGTCAAGGTATTTAAATTTTTTTATGAAAGCCATTTTTAAACCTGGGTCAGTTTCATCATCTACTCCAAATATCATTTCATAAACCTTGCAAAATCTTGTTTTAAACCAAAATGGATCTTCTTCTGCAGTAGTCTGTAATAGATCTAGCATTTCTATGGTCGGTTTTTGTTCACCGGTCATACATAGCAATAATAGTCGCAATCTATCTGTGGCGTCATTTTGACCTTCATCATCACTAACAAGTGAATGGATTCGTTTAGCAAAATTAACAGGAATCCACAACTGAAAAATGTAATTGCGTTGATCGTTTGAAAGATTAAAACGATCTGCAAACATTTCAAATAAATCCCAATTAGAAAATACAGTAGCCTCAACGTCATAAATAGGAAAGTCTTTTAGAACCTTCATCAACTGATCATGAATTTGCAATTTAAGTTTTGCAGTCCTACATAATAAGTTTTTATGTTTCATTTCCATTTCATCAGTAGCATCAACATTCTCTATTTCCGAACTTTCCGGAAAATAAGATTGTAGCTTTGACTTGGTTTCAACCTTTTTGTCATCTGTATTTATTACAGCAATCTGTCTACTGTCATTTTGCAACTCTGGCAAAATAATTTTTTTAGATTTCTCTATTTGTTCCTCAAGATTCTCTATGTAATTACACAAAATCTCACAGTTAGAACAACTGAGAGCATCCTGGGACACATTTTCATGTATTCCTGTGTTCTGTACATTATTTGTCTCTGTCTGGTTTAGTGTACACACATTTTTGGCAGGTAAAATATCAATAATCATCTTATTAAATATTCTTACCAATTTCAATACATTACTTATTTTCTTACGTAATTTATTCACAGTAAACCTGGATTTGTCTATCTGGACATTGGAATTTAAGCATTCTTGGTACATATACAACCACAAGTGACTGTCATTTGGATAAAAACACACATCTTTAAATTCTAGCTTACTATCTCTAGCTATTTCATCTATAAAATTCATAATTTTTTTTTTTTTTACTCACCGTTATTAGAAGGATTTCTCGTCATCAACCGGCTGTTACTGGACTGTTGTCCACATCTGACGCGACACAAACGCCTCTTGCTTGATAGGTTCTGAACCATCTTTTTTCTCGAGACTTGAATATTCGCAAAGACTGCGCCAATCTCTCCCCCCCTCATCAAGGGTCGAGATTTCCGTAAAAATAGAGATAAGACAGTACTTTCTTTGGCTCGCCACTGTAAGAATGTAAAATTAATAACTAATATTCTTATAGCTTCAAGGGCGTATCTGAATGAAGATCATTCATAGTCAGGTTGATTTGAAAATAACGTGTGAGTTTATTGTCACACAGGTGGCATCACAAACACAATGAAAAATAGTATAAAGTTCAGTTTAGCGTAGATGAAAATATCTGGAATTGGATCGATAGTATTGTAGCAAGCTTATGAAAGCATGTGAGCTGCCTTCAAGCCATTTTGTCTCAGAGATTTTCCAAAGTGAAGCAGGAAATGACGTTCTTAGACTTCTGGCTTCAGCTGTTCTCCTTGTCAATATGTCAGTATGTCAGTGTTGTCTTTCAAAGAGGGTGTGAATGAGAGTGTCTTAGTTTAAGTGTGTATCAGTGTGTCATGTAAGTGTGTGGTGCAAATGTGTCCAGCCTTCTTTAAAGCAAAGCTTAAATATATGTTACAAGTGAACGTCATGACCTCATACGGCCCAGGCTTAGACCCTTGTATGGCAAATATTAATATCTGCTAGGTTCAGCAATATGAAGATCTTAGCACAGAGTCGTATGGAGTTTGATTGACAGGCACACATGTGACACTCTATACTTAGAATATACTGAGTGGTGTGCAGATGATGCAATGTCATAAAACCTATATTATCAGCTATAAAGCTATAACTTCATTAAGTAACTATATACTAATACATATTAGTATGACTAAGACTTCACTTAAACTAGCTCTAAATAATTAAACAACAATATCAAATAAATAGCTAAGTTATGGATTATCTGCTTTAACTTTAAAGCATGTAAAAACATGTCAGCTCTGACACATGAACTCTATGTGTATACTTATCTGTTAGCCTGCTGACCTCCTGAACTCATGTCAAATTTGGACATAGTAGAACAACTGCCTGACATTCAAATCTTATGTCATTCTCAAATTGGCTATCCGTAATGCTCAGTTTTGGATAGAAGAATTATGTCATATCAATTGATCAAGGTCATTCATTCATACCTAATTATTATGATTAATCATAAATCAAAATATGTTTTGCAAGCTTGCCATGAATTGCCGAATTATGAATTTGGAATAATATTCTAACAGTCGGCAAGTGGTTAAGGCCCCTTTCACACGGGGCAGTGGAGGTGCAATGGCGGCAGTATAGCACCACTAAAAATAGCGGCGCTACACCGTCGGAATTGCACCGGGATTCGGCCGCTAGCCGTGCGGTAAAAACCCCAGTTAACGGCCAAAAAAGGGTTAATACCGCCCCCGCAATGCGCTTCTGCAGGCATTATTACCGCGGTTTCCCATTGTTTTAAATGGGAAGGAGCGGTATACACAACGCTTCTCTCACCGCTCCAAAGATGCTGCTTGCAGGAGATTTTTTCCTCTCCTGTCAGTGCATCGCCTCAGTGTGAAAGCCCTCAGGCTTTCACATTGAGAAGGCTGGGCAGGAGTTTTTCAGGCGGTATTAAGGCACTATTTTTAGCGCTGTACCGCCTGAAAAACTCCTCAGTGTGAAAGGGGCCTTAGGGTGCCAAGAATTTTGACCAGCCCATTTTTGGAGTTTTGTGTGACATTGAGTCCAATTTGCTTATTTTCCCTCTCTTTTTTTTGTTTTATTCCAATACACACAAAGGGAATAAACATGTGTATAGCAAAACATGTGTTACTGCAATACTTTTCTGTGAGAAATACTTGATTTTCTGGAAAAAATTCTGGGGTGCCAAAAATTTCGGCCATGACTGTAGCTGAGCATTGCATCCAAGGACTAGACAACACCAGCTTAGGTGCAAACTGGAACTACTTTCATTGCAAATTCACACAGAATATATTCCACACAAAATCAGGTAAGAGCTTGATCAAATTATCCTAAATGCAATGCAAGTTGTAAACAGTAATATCATCAGTCTATCTAATGAACAGCTAACATAAACACAAACAGTGATCTTAATTAACAACTAGTCACCTAGGCAGGCCAAGGTGACTCAGGTCAGTGCCTGCCCAGACAGTTTGGCCCCAGAAAGAAGACCCAGGGCTGTCCAAATCTCATAACTAAGGATGAGCCGAACACCCCCCTGTTCGGCTCGCATCAGAACTTGCGAACACCCCAAATGTTCGTGTGAACTTTAGAACCCCGTGAAAGTCTATGGGACTCGAACATTTGAAATCTTAAGTGTTCATTTTAAAGGCTAATATGCAAGTTATTGTCCTAAAAAGTGTTTGGGGATCTGGGTCCTGTCCCAGGGGACATGTATCAATGCAAAAAAAAGTTTTAAAAACGGAAGTTTTTTCAGGAGCAGTGAATTTAATAATGCTAAAAGTGAAACAATAAAAGTGTAATATTACTTTAAATTTCGTACCTAGGGAGGGTGTAAAGTCAGCATGTGAAAAAGCGCATGTTTTCCGTACATAGAACTGTCCCTGCACAAAGTGTCATTTCTGAAAGAAAGAAAAAAAGGCATTTAAAACCGGCTTTGCGGCTCTAATGAATTGTCGGCTCTGGCAATTCAGAGATGATTCATTCATAAAAAAAAAAAAGCGCGGGGTTCCCCCCAAATATCCAGTGACGTACGAGGGTGCCGCTGGATTTTTTCTTTTTTTTTTTTATTAATAAAGGATTTTTTCTACGGTGTCTGTGTGCTTTTCGTGAAATGGTGGAGGTACAGTGTACCCCATTACCAATTCACATAGGAGGGGCCAGGATCTGGGGGTCCCCTTTGTTAAAGGGGTCTTCCAGATTCTGATAAGCCCCCCGCCCGCAGACCCCCACAACCACCGGGCAAGGGTTTTGGGGATGAGGCCCTTGTCCCCATCAACATGGGGACATACTCCCCATGTTGAGGGCATGTGGCTTGGTGCTGTTCAGGAGAGGGGGGGCCGCACTCTGTCCCCCCCCTCTTTTCTGCGGCCGGCCAGGTTAACGTGCTCGGATAAGGGTCTGGTGTGGATTTTTGGGGTAACTCCACGCCATTTTTTTTTTAAATTTGGGCTGGAGTTCCCCTTAAAATCCACACCAGACCTGAAGGGTCTGGTATGGATATTTGGGGGGAACCCCACGTCATTTTTTTTTAAATTGACGGCGGGGTTCCCCTTAATATCCATATCAGACCTGAAGGGCCTGTTAATGGAATTTGGGGGGACCCCACGCTTTTGTTTTTTTATTTTTTTTGAATGAATCATCTCTGAATTGCCAGAGCCGACAATTCATTAGAGCCGCAAAGCCGGTTTTAAATGCCTTTTTTTCTGTCAGAAATGACACTTTGTGCAGGGACAGTTCTATGTACGGGAAACATGCGCTTTTTCACATGCCGACTTTACACCCCCCCCTAGGTACGAAATTTTAAGTAATATTACACTTTTATTGTTTCACTTTTAGCATTATTAAATTCACTGCTCCTGAAAAAACGGCCGTTTTTAAAACTTTTTTTTGCATTGATACATGTTTCCTGGGACAGGACCCAGGTCCCCAAACACTTTTTAGGACAATAACTTGCATATTAGCCTTTAAAATTAACACTTTAGATTTCTCCCATAGACTTTAACAGGGTGTTCCGCGGCTTTTCGAATTTGCCGCAAACACCCCTAATTGTTCGTTGTTCGCCGAACAGGCAATGTTCGAGTCGAACATGAGTTCGACTCGAACTCGAAGCTCATCCCTACTCATAACCTGCTTTCACTCGTGTAATCTGTACACTAAACAAGTCATAAACAATGTCCCAGCAGTCTGAAAAAGTGGAATACATTTATGTTCATAAATTTTTGATAAATATTTCTGACCCAAGTGGAGGAGCTTTCCCTACTCAGCCTGTAGGAGGGCCACCATATTTCTTCGGACCATCAACCTGTACAAGATTATTATTACACCTTTCCATGAACTTCAGAAGGGAAGCTTTATTGTCCTTATTCAGAGAATTAATCCAAACCTCACTCTGAGTTCATCACGTTGTTGTCCATCATTAGAGAATGATCTGCTCTCACCATGAGATCAGAGGCTGAATTGAGAGCTCTTTTCCATGCTCTGACCAGGAGAAGGAAACAAAATCCCTGGTCTTCTTCATGGGCCATCATCAGTTGGTAGAAGGCTAGCCTCTAGTCCCTTCCGAAAGCCCCTGTCTCGGGTTGGGTTTGTCACATTTTCCCCCCATCAAAAGTAGACTAACAAGGTCCCAGAGGTTGTGGACTCTCTGTCCGGCTACCAGCGCTTCAGCTGGGAGGTTTGCGCCGTCCGTGGGGGTATACCAGTGCGCATGCTCCAAATTAATGCTTTCGACGTGAACGTCATTCTACGCAAAGCCCTATTCGCAAACGTTTTGCGCAAACAACGTACACAACGGAAAATTCGACGCTGGACCGACGTTCATACTTAAAATTGGCTACGCCTCATATAGCAGGGGTAACGTTACGCCGAAAAAAGGCTTACGGAAACGATGTAAAAAAATGCGCCGGCCAGACGTACGTTTGTGGATTCGCGTATCTAGCTAATTTGCATACTCGGCACGGAAATCGACGGAAGCGCCACCTAGCGGCCAGCGTAAATATGCACCTTAGATCCGACGGCATACTAAGACGTACGCCAGTTGGATCTAGCCCAGCTTCAGGCGTATCTTGTTTTGTGGATACAAAACAAAGATACGCCGGAGCAACCTAGCAGTTACGCGGAGTATTAATAGATACGCCAGCGTAACTGCTTCGTGGATCTGGCCCTAAATATTCATTTAGTATACAATCCAGTAAAACCACAAACCAGGAAGGATACTTTGCTTTTTCGTACAGTATATGTTTGGCCTGAGGCCAGGTTCACACCTATGCGAATTGAGTGCGGTTTAAACCGCATCTAATTCGCAGGACATTTCAAAATACATTGTTTTCAATGAGGCTGGTTCACATATGTGCGATGCATCCGCACTGCGTATTGCCTCCAAACCGCATGCGGTTTTTATGTCTTGCGGTGCGGCTCAGGTGCGAATTCAGTCCCATTATCTTCTATGGGTACGCATCTAATTCGCACATGTGTTCAGTTCTCTGCAGGAATTTCTCTCATTCAGCTCAATACAATTCTCCCCCACTCTCCTCTCACCCGGAACTTCTCCCAGGTCTCCAAATTCGCACCTGATCTGCAGCTAAACCGCAGTTGATCTGCAGAACACCCTCTAGAGAAATTCGCAACGAGAACGCAGCTCCAAAACGCAACGCACTAGTGTGATTCCGGCCTAAAAGAAATCTGGATTTATATCCTTGGCTGCTCTACCTGAGCGTAAATACAAAATTAGCACCTTTCTGTTATCTTCCGACGTCAAGGAAAACATCCCTGAAGGTAATGACATGTTACATTCTTTTTTAGACATGTTTTTATTGCTTAGAAAAGTGTGACATTTATTTTGATATTTTTTTCCATATTGAAAAGTAACAGCATGCAATATATATGATGTCTTCACAAGTGCTTGGTAATATCAATGGGTTTATAGAAAATAATTGGACATATGCAGAGACGGATTTGTACAAATTACAGCACAGTAAACAGGCTTCCATCACTGTAGGGTCCCGATTCAAATTATTTGTCACAAGTACGGATGTTTTTACACTCTACGCTTGAAATACGGAATTGCAAGATATCAGCCTACGTTTTTTTTTCTGCCAGGTTCCAGACAAAAAGGTGTTTTATTAGCATCTGACAGAGACGGTGGTAAATTGTTACGAGATCAGCAGATGCCTAACAAACTAATACATGGTTATCAACTTTTCCAAAGTAACCTTTCCTTTGTTATAAATTGTAATAATTATCAAAGGGGAACTCCAGCACCGAATAAAACAATATAGAACTACAGAAAGCAGCACTAGTTCAAAAGCAGATTGTAAAAAAAAAAAAAAACTTCCTGCCCAGCCCATTGCAATATGATGGCCGGGCAGGAGCATTATCCTGGGAGGACGTCATATGATGCATTAAGGTGAAAAAACATGAAGGTTTATAACCACTTTAAGTCCTATAAGTTGCAAGATGAGGCCTCCATGGATCGAACTTGTTTTTCCAGCACATGCCAGAGATTCTCAAAGGGACCTCCTTCCATTGCTCCATGGTCCAGTTCTGATGCTCACATGCCAGTTGTAGGCAGTTTTGGCCAGCATGGGCACCCTGACTGGACTGTGGCTATGCAACAAACTGTGATGCGCTGTGTGTTCTGACACCTTTCTATGGGAATCAGCATTACTTTTTCAGCAAGTTGAGCTACAGTAGCTCTTGTATCAGATCGGACTACCAGATCCAGCCTTTGCAAACCACATGGGCATTAAGGAGCCTTGGCCACCCATGACCCTGTCACTAGTTCACTCGTTTTCTTTACTTGGGCCACTTTTGGTTGGTCCTGACCAGTGCAGACCGAGAACATCCCACAAGAGCGGAAGTTTTGGAGTTGCTCTGGCCAAGTTATCTAGCCATTAAAATGTAATTTGAAGAGTATGGACAACTGCCATTGCTTGGCCCTCTGTTAACAATGCTAGTTCCCTGGCTTCAATCTGAACATACTATAAGACCCCTTTCCCTCGCCCGAGCGTCTGCGGTAAAATGCCGCAATTTTAGCGGCGATTTACTGTCGGATTTGCAGTGCATTTTGGCCGCTAGCGGGGCGCTTTTAAACCCCACTATCAGCTGAAAAAGGTTTCAAACTGCCCGCAAACTGCCGCCACAGCGTAATATCAACGGGCAGGAGCGTATTAGGAGCGGTGAGTTCAAATGGTCAGAAGGAGGCCAACTGCATGTCATTTATACATCACTAAATTCTGAATCATTTCAGAAAATTCTTAGACTAGAGAATCAAATGGGAAAAAGAGGAGGGATATATCTATTGTTGAGTGACGGGTGCAGTAGAGAGAGGGCAGCACTCCTGCGCCCACTATGGACGCATCACCACTGCAAACACACATGACCAGCTCTCCTCCAATCACAGAGAAACAACTTGACCCCCACATTGTGAATTAGCTATAAAATGTGAGCCATGGTGTGTATAGCCCTATGGGGTATAATGGAGAGCAGATAGCCTTATCTGCCCTCTGTTATAAATAGGCACCTAAATCCCCATCTGTTCACAATAGCTTGCTATTTCGTTTTTTCAAATCAGTTTCATTTTGATATTTGCAGATGGAAAACCAGATTCCGGAGGACTTCTAGAAGAAGGAAAATAGGCTTGTTTCCTATTGTTTCAGTTTACACGAATGCCCTCCATTGGTTTGCAATGATAAAAAAAATAAGACATGTTACATTTTTCTTCACTGTATAGTAATAGCATATATTACAAAAAAGAAATGCACTGAACACCTGTAAAAAGAAATGCATTGCGGTGCAACTTAACCTCTTCAGCCCCATAAGATTTTACCCCCTTCCTGACCAGAGCACTTTTTACAATTTGGCACTGCGTCGTTTTAACTGACAATTGCGCAGTCGTTCAGCGCTGTACCCAAACAAAATGTGCATTCTATTTTTTCCCAACAAATAGAGCTTTCTTTTGGTGGTATTTGCTCACCTCTGCGGTTTTTATTTCTTGTGCTATAAACAAAAAAAGAGTGACAATTTTGAAAAAAAAACTATATTTTTTACTTTTTGCTATAATAAATATCCCACAAAGGTTAAAAAAATAATAATAATTTCTTCATCAATTTAGGCCAATATATATTCTTCTACCAAAAAAAAATCGCAATAAGTGCATATTTATTGGTTTTGCGCAAAAGTTATAGCATCTGCAAACTATGGGAAAGATTTTGGGCATTTTTATTGCATTTTCATTATTTATTTATTTTTTACTAGTAATGCCGGCGATCTGCAATTTTTTGCGGTACTGAGACATTTGGACTGACAGATCTGAGACTTTTGACACTTTTTTGGAACCATTGGCATTTATACAGCGAGCAGTGCTACAAAAATGTACTAATTACTGTGTAAATGTCACTGGCAAGGAAGGGCTTAACACTAGGGGGCGATCAAGGGGTTAAATGTGTGTTCCCTCTGCATGTTCTAACTGTGGGGATGTGAGTGACTAAGAAAGGAGGTGAGAAGAAAGAGAGAAGTAGCTCGTGCTGGAGCTCGTGCACGTGATCGCGCACGCCCTCTGGTGGCCAAAAATGGGTAGGACTTACCCGTATGGGATTTCGCCCAGGAGAGCCATTGTGCCACAGCATATATGTGTGACACAGAAGGCAAGTGGTTAAAAACACATTGCAGAATGCACAGTAACAGCCTATTTTATACATGTTTTTTTAATGTTTTGCAGGCACATCAAGACATCCCAACAGATGCCTTCATTCCTTGGCTACATAGGAGCATTTAAGTTTTGTACCCTCTTATACAGAGATTGAAGACAGAAGAAACCAAACGTATTACCCTGTTCTACAGAGACTTTTGATAAAAAACATCAAGTTTATTGTACCCCATTCCACTGAGAATTTTGATAGAAACCACCAAGTGTATTACCTTATTCTACAGAGAATGACAAAGTTCCTAGCTCTAAGGAACGAAACATGTAAACTCTTGGGGAACAGGGACCCCCCCGATGCACATTCTGAACCCCATTGCTTCTTCTTCCACAAAGCTCGGTAACACGGGTACTTTGAGCTACTAAGCAACCATAGGAAGGATATCGCATGGCAACATGAACAGCACAATGTGAATACAACCAGCACGCTCAACTTGGAGCCACTGCCTTTAGGAGACTGATCATTTTCTACTTTCAGTTCGGATATTGGTACCACCTAATATCACCAGAGACACTGTATAATTCAAGTCCTATACTGGATTCACCTACAACTGCTGCACTGATGAATAGTGCTTCAGGCTTTGTGTAAAGCACACAGATGGATGGTTTGGCTGCAAATCCCTCCAGCAGCACGTGAGTACAGATTGGATGCGATAGCTACAATTCTGAGCTACAGCTTAACAGTGAGTAATACTTCAACTCTTCATTGTTGTGGAACACTGTCCTATCATCTGCTCACCAGCATATTATATGTTCATACATCTACCATCTATTTGTGCTTACCTGCTACTAGCTCATGCAGTATGAGCAGTTTAACAAGACACCAGCACCATAAGGACAAGTCTATATGAAAATTTTGAATGGACTTTACCCATATGCTATGGGAATCCGTTTATTATTATGCCGCGTACACACCATCACTTTATGTGATGAAAAAAAACGACACTTTCTGTGAAGTAAAAAATGAAGTTTTTGAAACTTCAATTTTCAAAGACGAAGTTGCCTACACACCATCGTTTTTCTCGCAATGTTCTTGCAAAGTGAGGTTACGTTCCACCACGTTTTACCATTGAAGCTTGCTTCATAAGTAGCTTCTGGGCATGCGTGGATGAAAAAACGTCTTAGAAAACGGTCAATTTCTGTGAAGTAAAAAGTGCACTTTTGAAAAACGACACATAAAATTGAAGCATGCTTCAATTTTTTTTGGTCGTTTTTTACAAGACATAAAACGACGTTTTCCCCCACACACAGTCAATTAAAGTGACGTTTTTAAAAACGTCATTTTTTTTCATCACATAAAGTGATGATGTGTACGCGGCATTAGTGTCTAGACTGTTGCATTTCTCTCAAGTGCAGTTCAGGTGAATTTTGATGTTGAAGAATTTTACTACAGTGCCTCCAATACATATATTACTTTTTGAACGTCTCCTTAATATTTATTGTTTGATGGAATTTGGATAATCTACTACGCCAGACGTGGCGATTTATATGAAGAGGATATTTTCCAGCTAGCTGACAAGCTTATGGTCCCTTAATTTCTTCATTGACTTTTCATTTTTTCCATTAACCATTAATAGAGCAGTGCTTATATACCACTAATTAGTGGATTCAATCCATGTTGCCTCTTTGAGATATCCCTTCTCATTGCATTTTCCCACTTAGACAGTGGTATTTGTTCACCTGTTGGTACAGGGAACCACTGCCTAGTGTGGAAACTATTAGGATTATTGTTGATAGTGGGGTCTCCTATGTGCTTTTGGGTGGGGGGTCTCTGTGTGTTGTGTGGAGGGTGAGTGGGCTGCATACAGACTCTGATTCCCTTTGGGATGATCGAGTCTTTTTTTCTCTTGTAAGTCACTGGTTAATGCCGTCTCTTTGAGTGTGTATCTTGGGCTACCCCATGGGTAGATTTATCCCATTTTGGGTAACCTGTGTTTTTAATGCCTTACATATATATATATATGTCCTGTTCTGATATATACCATAATAAATTTGTAGTAAACTCTTCAGGGTGTGCAGCAGTCTATTTTCCTTTTTTGTTTTATTTTTTGTTGCATTGTATTTTGGATTGCACCCCCCAACAATATCGGTGAGTACTACATAATTGATTAGTAGGTGGGATTCCCATATTCTTTTCCTTTTTCATTATTCTACAGAGACTTGATAGTAACCATCAAGCATATTGTACCCTGGTCTACAGAGACTTTTGATAGAAACTATTAAGTTTAATGTACCCTGTTCTACAGAGAGTTTTGATAGAAACCACCAAGCATATTATCCTGTTCTGCAGAGACTTTTTATAGAAACCACCGAACGTTACCACCGTTCTACAGAGACGTTTGGCAGAAACCAGATTATGTGAGTGAATACAATCGGCGCAATCTCCAATTCCAATAATTGTGTAATCCCCCACAGATCCTGCCCTCCCCCAAGCCATTTTTTTTTTAATCTCTTACCTATTGCCTCGAAAATGGCTACAAGTCATTTTAAAGATTCTGCTCCTTTTGATTTCAGCAGGGTTTGGATTAACATTCGGCACTGCAGCACAGTTTTTTAAACCCCCCGCAACCAGTGATTCATTTGTGGAGTATAAGCATAAGTGTGCCAAATCCCAGGAGAGAGGAGAGGTGACCATCCCAGGGTATTCACAGGAATCATAAGGTCTCTAACCTGGTGTCAGTGGTGCACTTGATATTGGATGATAGCAATTTTATAGAAGAGCACCGTTGGTGGAGGAGCACGTTTTCACAAATAATTACTGCATACATCATTCTCTTGGACTTAAAATATTAAACACATAAAAAAAAAGTCCTTTAGTTTTACTATAATATTTTTTTGGAGAGAAACAAGGAATTTTGTCACACGCTATTTCAGTTGCGCTGCACTCTATAGGTTGAATTCGTTTGATAGAAACCACCAAGCTTATTACCCTGTTCTACAGAGACTTTTGATAGAAACCACCAAGGGTTACTACCCTGTTGTACAGAGACTTTTGATAGAAACCACCAAAAATATTACCCTGTTCTACAGAGACTTTTGATAGAAAACATCAAACATATTACCCTATTCTACAGGAACTTTTGATAGAAACTGTAACGGTATGGCCGGTGGGACCCAGAGGCTCTTGAAGGATGTGGGGTACTCCTGTGTCAGCTTCACCAATGACTCTTGGGTCTAGGGTCATCCTGTGTCCACTAGGGGCATAGGATGACTGAGAAATTATATCTTGAATTACATGAGATGGGACAGTAATGATAATTCATAATGTATTGCAGGATATCTTGAAATATTACAGGTAGGTAATTCTGAACCCAACAGGTCAATAGGAGAGTGTAATTCATTCAATGTGAGGACACATACTGTTAAGATTTTAATTGATGTTAATCACCAACAGCTACCTGGCTGTAGTAATACAAGCTTGCTGTGATTGCATTCTTTTGTCTTTTGTGTTAATTAAGCCTAGCTCCTAAGATATTTCATGGTGCTATGCTAACTAACCCTTTATTGTGTGAAAGTTCTATTGATGCGAATATGTGTTGTGAGTTAGCACACTCTAAAAGGTCAGATGTCTGACTTATGTTTACCAAAGGAATGTGTATTGAATAGAAGGTGAAAAAAACCGGAGTCTGCCTTGTCAGCTATAGTAATTAACTATAGTATAGTTATAGCTATAGTAATTAACTCATGTAGACCTGGCACCAGAATGTCTGTCTAAGATGTGGATTGAGAGGGACTTGTTAATACCCATTTTGTGATGTTGTGGGTGGAATGTGTCATTGTCCCTTTGATTACTGCAGCATGCTTTCTAACTGTATATAAGAAACCTGAGTTTACCATTAAAGTCATTCGTTTTGGAACCAGTGTGTGTGTCTCATTTCTGGGGGAAATCCAATGGGTCCTGTCTGCTGGATTGTGGAGTATCGGAAGCTGTCTTGGGTTGGTGGAATGGAATATCGTAACGCCGTTAACCCCTGACCGTTAAAGAAACCACCAAGGGTTATTACCCTGTACTACAGAGACTTTTGATAGAAACCACCAAAAATATTACCCTGTTCTACAGAAACTTTTGATAGAAACCACCAAGGGTTACTACCCTGTTCTACAGAGAAACCACAATGCTTTGCAATCCAAATATGTAAACCAGTACATCCAGCCCAAATTCTGCTTCCTGCAAGCAGCACCACCAGCTATTAATGTAAGGCTGCTGATTGTGTATCCAGGGAGTATTCGATCGCCTAATGCCGCGTACAGACGGTCGTTTTTTGCGATGGAAAAAAAACGACGTTTTATGTGATGTAAAAAACGACGTTTTTGAAACTTCATTTTCAAAAACGACGTAGCATACAGACCATAGTTTTTTGAAAAATCTCTAGCAATGCGCGCTGACGTCCATCACGTACGACGGGACTATAAAGGGTCATTTCCATGCGGAAGATGGCCTCTTTTGCTGATATCGTGTTGCTGCGTGTTAGTAAAAGTTTGGTGAGAGACGATTCGCGCTTTTCAGTGTTTGTGCTTTAAATTTCGTTTTCTGTCGTACAGTTTGTGTATTTGTAGTCGGATCTGTGATACAGTGCTTGTATTCAGGACATATTTGTTTTGCAAGTGCGTTCTTGTGTGCACGTTGCTGTTTTGCAGGTCATTCTTCAGAGGCCTTTCTGTACTTCAGGGCGTAATTTGGAGTCCGATCTGATTTGACGACCGTTATCTAGCCATGTTGCGGGTACGTTCTCGTCGCCGAGATCGTGCTGTGCATGTTGTTATGATGTGTGCTGCATCCCGGCTCCGGTCCTTGAGGAGGGCGAGAAGGACTTTGTGGGCCAAGAACTGGTTTCTTTGCAGGGACCAGTTCTCTCATATGCCTCTGCTGCGGGAGATCCAAGAAAATAACCCTGATGATTTCAGGAATTTTCTTCGGATGTCTGACCCCGTATTCCAGCAGCTTTTGGCTTCGGTGTCGCCATATATCACCAGGCAGGACACCAATATGCGGGAAGCCATAACTGCTGAGCAGCGGCTAGTTGCTACGTTTGCGATACCTTGCAACAGGGAGAAGTCTTCAGGACTTGAAGTTCTCTACGGGCATCTCCCCCCAGTCTCTGGGCGTCATAATCCCGGAGACGTGTTCTGCCATAATCCAGGTTTTGCAAGAGGACTATATTAAGGTAAGTTCTGTCCTTTAAATGCATAAACTATGTTAATTTTTATTTTTTTTTAAACAGTCCCTAATTAACCTTTTTTTAATAATATGCTGGTAATGTTACCTTTGTCTCCATGCATGCTGTCTTTTTTTTTTTTTTGGTCCTACATGCATCTTTTATATAGCCCACATGTCCATTTTGTGTTATTTTGTTAGTGGCAAACCCACCTAGCTTAGTCCCTATATCCCCCTTGATTTTTCCCCTCCATTGTAGTGCACGACCAAACCAAGACCCCCCCACCCCCCATGTTAGTTTTGTAACTGTCTAATTTCATAAATTTGTTGTTAAACCAGAGTTTTTTGTAGGTCACAAACTCATCTTGGGGGGGGGCCCCCCATCACACTTTTAGGTTAATTTTTCTGACCATGAGAGGGTGTGATTAATCTGCTTAGTGATCCCTTAATATTGTTGTTTTTACAATAATACCTGAACTAATTTTTTGATTTTTAGGATCCAATAATCTTTGGTGATATTCTGTTAGTAATGTACTATCTTACAATTTTTTATGCTTTATTTACAGTTCCCCACAACACCACAGGAATGGCAGACTGTGGCAGCGGACTTCTCTCAGCGATGGAATTTTCCAAACTGTGGAGGAGCTATTGATGGCAAGCACGTCCGCATCGTGCCACCACCCCATTCTGGATCCCATTATTTCAACTACAAAGGGTTCCACAGTGTCGTACTGATGGCGGTGGTGTCTGCCAATTATGACTTTCTTTATGTTGATATGGGGAAAAATGGGCGGATGTCAGACGGCGGGGTCTTTGCCGAGACCGAGTTTGCCCAACGGCTTCAGGCGGAGGACCTTGCATTGCCACGTGCGGAGGATAATGAAGAGGGGCTGCCCTTCGTTTTTATCGGTGATGAGGCGTTTGCCTTGGGTCCCTACCTCATGAGGCCATTTCCCCAACGTGCCCTCACCCCTGAGAGGAGGGTCTTTAATTATAGGCTGGCCAGAAGAGTGGTTGAAAATGCGTTTGGCATCATGGTCAGTCGATTTCGCTTGTTTTTAACCGCCATAAACATGGCAGAATATAAGTGGAACAATATTATTTTATGTTGTTGTATATTACATAACTTTCTACGAAGACATTCTTCAAATTATTTGACATTATTGCCTGATGAGGCAGTTGATGTCCCAGAGGCAGCCCATGAGGCAGGCCATCCAGGCTTGGCCCCCCGAAACGCATGTGCAGTGCGCCAGGCCTATGTTGACTATTTTATGGGTAGGGGGGCCATTCCAATGCCTGATCTTGGGTGAATGAACCTAATAAATATTTTCTGCAAGAAACATTGTAATGTTTTTTTTTATTCTTTTGAATGTTTGTGTATTTTCTTTGTCTCCTAGGTTATCATAGTTGCATGTGTTTTGGATGGACTAAATATCCTTCCTTGTTATATGTTCCCAGCATAAATTTAACATTTTTAGGTTTAATGTCAGCATTGATCGAAAATAACAAGCCACAAATTTTTTGATCTGCATTATTTTTATTTTCCAACTTTTGTGAACCAAATTTTTCCTTCTCACATATCTACATGTATTTTTTTGTTGGTCCAACAAGTAAAATCAAATTTTTTTTTCTTTTTCGATTAATCATATACAATCACATTTTTTTGTTTTTTTTTATATTAAATAATCATATAAAATCACTTTTTTTTTTTTTTTATATTAAATAATCATATAAAATCACATTTTTTAGTTTTTTTTGTTTTTTTTATATTAAAGAATCAGGTCAAATCACATTTTTTGGGGGGGTTATTAAGCTAGTTTTTTAGGACAAAAAATTAGAAAAAATAAAAATGGTTCAAGAATATCCCAAAACATAAAAAATATTCACACCCTACCCAAAACATCCAGGAGATTTTTCAACTGGACCTCAACACTTTTTGCATTTTTAAGTATTTTCCGGGCTGCTATCTGTAGGTCTTCATTCTTTTCCCGGCAGGACCAAATTTCTGCAATGAGGAGCTGGGCAGTGTCCCTGTCAATTGAAGA
Organism: Rana temporaria; assembly: GCF_905171775.1. Classification (NCBI taxonomy): domain Eukaryota; kingdom Metazoa; phylum Chordata; class Amphibia; order Anura; family Ranidae; genus Rana; species Rana temporaria. The sequence goes on along the minus strand of NC_053501.1, from coordinate 91,221,153 downwards.
GCCAGCACGAGTTGCTCCTGAAATGTGCAAGCAAACCATGTATTACAAATATGTTTCTCCTACATCTACATTACCTGTGTATCTTTCGTATATGATACTTTACCAGATGTGGTGGCAGCTTCCCCTTCATCAAGATCCCTCGGGGGTGTGGCTTGCGAACTTGCGTCCTGCCTTGATGCTTCCTTTCGCCCTACGAGATTGAAGAAAGGGAAAACAGAATGGTAAAATTTTAGAGGGATGAAACTTAAAATCACAATTTTAAACCAAATAAATCCCTATGTGTATAATCCTCTGCTGAGTACACTGTCCTTTTTGTGCATATTTTAGATATAAATTATTAAGATCTAATTAGGTAAACATCTACATAAATGTTTACAAATTGATGTCACATTCAACCCCCAAATTTTGTGTAAAGTGGAATATTTGGGAACACAGGAACTAGTCGTATGAGTCGTCGTTCGTTATAACATAAATCAGACAAATACGTTTTTATTTGTGGCTGATACAGTGATTGCACTCCAATTTGTCCATGTGAACTAGGCATGTTGCAATTTATCGGGAAGATCGTCGTTTAATATTAGCTAAATTAACGAATGAACGACAACTCATACGACAAATTATTGTGCCCACACAAATACATTTCAACCTGAAGGGAAAAGCACATGGCACAAAGAACAAACACCTAAAATTAGGGCACATAAAATGAACTTACTTTTTGCTCTAATCAATCTTTTTATTGCCTGAAGTTGCTCTGGCTCTCTTTTTTTCAGGTCTGACCACCTCTTTCTTATTTGTTCTTTCGACCTGCGTTCTCCAAATTTCTGCCGGAGCCTTCTAATCACTTTATCCGTAATGTCCGCCTTCACCTTATTGGGGTGCAGGTAAGGCCCATGCTTCCCATCATAGTCCTCATTAGTGAAGATGGTGACCATCTCGACCATCTCCTGGAATGCCATGTTTTTGGCCTTGTACCTCCGCCTGGATCTTCCTGTTGCCTGGGCCTACCTCATGTCTTGAGCCTGACATATTTCGCTGCATGTCTTCAACCACCATAAATCACACCCACAAAAAAAGATCGAGAAAGGGGCGTGTAAAGGACGAGACGGAACGTCAGGGGCGGGGTATCTTGCGTTGCGTCACACGTGCGCAGTGTTTAAAGGGATCCGACGTCATTGAAAGCGACGTACACAGCCTGTGGAAGAAGGCGGAAGCAAACGATCGGTAAATACGACGGTACGTAACTATATTTTTGACATTTCTATTAGTGAAGAGTGGATCAGTTTGTGGCCTAGAAGATATGGTGTAAAACAGGGAAATGCAATTATCGGACCTCCAGCTGGTGCGGAACTACAAGTCCCATGATGCATAGCGAGACTCTGACAGCCACAAGCATGACACCCAGAGGCAGAGGCATGATGGGACTTGTAGTTTTGCAACAGCTGGAGGTCCACTAATTGCAGATCCCTGGGGTAAAAGCTTGTTGTAGTAGTAGTGGCTTTACTGACACTAGTTTTTTTTTTTTAATTTTTACATACAGAAATAATGGACCCCTTCAAGGACCCAGAATTCTTCTCGGACTTTATCCAACGCTGGAAAGAACTTCCTGTGCTCTGGCAAACAAAAAACAAAATCAATAAAAACAAAAATGCCACGAAGCAAGCACTGGAGACCCTGCTTGCATTTGTTAGCCCAAGGCTCCCACACGCAACAACTGACACTGTCAAAAACAAAATAAATGCGATTAGGGGCACCTACAGGACCCAACGGTCACTAGTCCTGGCCTCTATGAGATCTGGAGCTGCAGCTGACAGCATCTACCAACCCAACCTGTGGTACTATAGTCAGATGCAGTTCATTGATGACCAGCTCGAAACCCGGGCATCCGTGTCTACCCTTCCCCCAAGGAATCGGTCCAGTGTTCCCTGCAGCCAAGAGCAGGCTACATCAGATGAAGATCAAGACTTCATGGAGGGCACAGATTGTGACCCATCGAGCCAGGTATTGCATTTTAATACTAATTAATGAAATGCAAAGTATAATAATGCTTAGAAATGTAGGTTACAAGTGGTCTAAAATTTAGCTGAGTTGGCAAAACATTGGTAAAATATCAATAGCCAATACGGGCAAAACAGAATGGGGACAAGATACATAAATGCAGAGGTCATAATGATTGTGGGTAATTTTATGTTACGCCATTAGGGGGGTAAACGCTAGACACCTGGAAGGGGTCACAGATATCTAACAAAGTTTGGGTTAATTAACATTTTGACAAACCAAAAATTAGAAAACAGGCATTCCTAGTTTTGAGAAAGGCACCCTACTTAGCAGGTTCAGTCAGCATCAAACACCCCCCCCCCCACACAACTCCAGGGGGCAAATATCTGAAGCTGGGTAAGGGGCCACATAATTAGGGATGGCGGGCCTCATTTAAATATATTTCCGCATTCACTTTGCATATGTCATGATCTGTAAAATGTGTGTGATTAATGAAGACAAAAAATAAAATAAGATCCTTTTTTTTTAGCCACAGACAGAGCAAAGCCAGGAGGAGGCAGGCCCCACAGGGAGCCAGGGTGAGGCAGAGGCCACTCGGAGCCAGGAGGTGGCAGGCCCCAGTGGGATACAGGAGTCCCGCAGGCGGGATTGCATCTCCCAGATCCCTCATTTTCACGCTCCAGGAAAAAGGACAAGGAGACTGATGCAAATGGAGGAGGAGACCCAGGCCATTCTCCGTCAAGCAACTGCGGCCATCAGAGAACAACCGTCTGAAGAAGAGGGATTCGCAGCGCTCATCGCAGCCAAGCTAAAAAATCTAGAGCGGGCCGAGCGTGTGCGCTGCGAATACATCATCTTCAAGGCCATAAGCATGGCCTCACTGGGCAACCTAAATGACAATATTGATCTTGGGCTGATTCCCACTCCTGTCCTTTCTGCTCTTCCTGCTCCTTCTCCTGCTCCTGATCCTTCTCCTCCTCTTCCTGAGCCTGCTCTGGTTCCTGCCACAAACTTGGCTCATGAAACCCAGCCCCCGAGGAGGCAGACTGCAGGGAAGGCTGCAGGGAAGCCTGCAGGAAAGACTGCAGGGAAGACTCAACCAAAGAAGAAGAAGTGAGGAGATGGTGCCCCTAATCTCAAAACATTGGCATTGCCAGCCTTGATTATTTGCTTGCTGGACCCTTGCCTTGAAAAATCCAAGCAGGGTCTCCTTTACTTTATTCCTGGCTTCTTTTTTTTTTTTTTTATATTTTTGTTTGCCAGATGTGTTTAAGTTTATTTAATTGATTTTATACAGGAATAAATGTATTTGTTGGTTTGGCTAAAAATTTAACATGTGTATTTTTTTCAAATATATAGAGATCATTAGTGAGGAGGCAAACACATTTCAAAACAAAAAGCAAAACAAACATTAACAAGGGACAACAACCTCCTTGTGGGTAATTTGGCAAAAAATATATTATGTTGTTGTGGTGACTTCACACACTCCAAAATAACAAACATTAAAAATGGTATTCATTTGCTCAAATACATTAAACAACCCAAAAAATAAAAAAGGGACATGGAGATGTGCATAAACTAAAAACAAACAAAAAAAATAATAATAATTAAAAAACAAAAAAGGTTGTCAGAACTATGTAACAAGATGAGCCACAACAAACTAGGATTTTAGTGTAGCATTTAAATGCATTGTGTCAAATGCTGCGCAGTCTTTTCTTCACTACTATTAAAGCAAACGAATGTGCTGACAGTAGTTTTACCACAACAAGCGCTCCCGTATCAGAAATTGCTTCTGAGCAGGCGCGGGTTTAAAACGTCGTTTTCAACATCGTTTTTCCCACACACTATCATTTTAATTGACACATAAAACGACGTTTTGAAAAACGACACAAAAAATTCGAGCATGTTCGAATTTTTTTTTTGTCGTTTTTCTCAAGACATAAAACGACGTTTTCCCCACACACGGTCATTTGAAATGACGTTTTACAAAACGTCGTTTTTTTCCATCGCAAAAAACGACCGTCTGTACGCGGCATTAGGGGGTCAGGATGACGTTTTTTTTTCTCTTTTATAGAAAAATAGACCATGGTCTCTGGTCGCCTTAGGGGGTCAGGAAAGATATTTTTTTCCCTTTTTAGAGAAAAATCTACCATGCTCTATCAGGGGTTTTCACCTTCCTCTGAATCAACTGTGGGTTTAGGGTTCTGAAAATTCACAATTTTATTATAAATTCGACAACCCTAAGCAGTATATTTAAATGCTGGTAAATGTTGCTTTGTAAGAGAAAAACAGCAAATAAACTCAAAGAAAATTTCAAGTGCACTTAATACAGTAAATCCTCCACACACTTAAAGGGTTAGTTTCCTTTTTAGAAAAAAATGAAAAGGTGAGCGAACGCTGAACCACTGCATCAACTCTGCGGGCACTGACAGCTGAACACCCAAGGAGGTACGTACAGTGGGACTGGGAGACATGGGGAGAGTATAACCATTCAATTAAAAATGATTTAGTAAATTGTCTTTTAAATAGACATCAATTTACAGAATAAATCCTAAGTACGTCAGCTTATGTCAGGACCTGGACTTGAACCTGGGACCTCATCTGTGTCTGGCAGTGAACCTTCTCACTGAGCTATCTGGGATGCTGGACAGCTCCCTGTCTGATCTGCTGGACAGCTCCCTGTCTGATCTGCTGGACAAACCCATCTGATCCATTGGACATTCCTGCCTTGTGTCTTGATTGCCTTGAACCTTGAACCCCTTGCTCCTCCCACAGACTTCCTATAAAAGCCTTGTCTCTGCACTTCCTCTTTGCCAGGTTATTGTGCCTTCCCAGCCAGTGCCTTGCGATTTGTCTGCTCTGCTGCCATTTGTATCTGAAACCACCTGTGTTTGACCCTCGGCCTGTTCTTGGACTTCTCTATTGCCTGATCCCAATCTGCAACCACCTGTGTTTGACCCTCGGCCTGTTCCTGGACTTCTCTATTGCTTGATCCCAATCTGCAACCACCTGTGTTTGACCCTCGGCCTGTTCCTGGACTTCTCTATTGCCTGATCCCAATCTGCAACCACCTGTGTTTGACCCTCGGCCTGTTCCTGGACTTCTCTATTGCTTGATCCCAATCTGCAACCACCTGTGTTTGACCCTCGGCCTGTTCCTGGACTTCTCTATTGCCTGATCCCAATCTGCAACCACCTGTGTTTGACCCTCGGCCTGTTCCTGGACTTCTCTATTGCCTGATCCCAATCTGCAATCACCTGTGTTTGACCCTCGGCCTGTTCCTGGACTACTCTACTGCCTGTATACCTGTTCTGTCGCTGCTATAGCTACTGGCCTCTGAGCCTGACTCCAGACCGTGACAGAATAACCTGGCCTAAAACATGGAGGCCGCTATAGCAAAGGCTGTGGCTCCTCTCAGGCAGCAACTTTTGGAGCTCCAGCAAGAAGTGCTGTTACTGAAAGGTACAGTAGGCCCAGCCCTGGAACCAGCATGCCCTGAGCCATTTGTGGTCATGCCAGAGAGGTTTGATGGTAGCCGTGCATCATTCTTGTGCTTCCAGGTGGATTGCGTGCTGTTGTTTGCTCTTAAGCCTAGGACCTATGCCACCGATTATATAAAGGTTTGCGCTACTATTAACCTGCTCACTGGATCAATCAAAACATGGGCTCATCAGGTATTACAGGAAAAGAGTCCAGTCTTGGACAGCTGGGAAGCATTTATGTTAGCTCTGGACTCTCACTGTACAGTTGCCAAGAAAACCAGGGTTCCCAAGTCTGCTCCTAGCTCATGTGGCCTACGGGAACCCAGGGACAGGAATACCCTGTACAGATACGACTCTGAGCCATCCCAGTATGTGCCAAGCCGTGAAGCCCTAACACCACAACGCCTTGGCATTCCTGTGGATATACACACACCTATCCTGGAAGATGTGGAACCAATGGAGATCGGGGTCATCCAGACCAAGCTGTCTAAAGGTGAAAGAGAGCGGAGGAGAGGCTATGGCCTTTGTTTCTATTGTGGAGAAAGAGGTCACCTTATCTCCCTCTGCCCACCTCGACCAAAGGTTCTTCAAGTGTGTACTATTGGGACTCATCATGCTATCCCTGCTGTTCGGCCTGTGAACTGCCAAGGTTGCTTTAAGGCCTGTCCATGTTCAATGGCACAAGTGGGTTCCCAGACTACGGTGGTCAACGATACCAGTGCCCCTCTTGAACCTGCAACCAATACCCCTGTGATACCCCTACCATCTGGCCAAAAGGCAACTATGCATCATCCTGACAACAGATCAGTTCCAGTAGTCATCCCACACTCCACAGTGGTAAATACAGTAACATCACCCTGTCCTACCAAAGAACAACCTCCTGCTCCAGAAACACCTTCGCTACTTCTTAAGAAAACGCCTGTTCCTGATACCGTCGCCACTTCCGTAAAGTCTGGTTTCATCACTAATTCCTGTCCTGCCAAAGAAGTTCTACCACCTGACTGTATGTATGCCTCGAATGGCACCCTTATCCGTAAGCAGGAGCTGGAGATGTTTGAAAAAGCCTTGCAAGCGAGGAGAATCTCCCGGGCAGGAACTTCTGAAGCAATAATAAGGTTCACTCCCTAGATTAAAGTGGAGTTCCACCCATAAATATAACATTGCATCAGTGGTTTTGAAGAAATGTCATTAGTCCTTTACGAATTATTTTTATTTTTTTTGGATGCCTTCGGGGTGTTGTTGCTGGGCGGAGTGGTTGATCTTCCCACTTCCTGCACCTAGGTGCTTAATGCTTCCTATACAAAGAAACACCCGCATGAAGCGCTACACCATGGGAACGGTAAACCACAGTGTTCTGTGTGGTTAAAAAGTTTCACTAAAACACAAACCCGTGCGGCTGTCAACCACTAAGGAGACATGGGCAAAAAGCAAAAGAACAAAAACATACAGCGCACAAGGGTTAAGTGAATGTCACTTTATAGTCTGTAAAATATGGAGAAACATATATGCATGAAAAATTGAAATAGCCACTAATAGCACACAGGAAAATAGAACATTAAAATTCTAAAAAATCTAATAAAAATAGTCCACATTACATAGGCAGAAGTTCACGTGGAGATGGTAGAGTGAAAACACATACACTTCGGGGGAGATGTAAGGAGTGAATCCAAATGGTGTGCATACACTTGTATGCAGAGGTAATACGATACCTCAACAAAAGCAGCCGCTTGTACGTCTCAATGCGGGGAGATGGAATCCGTTGGTGGGAAGATGACAGCCACGCTGGGAGCAGGTGTAAAAGCTATTTCCATGCAGAGAGGATACTGCCGTTTTGACCTCACTAGCTCAGGGGCTGATGGAAAGGAAAACTTCCTTGCAAACAGGGATCTCAAGCGGCAGGGGAAGTCCTGGAGGGGAACCACCAAGCCGGTTCAGTGACGCAGCCGCGTCACACGGGAGCGAGGAGAGGGGGACGGAAGCCTAATTGAGTCACACAGAGAGAAGGAGGTGTCCGGACACCATCGATCAAGCGTCAGGTGACTCCAGGCACCAATCAGTGTTGGCAGAAATCGAGCAGTAAGGGTGCTGGCGCTAGCGTCACTGGAAGGATTTCCCGAGTGTCGGCACTACACATCAGCTGCAGTGTGCTTGCTGCAAACATATGGGGGCATCAAAGATAGTAATGGTGAGCCGTGACTGACATGTTTCGCGTGCCAGGACGCTTTATCAAAGTCACGGACAGGCTCCACCATCTAGTTATTAAAGGGAAAGGAATAATACCATTGGACAATAACACGAGGAGGGGGAGGATTCATGGTCTTAACCCTACCATCACCACCACATTGATAAAAACATCTGAAAAAGTGAAAGAATATACTCGTATCTGCACACATATATAGATATATATAATGTATATGTATATGATAATCTCTCTCATGAAAGAGTATATGTACATACATAGAAAACTAGTCTGAAAAACACCCACAATACAACAATAATAATAATAGTAATGAAAAAATATATATATATATGAATAAAAGAAAAGAAAAGAATAATAATAATGAAAATAATAATAATAAAAAAATAATAAATATAAAATGAAAATAATGAAAAAAATAATGAAAAAAATATGAAAAAAAATATATCAATCAATAAAACGCCATACATACATACATACAATCCATATATACCGCCTACGCAACTGTCTAGGGAAAAATTGTCTAGGAAAAATTACTAAATGTACACATATGTACATGGACACATGTCTACATCCATATGTCTCAGAATAGTGGAAAAGAAAATAAAAATAAAAAAATAAAAAATAAAAAATATAAAAAATATATATATATAATAAAAATAGTAATAAAATTAAATAAACGTTTTTTTACTATAAACACTGGATATAGATAAAAATAAAAATAAAAATAAAAATAAAATGGAAATAAAAAATAAACAATAAATAATAAAAAGTAAAAATGAAAATGAAAATGAAAAATGATGTGTGTGCCCAGTGCACTAGGTTAATTAGTGATGCTGAGAATATCCAGCTCCTCGTTAAGGCCACCAGGCGACAAAGTACCAAGCCGAAAAATCCAGAAAGTTTCCCTCTTGCATAGGAGGGAAAATCTTTCGTTCTCAGTCAAAGAACCCGACGGAATAGACTCAATAGCAAAAACCTCCAAACACTTAAAATCTTTATTGTGAACATGCAAGAAATGTCTAGGGACACTATGCTTATCACAGCCCTTTTTGATCAGGCGTCTGTGTTCGCCAATGCGTATGCGTAGGGTACGGATCGTCCGTCCTACGTATAATAAATTGCATGGGCAGCGTAGTATGTAAACGATATATTCCGTAGAGCAAGTGAGAAATTGACTGATCGGGAACACACAATCTTTGGTTTTGATAGTATCAGGACCACCTTTTGGAATAGACTGACATGTAAGGCAACCCCTTTTACCGCATCTAAAAATGCCGGTTTTATTGTTAAAGTAAGCCCGTATGTTTTTGTTCTTTTGCTTTTTGCCCATGTCTCCTTAGTGGTTGACAGCCGCACGGGTTTGTGTTTTAGTGAAACTTTTTAACCACACAGAACACTGTGGTTTACCGTTCCCATGGTGTAGCGCTTCATGCGGGTGTTTCTTTGTATACTTTGTTCCTGTTGGTTTCCCGCGGAGCAGCTCACATTTGTTAACGGTTTATATATATTTTTTAAGACCTTGCATGAATTATGTTTTCAGGCACATGTTAGACTTACCAGTGCTATTATTGGTCTGGTGGTTTTTCTGCTTATTATTTACCATTGAATATATATGATTATACTTTGTTTATTCTTATAGATTATATTTTATTCATTTTTTAGCATCTGATTATTGTGTCATATAAGGTTTAGATAGTCTGTCACACCTTTTGTTTGTGAGTGTGTGTTTGAGTGTGTGTGTGTGTGCGTGGGAGAGTGAGTGTATGCGTGTGTGTGTGTGTGTGTTCTTTTGAGTATTAGTGCTTCTTATGGCTGCTGATAGATCCAGCAGATTGCAATCAATCTTTGATAAGATTGATCTATATGGCATCACCACCACTGATCCTTCGAATTCTGGTTCTAATGCTTCTGCGCCTGACAATCCTCCACATACAGAGGCGTATGAGATTCAGATGAGGAAAGCGTTTTTGAAATTACAGGATGCCAAACAGTATGAGAATGCACAGTGGTGGGATCTTGCCTTTCTGCAGAAATATTTGGACTTAGGTATTACGCCACGGGGGCTTCGCATTAAGAAACAATGTAGCTTTCTTGATGAGGACCTCTCGAAAGAATGGCGTCTCCTATCAGAGTTCTGCACTACCAAGTGGATAAGGATACTGGTCCAGCAACGAGAAAGAAAACTAAAACTTGCCGAATTACAGGTTGCAGAGAGGGGCCAGGCAGTTGAACTTTTTAGCTCCTCCTGTCTTTTTCAAAAATGGCTCTCGATACAGGATTCTAATATAAAAAAGGATGAAGATGAGCTTATAAAGAAAAAGACTAATAAACTTGAGAGAGATGTTTCTGATTACAAGACTGGAAATGTCTTTGAATGGAAACGTCCAGTCTTAGAAACCAAACAGCCTAACACACAATCAAGTTTGGGAATAAACCCACAGACAACCCGCCCTAATTATTATAATGACAATAAAGAACCACGACAGAACAAGAATAGGAATAAAAACAGAGGCAATAGAAGGACAAGGAATGTGAGGGACAATCCTAATAATACTAGAATTAAACAAGGTAGATCCCAAATGTCATCCTGTCCCCATGGCTATGTTTCTGAATCCATGTTGCCTATTTCGGAGGGGCCAATTGGTCAGCTTAAGGACTTTCCTGTTCTTGTACCTAATCCCCCCACTATATTGGTTGACCTTAATCCTAGCCCACCAGCATTGGATGCCACTGCCAATTCTGAGTGTAACATGTCATATTCACAGCTACCGATATGTTTCTCGGTGAGCACCTCAAATAAATATAGCCCCCTATCTAAAGATCTAGATGTTTACATCAAAGAAGGGGCTCGCCCTAGGGTCAATGGGCCACCCACTTCTGTAAATAGTATTGATGAAGGTTTTTTAGACCTACCTCCAAGGGGAACTTCACTACAAAAAGAAAAAAGAAAACTCGAAGAGGTAGAAGAGGAGGATCTAGATCCAAGATTGAACAAAAAAGAAAAGATAGATTTGAATTAAAAGAGAGTACTATCAAAATTTTTAATCTTTCTAGTCATACGTTATCTCCGGTTGAACTTACCCTTTTACGTAAAGGGTTAAGTTTTTGTCCTTCCACTGGACCCAATAAATTTGGACTTTTTAAAGACCTTAATAAGTTTGTCCGACTCCTCACCCTTAAAAGATTTTTCGCCAAACGTGACGCTACCAATACTGATACGGTTGTGGATTCTGATAGTGCCACATCGGGTAAAAGTGAGGATCCAGCCAATGAACACGACCCCGATGGATTATTACAAATCCTAGAGGAGTTGTGGATTGAGGGTAACGTTGAGAGTCAAACTTTCTGTCCTTACTTGCACCCTGACATAGTCCACACAAATTTTAGGCCTCAGTCCGTTTTTAACCCTACTCAATCCAAAGGGCCCTACATCGAGACCTTTTATCAAGCGGTGTACAAGGATTTTTCTAAATTATGTGACAACCCTTCTAAGTCAGGGACCCCCAATTTAAGTCACGATGAACGCCAGGCACTGAAAAACCTCACGGCCAACAAAAATATTGTAGTCAAACAAGCTGACAAGGGGGGCAGCCTTGTCGTGCAGGACAGGACTGAGTACCTGAAAGAAGCATATCGCTTGCTATCAGATGGTGACACCTACCAAAAATTGATTGCAGATCCTTTTTCCGACTACCAAGCAGAACTAGTTACTCTTGTTGATGCGGCTTTTGGAAAGGGCGTCATCAATAAGAGAGAGGTCATTTTTGTTGCCCAAAATTTCCAGCACCCCACACTTTTACCATCTCCCGAAGGTCCACAAATCTTTGGTGGATCCACCGGGTCGCCCGATCGCAAGTACCAATAGCCTTACCAGTGGTTTATCTACCTATATAGACCATGCCTTACAGCCCATTGTTTGCGAATTACCCTCATATATTAAAGATTCTAGTGAGATCATTAAGACCCTTGAGAATTACTCTTGGGAAGAGAGCTATGCTTGGGCATCACTTGACGTGGCCTCTCTATACACGTCGATACCCCATAACATTGGATTAGCGGCAGTACAATACTTCCTAAGTAAGAACAATGACATTAACTCTTTCCAGTCTGAGTTTATTAGTAGAGGTATAGAATTCTGCCTTACCCACAACTATTTTTCTTTTTGTGATCAGTTCTTTTTACAAAGGAAGGGGACCGCAATGGGGGCAAATTTTGCACCGGTGTATGCTAATTTGACTATGGGTTATTGGGAAACTTTGCAGATTTGGAACAATAATCCATTTTTGGAACACATCGTTTTTTATGGTCGTTATATAGACGACGTAGTCCTTATTTGGAGTGGTGGTGCTGACTTGTTCTCCTCATTCGTAAGCCATTGTAATGACAATGCGTTAGGCCTCACGTTCACACACGTCTATGACAAGGACAATTTAATTTTTTTGGACCTGGTTTTGTCACATGATCGGAAAGTAATTACCACTAGCAATCATATTAAACCTACTAGTGGTAATTCATATTTACACTTCACAGTTGTCACCACTCGTCTTGGAAATCTAATATCCCATATGGCCAATTTAATAGGTTGCGCAGAAACTGTACTAAAACTGAGGACTATATGACCCAGGGCCTGATTATGAAGACAAAATTTAGAGAGAAGGGGTACCCTCCAGAATTATTAGACAATGCTTTCAATGCTAATATCACCATCAATAAAATCAATAAGGTCAGTAAGGATAAAGTTGAGAATAATGTAAGGTTTATTTCGACATTTAACACTAAACATAAAAATATAATAAATATTATCAATAAACACTTCAATATTCTTCATCTTGACCAGTATTTGTCTTCTACTCTTCCACCTAAACCTGAGATTACCTTCAGAAGGTCCCGGACCATCCGGAACATCATTGCACCCAGTAAAGTATCCAAGATCAACCCCACCCGCCCATTAGATATTCAGGCTTACTTTAACAATAAAACCGGCATTTTTAGATGCGGTAAAAGGGGTTGCCTTACATGTCAGTCTATTCCAAAAGGTGGTCCTGATACTATCAAAACCAAAGATTGTGTGTTTCCGATCAGTCAATTCCTCACTTGCTCTACGGAATATATCGTTTACATACTACGCTGCCCATGCAATTTATTATACGTAGGACGGACGATCCGTACCCTACGCATACGCATTGGCGAACACAGACGCCTGATCAAAAAGGGCTGTGATAAGCATAGTGTCCCTAGACATTTCTTGCATGTTCACAATAAAGATTTTAAGTGTTTGGAGGTTTTTGCTATTGAGTCTATTCCGTCGGGTTCTTTGACTGAGAACGAAAGATTTTCCCTCCTATGCAAGAGGGAAACTTTCTGGATTTTTCGGCTTGGTACTTTGTCGACTGGTGGCCTTAACGAGGAGCTGGATATTCTCAGCATCACTAATTAACCTAGTGCACTGGGCACACGCATCATTTTTCATTTTCATTTTCATTTTTACTTTTTATTATTTATTGTTTATTTTTTATTTCCATTTTATTTTTATTTTTATCTATATCCAGTGTTTATAGTAAAAAACTTTTATTTAATTTTATTACTATTTTTATTATATATATATATATTTTTTATATTTTTTATTTTTTTCTTTTTCTTTTCTTTTCCACTATTCTGAGACATATGGATGTAGACATGTGTCCATGTACATATGTGTACATTTAGTAATTTTTCCTAGACAATTTTTCCCTAGACAGTTGCGTAGGCGGTATATATGGATTGTATGTATGTATGTATGTATGGCGTTTTATTGATTGATATATTTTTTTTCTCATTTTTTTTCATATTTTTTTCATTATTTTCATTTTATATTTATTATTTTTTTATTATTATTATTTTCATTATTATTATTCTTTTCTTTTCTTTTATTCATATATATATTTTTTCATTACTATTATTATTATTGTTGTATTGTGGGTGTTTTTCAGACTAGTTTTTTATGTATGTACATATACTCTTTCATGAGAGAGATTATCATATACATATACATTATATATATCTATATATGTGTGCAGATACGAGTATATTCTTTCACTTTTTCAGATGTTTTTTATCAATGTGGTGGTGATGGTAGGGTTAAGACCATGAATCCTCCTCCCCCTCCTCGTGTTATTGTCCAATGGTATTATTCCTTTCCCTTTAATAACTAGATGGTGGAGCCTGTCCGTGACTTTGATAAAGCGTCCTGGCACGCGAAACATGTCAGTCACGGCTCACCATTACTATCTTTGATGCCCCCATATGTTTGCAGCAAGCACACTGCAGCTGATGTGTAGTGCCGACACTCGGGAAATCCTTCCAGTGACGCTAGCGCCAGCACCCTTACTGCTCGATTTCTGCCCACACTGATTGGTGCCTGGAGTCACCTGACGCTTGATCGATGGTGTCCGGACACCTCCTTCTCTCTGTGTGACTCAATTCGTCCCCCTCTCCTCGCTCCCGTGTGACGCGGCTGCGTCACTGAACCGGCTTGGTGGTTCCCCTCCAGGACTTCCCCTGCCGCTTGAGATCCCTGTTTGCGAGGAAGTTTTCCTTTCCATCAGCCCCTGAGCTAGTGAGGTCAAAACGGCAGTATCCTCTCTGCATGGAAATAGCTTTTACACCTGCTCCCAGCGTGGCTGTCATCTTCCCACCAACGGATTCCATCTCCCCGCATTGAGACGTACAAGCGGCTGCTTTTGTTGAGGTATCGTATTACCTCTGCATACAAGTGTATGCACACCATTTGGATTCACTCCTTACATCTCCCCCGAAGTGTATGTGTTTTCACTCTACCATCTCCACGTGAACTTCTGCCTATGTAATGTGGACTATTTTTATTAGATTTTTTAGAATTTTAATGTTCTATTTTCCTGTGTGCTATTAGTGGCTATTTCAATTTTTCAATTTTTCATGCATATATGTTTCTCCATATTTTACAGACTATAAAGTGACATTCACTTAACCCTTGTGCGCTGTATGTTTTTGTTCTTTTGCTTAATGCTTCCTAGCCTACAGCGCGCGGACTCCTGGGAATGTAGTGGGTGTAACTTTCCAGGAGTCTGTGCACTCCCTAGTCTCAAAGAATCATGTGACTTGGACAGCACAGGGGCTGAAACCTGATCTGACGCTGCTTGTGCGGCGCTGGGTGTGTGCAGGGTCTGCGGGGCTGGGATCCGGGGGGTCATGCGGTCTGGCTTCATGGTGCCCACACTTAGGATGGCCCCAGTCAATTTATATTTTATGAAGTGTCTGGATGCTGTAGCGGCTTAGCAGGGCGGACCTTGGTTTGCAGACTGACTTTGCTAGAATATGTTGAGCTTGTGTATTGCAGGGGTATTTATATTTAGGGGGTGAGATTGTGGCCGGAACTCCGCTTTAACAAGAGTATTCCACCAGAGGTTTTCTCACAAGCCAAGTCCTAGGACGTCCGGAGGACATCTTGAGAGGAGGGGAGTACTGTCAGGACCTGGACTTGAACCTGGGACCTCATCTGTGTCTGGCAGTGAACCTTCTCACTGAGCTATCTGGGATGCTGAACAGCTCCCTGTCTGATCTGCTGGACAAACCCATCTGATCCATTGGACATTCCTGCCCTGTGTCTTGATTGCCTTGAACCTTGAACCCCTTGCTCCTCCCACAGACTTCCTATAAAAGCCTTGTCTCTGCACTTCCTCTTTGCCAGGTTATTGTGCCTTCCCAGCCAGTGCCTTGGGATTTGTCTGCTCTGCTGCCATTGTATCTGAAACCACCTGTGTTTGACCCTCGGCCTGTTCCTGGACTTCTCTATTGCCTGATCCCAATCTGCAACCACCTGTGTTTGACCCTTGGCCTGTTCCTGGACTTCTCTATTGCCTGTATACCTGTTCTGTCACTGCTATAGCTACTGGCCTCTGAGCCTGACTCCAGACCGTGACAGCTTAACATAATGGACAAGTGTCTTTTCACAACCCTAGCTACTATGTATGTAGCGATTAGCTAGTGAACCACTATATGCATGTTATTTTAACAAATAGTCCAAAACTAACACCATATATATGTTTTTTTTTTTTATTATTGATCTGAAGCACAAATTCTTCTGGGGACTTTCCACAGGCTACAGGTGCCCATGCCACTTCATGTCCTGTCATACCCTGTTATCACCTTTGGTGGAAAAACAAGACAGAAGGTGTAAACTGCCCTGGTTTCGGTTCAAGCAGAGTTCTGGGAATTTCAAAAAACTTCAGGTGTCAAATCCCATTGAAATCAATGAGTGATGAATCCGTCAAATCAACAAAGCCCACTTTATGGACTAAGAGGCAAAGGGTTGCAAAAAAATAAAATAACATAGGGGTGGATACTGTTGGTGTACAGAACCCCCAACATAGGTAATTTCCTAGTTGTGTGATTTCCCCAGACATCTGCACCAAGATACACGTCAAATTTTAGGCACCCACTGCAATAGGAATTTCAGTTTTGGTGAGATAACCCTAAAGGTTTAATAACATCTATTGAGCAAAGCTGCAGTGTTAGTATTGCTTTAGAACAGTGAGAGTGTACCAGGTGGTTATAATGAACCAGACCCTCACTGTTATGGTGAAACAAACTGCTATTTCTTCAGAGCAAAAAAGGTACAAACATGCTACAATTTAAATTTAACAGTTTGTAAAATTTCTGCAATGGACAGATAAAGGCTTAAAAAGGACTTAAAGATTAACATTAAAAATGCACAATTTCTTTAAATAACCTGTTTGGGTTGCCTTAAAGTGATAGTAAAGGCAGAAGGTGTTTTATCTTAATGCATTCTATGCATTAACCACTTAAGCCTTGGACCATATTGCTGCCTAAAGACCCAAGGGGTTTTTACAGTTCGGGACTGCGTCGCTTTAACAGACAATTGCACGGTCGTGCGACGTGGCTCCCAAACAAAATTGGCGTCCTTTTTTTCCCACAAATAGAGCTTTATTTTGGTGGTATTTGATCACCAATTTTGAAAAAAATGCAATATTTTTTACTTTTTGCTGTAATAAATATCCCCCAAAAACATATATAAATTATTTTTTTTCCTCAGTTTAGGCCGATACGTATTCTTCTACCTATTTTTGGTAAAAAAAAATTGCAATAATCGTTAATCGGTTGGTTTGCGCAAAATTTATAGCGTTTACAAAATAGGGGATAGTTTTTTTGAATTTTTATTTTTTTTACTACTAATGGCGGCGATCAGCGATTTTTTTCGTGACTGCGACATTATGGCGGACACTTCGGACAATTTTGACACATTTTTGGGACGATTGTCATTTTCATAGCAAAAAATGCATTTAAATTGCATTGTTTATTGTGAAAATGACAGTTGCAGTTTGGGAGTTAACCACAGGGGGCGCTGTAGGAGTTAGGGTTTACTTTGTGTGTGTTTACTAGTGTATCCCCTATAAAGGGGATGACGCGATCGATGCGCCGACACAGTGAAGCACGGCTCTCCCCGTTCTTCAGCTCCGTGGAGCGATCGCGACGAAGCGGCTATAAACAAATAGCCGCGCCGTCGTCCCGGATCGCTCCCCTAGCGGACCCGACCTCCGCATGTACCATGGGGGGGGTCCTGATCGGACCCCCCACCCACGTCTAGCAGAGGACGTACAGGTACGTGATTGTGCCTGTCCGTGCCATTCTGCCGACGTAAATGTACATGAGGAGGTCGGGAAGTGGTTAAGATAATAAAAAGCCTTCTGTGTGCAGCAGCCCTCCTAATACTTACCTGAACCCCATCTCTATCCAGCAATGTTCACGAGTCCCTTGGGCATCCGGGACTCTCCCTTTGCTGAGACACAGCAGTGGTGCCATTGGCTCCTGCTGCTGTCAATCAAACTCAGTTAGCCCATCAGGATACAGAGGGGGTGGGGCCAAACCACAGCTCCGTGTCTGAATATATAAACGGAGCTGCAGCTTGGCTCAGGTGCCCCCATAGCAAGCTGCTTGCTGTGGGGGCACTCATCAGAGGGGAGGGGCCATGCGGGCTGGTGCGGGACCCGAGAAGAGGAGGATCTGGGTTACCCTGTGCAAAACCACTGCACAGAGCAGGTAAGTATAACATGTTTGTTATTTTAATAGAACAAAGAAACCCAACACTTTACAATCACTTTAAAACTGGCTGTGAAGTGGCGCATATGTAGGATGTACATAAACAAAAGTGACACTTACAAAAAAAAAACACCTTATAACATGCCACACACTAATTAACCACTAAATGATATGGGTTTTAAGAGGGTACTCCATACAAACAGAAAAAAAGTGTGAGACCCCCCCCCCCCTCCAGAAACCAAAACCAAAACCTCATCCAATGATGTAGTCCTGCTGACTAGGAAAGTGGGGGTGGGGCACATTTGATACATAACCCTTACCCATTCATATGGGGAGGTGGTATCTAGGAGTACCCTTATTTTAACTGCCCCGGACCATTTTGCTGGTCAATGACAGGCCACTTTTTGCGATTCGGCACTGCATCGCTTTAACTGACAATTGCGTGGTCATGCAAAGTAGCTCCCAAACAAAATTGGCGTCCTTTTTTTCCCACAAATAGAACTTTATTTTGGTGGTATTTGATCACCTCTGCGGTTTTTATTTTTTGCGCTATAAACAAAAATAAAGCGACTATTTTGAAAAAAATGAAAACATTTTACTTTTTGCTGTAATAAATGCCCCCAAAATATATAAAAAACTATGTTTTTTCTCAGTTTAGGCCGATACGTATTCTTCTACATATTTTTCGTAAAAAAAAATCGCAATAAGTGTTTATTAATTGGTTTGCGCAAAAGTTATAGGGCCAGATTCACAGAAGAGATACGACGGCGTATCTCCTGATACGCTGTCGTATCTCTGTGATCCGCCCGTCCTAACTATGCGGCCGATTCATAGAATCAGTTACGCATAGATAGCCCTAAGATCCGACAGGTGTAAATGACTTACACCGTCGGATCTTAGGATGCAATTCTAGGCCGGCCGCTAGGTGGAGATTCCATTGCGGTCGGCGTAGAATATGCAAATGACTAGTTACGGCGATCCACGAAGTTCCGCACCTTCGTCACAATCTCGTACGTCGTCGCTAGTCGGTTTTTCCCGTCGCAAAGTTACACCTGCTTTAACATGGCTTATCTTGAGAACAGCCATGTTAAAGTATGGCCGTCGTTCCCGCGTCAAATTTCAAATTTTTTTTTTTGCGTAAGACGTCCGGGAATACGAAACGCCGTAACGCACGTCGCAGTTAAAAAAAAACGCCGGGGCGCCGTAATTTCGCGCGAAGCACGTTGGGAGATTTTAACACGGAGCATGCGCAGAAAGTTCGGCACGGGAACGCGCCTAATTTAAATGGTGTCCGCCCCATTTGAATTAGGCGGGCTTGCGCCGAGCGGATTTACGTTACACCGCCGCAAGTTTACAGGTAAGAGCTTTGTGAATCAGGCACTTACGCTGTAAACCTGCGGCGGTGTAACGTAAATCAGATACGTTACGCCGCGGGGGAGCAACGTAAATGTACCTGAATCTGGCCCATAGTGTCTACAAAATAGGGGATAGTTTTATGGCATTTTTATTCATATTTTATTTTTTTTACTAGTAATGGCGGCGATCAGCGATTTTTATCGGTACTGCGACCTTATGGCGGACAATTCAGACACTTTTGACACATTTTTGGGACCATTGCCATTTTTATAGCGATCAGTGCTATAAAAATGCATTGATTACTGTAAAAATGCCACTGGCAGGGATAGGGGTTAACACTAGGCGGCAAGGAAGGGGTTAATTATGTTTATATGTTTATGTTTATGTTTATGTTTTTATGTTTATAATTATGTTCCTTAGGTGTGTTCTAACTGAAGGGGGGGTGGGACAGACTAGGGGAAATGACAGATCGCTGTTAATACATTGTATGAACAGACGAACAGTCATTTCTCCCCCTGACAGGACCCTTTACACACAGCTCCTGGTTCTCGCTCTGTAATGAGCGATCGCGGGTGCCCGGCAGTGAATGTGCCCGCCAGGCACGCGTGACGGGACCAGGGGCGCGGACGCGCCCCTAATGGCTGAAATGCAAAATGACGTATACCTACGTGATTTCGCGCAGCCGAGCCGACCTGCCGCCGCAGTTATATGGTGGCTGGTCGGCTAGTGGTTAAAGGCGCCTTCCTGATCCTAATAAGTCCTCCTCTCCAAAAATTTGCATTTTCAGGTTATGCCTTCTGACTTTTTTTTACTCAAAAACAGATTTGCTTTAAATCAGAGTTTGACAAATTTTCTCGGAATCTAAGAGCCAGCTAAAAAAGTTAGGAGCAAGAAACCCGCCCCGTCCCACCGAGCACGCATATGTGAGTAGCGCCGGCATATGAAAGCTGTGTTTAAACCACACATGTGAGGTATCGCCGTGATTGGTAGAGCAAGAGAAATAATTCTAGCCCTAGATCTCCTCTGTAACTCAAAACATGCAACCTGTAGAATTTTTTTAACGTCACCTATGGAGATTTTAAAGGGTAAAAGTTTGTCACCATTCCACGAGCGGACTGTACTGTTGTCTAATTTTCCCCTAATCGTCTTTCAGGACAGCCACCTGAGAGACTTTGGCTCCTCCCCTCTGTAGGAAACGCCGCGTCAGCCTTCTATAAATTTCCTCCTCCCCTGCTGGCTCCTCAGTTATTTGTGTTTCCTCCAGAGGGGAGACACCAGCAGGAACCTGCCAGGAGAGCCAGGGAGGCTCAGGCAAATACTGTCCAGAAAGGAGCAGGGGCTTCCAGGGACAAACAGGTTACTAACCTGTTAGATGTTGGCCACCCTCGCATCCCTGAGTGCAGGTGCAGATCGAGGGGGCTTCATTTCATCACTGAGCGCGGTGAGAGGAGATGCACAAGCCGGCGTCCCATACCGCAGCAAGTGCATGGCAGCGCGGGATGGGGATTCCAAGGCGCAGCCACGCTGGGTATCGGGAACGCTCGACGCCGAGGGCGGGTGACGTCATTCCGGTGACGGGGGCGTGCACTTCCGGGGTCCGGCCGTGTACCATGAAATGGAGCCAGGCAGAGGCTGGATGAGCTGCACATGCTGTAGAGACAGCACAACGCACCCTGGTGACACGGAGAATGACGGAAGCGGAGGGAAGAGAGCCTGCTCCAGCAGAGACCAGCTCCAGCCATGCAAAGGTAAGGGGAACCTAGGGTGGATCTCCCCAAACCTGAACCCACCACCCCTCCTCCCGCCCCAAGGGAAAAGAAAAGGGGGGGTAGCCAAGTCCCTCAGTGTCAGAGGTAATGCATGGGGCCCCTAGTGAGGTTAGCCCACATGTAGGCACTGCGCACCTGGTTTTTGGTATTAACTGTGGAGTGCTTGTTCCTTATGTCTTTCAGAAAACAGACAAAAATAAGCCCAGTTCAAAAAGGAGGTGTCCATCTTGCAAAGCGACACTAAAGGCTCGTACACACGGTCGGACATCCAACAAAATTTCCCTTGGATTTTTGTCTTAATTGATTTGTCCGATCACACCCATAGCATACACACGCTCGGACTTTTCTGCAAACTTTTCTAACACTTTCCCAACATCACGTGGTTTTACTTGCTCTTTACCGCCACCCTTTGGTTAACTTCTGCTATTGTTTGTTGAGTTTAACATTGGTTCTGAGCATGCGCATTTGTACTTTGTCCAAAAGTCCGATGGTTTGCTGTACACACGGTCGCACTTTGCACAATCGGACTTTTCGGAACAGAAAGTTGGTCCGTTCACAGACCCAACTTTTTGTCCGATTGAAGCCAAAAAAGTTGGTCCGATGGAACGTACACACGGTCGGACAAATACGAAAAGTGCCGGATTTTGAAGTTGGTTGGGCAAAAGTCTGACCGTGTGTATGGGGCTTTAGAGATTCTTGGAGGAAAGCAATTTGTAGTGACTGTATTAATCAGCTCGTACAGGAACACAATACTGATCATACGGAGCTAGCATCATCTGTTAAAGAATTATCTAATACCTTTGAATCCTTTAAAACCTTCTTTGAAGGATTCCAGATCCCACAGCTTCAGTCAGCTTCTTCTTCAGCCCAAACGGCAGTTAAAATACCAGAAATAATACCTTCTACCTGTGCAGGCCCTTCAATTACTCCTAGAGAGGAGGCGGAAGAGGAACCTGACAACGCAGTGTCTGGTTCCCAAGAGTCAGAGGAGGAGGCTAAGGAAGGAGATTCCAGGAAGCCGTCGCGTTACAAACTCTCACTAGAGGATGTCAATCATCTCTTGGGAGCCATTTATACCACTCTGGGTATACAGAGAAAAAGACTCTATCCCTACATGACCAGATGTATGAGGGATTAGGGGAGCAGGAAAAGAAGAATTTTCCGGTTCACGACGTGTTAGTCGAAGCAATTAAGAAAGAATGGCAAGACCCAGAACGAAAACCATTTTTTTCTAATGCCTTAAAGAGACGGTTTCCATTTTCAGATGAACCATCATCAATATGGAATAAGGTCCCAAAGCTAGATGCCGCCTTTTCACAGGTATCAAGGCATACAGATTTGGCATTCGAACATATGGGCATCCTATCCGAGTCTATGGATAAAAGAATGGACTCATTACTTAAAAAGTCATGGGACTCCACTCTGGGAAGTTTAAAACCAGCAATGGCAGTCACAGTCGTGGCGAGAAATATGGAGTTCTGGCTAAACCAGTTACAGGCTCATATTGAGGAAGGAACTGCGAAAGAGCAGATACTATCCTCTTTTCCCACACTGCTGCGAGGCATAGCCTACATTGCAGATGCCTCAGAAGAACTAGTGAGCATGGCGGCCAGATCATCCGCACTAGCTAACTCCAAAAGACGGGCCCTATGGTTAAAGACATGGCAGGGGGACTGCGCGTCTAAGACCAAATTATGAGGAGCTGCGGTGGCTCAATGCGATTGGCACTGCGCTGACAAGCCATTCACCTCTGCAGCTAGGGGTTCGGATCCCGGTCTCGGCTACATGTGAATTTGAGTTTGGTGGTCTCAGCCCGGCTCCCGGTGGGTGTGCTATGCGAGGTAAGCCTGCGCTTAGTACGCCCACCCCCCCTCCCACAAAAACCACCACACTTACACGCACTCGAAATTGGGTTAACATGCACGCACTTTGACCACTTGGTCTCTAAAAAGAGAGGCGAAGGACTAACGGGGCTGGTTGAGCGGGTAAATACTCTCACTCCCTTATAGGGAGTCCCTCTGGCCCGTTGGGCTTCAAAGCGGAGCAGGTAGGGTGGGCTATGTGGGAGGACCCCCTCACACACCCGCCATTGCCACCCGGGGCATGGAGAAAGGTGGCAGATTGCCTGCCTACTCCCAACTCCTGCAGACCGGCTCCTCTCTCGAGTACACGCACAAAATACACTTTAAAAAAAAACTAAGACCAAATTATGTGGCATCCCATTCACAGGGGACTTGCTATTCGGGCCAGGGTTGGAGAAGGTGCTAGATCGAACAGCGGACAAAAAGAAAGCATTTCCGCTGAAACGCAAAGCACCCTGGAATCAGCCACAACAAAGTAAAAAGAGGCAGAAAAGTGCAACTTGGGTCCCAAAAGGTCCCTGTTACACAACTCCCAAGGCAGACAACCAAAAAAGACCTTGGGTCCCGAAAGGGAAGGGTAAAGGAGGAGCGATTTTTCGTCCTCCTGAACAAACCTATGACAAAAAAGTGACAAAGTGATCAAGGTAGAAGGAAGACAGGGGGCCTTCCTACCACAATGGGAAAAGATAACTTCCAATCACTTCATTTTGAGAACAATAAGGGACGGATATCACCTGGAGTTCTCAAAACCACCCCCAAACAGATTTTATCCAACCAAGCTCCCAAAAAACAAGAAGAAAGCCGAAGGCTTAATGAGAGCCATAGAGGATGTCAGAAGACAGGAAGTAGTCACAGAAGTGCCAAAAGAAGAAAGGGGACTAGGGTTCCACTCCCATATGTTCGGAGTACTAAAACTCACCAGGAAGGTCAGACCAATCCTAAACCTCAAGCCCCTGAATGTGTCCATAACCTACAAAAGGTTCAGGATAGACTCAATCTATTCAGTCAAGGCACTACTACCACCAAACTGTTTTCTGGTTTCCCTAGACTTAAAGGACGCATATCTTTATGTCCCAATACACAAAAATTGTCAAACATTTCTAAGACTAGCGATAGAAACCAAGGACAAGACCAGACACCTACAGTTCCGAGCCTTGCCCTTCGGCCTTTTCTCTTCACCCAGAATCTTTACAAAGATTCTGGCAGAAGCCTTGGCACCCTTGCGAGTCCAAGGCATATCGATCATTGCATATTTAGACGACTTACTTCTGTTTGCAGAAACTCCAGAAAGATTGCAAAAGAATCTCGAGATCACGCAAACGTTTCTAAAAAATCTAGGTTGGTTAGTAAACATGGAAAAATCCAATCTACAACCGACTCAACAATTAATATACTTGGGATATGTGCTGGACACGGTCCAACAAAAAATATTCCTGCCCAAAGAGAAGATAGCAAAAATACAAGGGGAAGTAAGTGCAATACAAGCAAACTTACCATGCACCATCAGGAAGGTGATGTCAACTCTGGGGTTACTAACATCTGCAATCCCAGCGGTACAATGGGCACCCTTACATTTTTGACCACTGCAGATGTTCCTACTAAAGGTATGGGATCACAAGCAGGAGTCCTTGGACACTCAGGTTCTTATACCAACAAAAGTAAAAAGAACCCTGTGGTGGTGGAGGACAAGAGAAAATGTAACCCAAGGTCAGCTATGGACACTTCCCATTTCCAAGACCCATACCACAGATGCAAGTGGCACAGGTTGGGGAGCGCATCTAGGCTCCCAAGTAACACAAGGGACATGGGAAAAAGAGGAGCGGATGAGATCATTCAACTGGAAGGAATTAAAGGCAGTAGGGTCGGCACTTCAATCATTCCAGAAAGAACTAAAGGGTCATCACTTGCAGATCAGATCCGACAACGCCTCAGTAATAGCCTATATAAACAAACAGGGAGGAACAAGAAGTGGAACCCTGTTGGCACTTGCAGAGAAAATTCTGAGATGGGCAGAGAAAAACACTCTCAATATCAGCAGTCCACCTAAAAGGGGATTTAAACAGAGTGGCAGATTTTCTCAGCAGGAGGCAAGTGAAGGAAGGCGACTGGGCGTTAAACCAGGAGGTGTTCAACCAGATCACGCAGAAATGGGGAACACCTCAGGTGGACTTATTTGCCTCAAGAGAAAACAAAAAAGTCAAACTATTCGTTTCTCTAAAAAGAGAGGATGGGGCTCTAGGGGTGGATGCGTTGGCACAGAGGTGGACATTCAAAATATGTTATGCCTTTCCCCCGCCAGTACTGATAACATCGGTAATAAGGAAACTTTGCATAGAGAATACAACACTGATTCTCATAGCACCCCATTGGCCCAAGAGACCATGGTTCTCTATGCTAAAAGAACTCGCTATAGAGCCCCCCTGGTTACTTCAAATACAGGAAGATCTGCTCTCCCAAGACCCAATATACTGCCCCCAAGTAAAAAGGTGGGACTTGGCCGCCTGGTGTCTGAGGAGCAGCTGCTGAAAGCTAAAGGGTTCTCAAGCCACTTAATAACAACACTGCTAAAAAGCAGGAAAGTGGAGACACGTAATATATATCAAAGAGTATGGAAGTGCTTTAATAACTGGTGCACAGAAAATACTTTCAACATACAGAGCTCAGTGGCAGTATTAGAATTCCTACAGAGTGGTGTAGAGAAAGGACTAAGCGTTAGAGCTGACACTTGACTTTTTAAGGTACTATCAGTTTTTCAGGAAAAGAGGCTAGCATCTGATCCATGGATAATCAGATTCTTCAAATCCCTGAGCAGGCAAAGACCTATACGAAATACAGTTTTTCCGAAGTGGGACCTGTCATTAGTGCTGCAAACTTTGACAGGAGACCCCTTTGAACCATTAGAGAATTGTAGCCTAAAGACATTGACGTTAAAAACAGTATTTTTGGTAGCAATTACTACAGCAAAAAGGGTCAGTGAGATAGAGGCCTTATCTATCAGACTCCCCTTCTTTCAAATTTTTGCAGACCGCATAACTTTCAAGATGGATCCGGGGTTTCTGCCGAAAGTAGTCTCGAGATTCCACAGGGAACAGGAAGTTGTATTACCTTCATTTTGTCCGAACCCTTCTAAGGAACAAGAAGTTAAATTTCATAATTTAGACGTCAGGAGATGCGTCTTACATTATTTAGAAGTTACAAAAACACTCAGGAAGACAGATTCCTTATTTATTTTAAATGCTGGAGCTAGGAAAGGGCATAGTGCCACTAGACGTACCATAGCCAGATGGCTAAGAGAAGCCATTGAACAGGCTTATAAGTTAGGAGGCATACAGATCCCAGAAGGCATCAGCGCGCACTCCACAAGATCAATGGCAGCCTCACAGGCAGAAAGAGCTGGAGCAATGCCGGAACAAATCTGTAAAGCGGCAACATGGTCCAGCTTCGCCACCTTCGTGAGACACTATAGGGTGGATCTCTTGTCAGCTAAAGATCAGACCTTTGGACGTAAGGTCTTACAAGCTGTGGTCCCGCCCTAAGGGTAAGTGCTCGGTTATCCTCTCGGGTGGCTGTCCTGAAAGACGATTAGGGGAAAAACAAAGTTACTTACCGGTAACGTTCTTTCCCGGAGTCTTTCAGGACAGCCGGGTAACCCACCCAAAAGGTATGTAAAGAATTTCCTTGCAGGAAATGTGATATAGTTAACTATTTGTATCATATATTCTTGTGTCTCCCCAGCAACTGGAGGTGCTCTTTAAAGAACTGAGGAGCCAGCAGGGGAGGAGGAAATTTATAGAAGGCTGGCGCGGTGTTTCCTACAGAGGGGAGGAGCCAAGGTCTCTCAGGTGGCTGTCCTGAAAGACTCCGGGAAAGAACGTTACCGGTAAGTAACTTCGTTTTTTTTATTAAAAAACTTGTATTTTTTCCCAAAAAAGTGCGCTTGTAAGACCGCTGCGCAAAAAAGGTGTGACAGAAAGCATTGCAAAGACCGCCATTTTATTCTCTAGGGTGTTAGAATAAAAAATATATATAAATGTTTAGGGGCTCTTGTCATGGATCTTGAGATATTAAAGTGTTTCTACTTGACATCTGTTACACAGGAGAGGGACATTACAAGCTGTTGGCTTATTCAATGCAAGGACACCTGCGTTTAAGATGCTAAGTAAGCTGAATTGTGAAAGACATTTCCATTATGTGATAAGCCTGTTTAAAGCCTTTTGATTAGCAGGTGTGGGTATCTTCTGTTAGTAGAGACAGACCGTCTGTCTAAAGATGTGGAATGACATACTATGTTCTATTGTGTAATGCCAATACTGTGTTGTAACTGATTAATTCAAAAGGGTCTCTTCCCTGTCTTAAGGCTAACTCACTCTCCAGACAGTCCCATTGTTCTGTGGCTGGCTATTGTGTACATTGATTGCCCCCTGGGGCTTCTGTCTCAATACACATAAGCCTTCCTATCCAAGCTATTGGGCCAATCCCTGTTGACTATTTCAAGTCCTCATTTGCATGGTCAAGGAGGACCTGAGTGAGAACTGCATACTTTACAATTGACCAATAGGAAAGCGGTTGTTGGGAGTGGGATGTTCCAAATTCTGTATAAAAGTGTGCTGTGTACTTGAAAATAAAGAGTCCTTTTTGAACTTACATACAGCCTGCCTGGTGTTTGTTCTTAATGGGTCCGAATGGCACATAGCTGTAGTTCGGATCCCGGAACCTTGGATGACTGGACCATCAGACGTTGCAATCTGCAAGCCGACTCAATAGTAGCAGAGGAGTGTCGGGAGAGCAGAACCGGGCGAGCAAAAGGATCTCGTCACATCTCTAATTAGAGGGAAGGAGATGGCAGTGAAAACACAGGGAAAGCTCCATTAGCATTGCTGGGTGTCTTGTCTGTCATACCAACGGCCACCACAAGATGGCGCCTGATCACAACAGGAAGCATAGGCCTGCAGAAGGCCACAAAGCCGCAGCCTCAATTACCGTCCAGGGCAGCCCGACGCGATCGCGCCCCACCTAATTCTAATTAGAGTCACAATTGCGA
The DNA here is from genome assembly GCF_905171775.1 of Rana temporaria. Classification (NCBI taxonomy): domain Eukaryota; kingdom Metazoa; phylum Chordata; class Amphibia; order Anura; family Ranidae; genus Rana; species Rana temporaria. The sequence continues at coordinate 91,193,374 of NC_053501.1, read as the reverse complement.
CTCGTCGAACCCTGCTTTAAATATATCTGTCCTTTTTGCAGTGAAACTTCCAAATGTTCCCACCATAGTTACCCAAACACAGACAATCACTAAGGATACCTTTAATCAGAAAGAATTTAATCTAAATATGTAACAGTATACTAAGAATGGAATTAAAGTACCCATAGAAAATCCATGCAAACCAAAAAGTTATCTGTGAAAGAAGGATCTTAGCTAAAGGTTCCAGAAAGTTGTCAGTTGCACATCCTATTGGTACTATACCATTGCAATATCCTCTGGTGCTTATTAGGATGTAAATATATAGGCCTTTGTAGTCTGCCTGTGATCCAGGCAATGTCTTTACTTTCTTTATTGGAAGGGAATATGAATTATTTTTAGTGTTTTTTAGAAGAACTTGCAAAATCATAGGCTTGATGTTATTTTTTTTAACAATAAGCATTTATGCTTTAAGAACCTTGTTTCTTTGTATAATGTGTAACTATACGCCAAACTTTTTCACCATCTTTCCCCCAGATGAACATTTGAAATCAGGGGCAGCCCATGCATAGGATGAATCTATCCATCCATGAATTACAGCGGCTCGTTTTTTTTTTGTTAAGCACCTGATTAGAGCCAGAGGCTCTAAAAGACTTCAAAATAGGGTGGGCTTGGGTCACAGAGAATGCAAACAGAACCCACCCTGGTGTGTTACAACAGCGAATGAATATTCGTTGTTGAAACACTGGTCCTCAATCCAGCAAATCAGAATGGGGTGTGAGACCCCTTTTCCGATTGGCTGAAAAGAGAAGACTCCCAATTGGCCTGCCAATTAGGACCCGTGGAGAACGGGAGGCCGCTGCCACCGAGCAAGGAAAGCCGCCGGTGAAAAAGTGCTACTGACCGACGGGGGGTGGTTGAAGGTGGCATACTGTTTGTCCCCCCCCTTCTCCCCCCCAAAAAAATGAGTGAATCACAGGTGGCGTCACTGGGACCTCCTACACCAGGGATATGCAATTAGCGGACCTCCAGCTGTTGCAGAACTACAAGTCCCATGAGGCATAGCAAGACTCTGACAGTCACAAGCATGACACCCAAAGGCAGAGGCATGATGGGACTTGTAGTTTTGCAACAGCTGGAGGTCCGCTAATTGCATATCCCTGTCCTACACCTTTCTACAGTAGGTGTTTGTGATATTGTGTTTTTAGCACGACAGCATTGCGCTGATTCTCGGCGACATGGTGCCGAGATCTCACACTCACTGGAATAGTGACAGCACATCCCAGCAATGACTTGTGCGCGGCTTGCATCAGACCTATATAGGCCTCACAATCCCATCATGCTCTGGTACCTACCCATGTGATACCTACCCACGTGGGTAGGTATCACATGGGTAGGTACAGAGCATGATGGGACTGTGAGGCCAATATAGGTCCGATGCAAGCCACGCACACGTCATTGCAGCGAGGAAAGGCGACGTGTCAACATCGGGAGAAGAAGAGAAGTGAAGAACATGACGTCACAGCACAGAAGAAGAACTCACAGCACGGAAGGAGAAGAAGACGTACAGCACGGAAGAAGAAGGCACCGGACAGCGAGAGGAAGAACCGGTGTGCGCCGAGTCAACAGCGGAGAGCGGCGAACATAGGAGACCCCCGGAGAGTTGAGAAGACCCCCCGGATAGCGGAGAAGACCCGTCGGGATAGCGGAAGAAAAAGCCCCCCCGCCGAAGACGCCGGAGGAAACCCGCCGGGGGGGTGGGGGCTTTTTTAAAAGCGACCCCCCCCCCCGGCGGTGGAAGAGAACCAGAAGGCGGCCCCCACCCACCCGAAGACGTCAAAGAAGAAGCTCCCCCTGGTAAAAGAGCTAATAAAGAAGACAGGGGGAGCCTCCGGAGCAGAAAAATAAATTATTTTAAAAACCCTTGTGTGGTGTGTTTATTAACATTTTTCCTACAGGTGAATGGTTAGGGGTACGATGTACCCCATATCCATTCACTTAGGGTGGGGGCCGGTATCTGGGGGCCCCCTTATTAAAGGGGGCTCCCAGATTCCGATAAGCCTCCCGCCCGCATACCCCGACAACCAACGGCCAGGGTTGTCGGGAAGGGGCCCTGTCCTCATCAACATGGGGACAGGGTGCTCTGAGGTGGGGGGCCGCAGTGCGCCCCCCTGCCCCAGAGCACCCAACCCTCCCATGTTGAGGGCATGCAGCCGGGTACGGCTCAGGAGGGGGGGGCGCTCGCTCGTCCCCACTCCCTTCCTGGCCGGCCGGGTAGCGTGCTTTGGATACGGGTCTGGTATGGATTGTAGGGGGGACCTCCTACGCCGTTTTTTTCGGCGTAGGGGGGCTCTCCTTACAACCCATAACAGACCTAAGGGCCCGGTATGCTCCTGAGGGGGGAACCCATGCCGGATTTTTATTTAAAATCCGGCGGGGACTTCCCCCTCAGGATTCATAACAAACGCCGCACACGTGTAGAATTGGCGGGAATCCAAGTCGGATCTCCCGTCGCTTCTATGACGGCTCTGTCTCCATTGTGGCAAGCCAGCTCGGCGCTGGCTCCCGCGATGGGGCTCGTAGGTGCTCAATCTCGCCGAGAAAGGGAGCGAGATTGACACAATATCGCGTGCACCTACTGTAGAATGTTCTAGTGTTTTCTAGAAGAAGGCTGGAGGGGAGGTGGAGCTAGGGTTTTTTAAGGAGCCCTGACCAATCCCCAATTTAGATCGGTAGGGGGCAAGCCTCTTTAAATACCTAGGCAGCCCAGCTGGGGAGGAGTTGATCAGGTGGAAGGGCTGGAGATGGAGTGCTAGGCTTTCGGGCCTTTGAGGGAGCACCCCAGTCTGGGGAGGGGTGACCTTGGGTCTGGGGTCGGGAGCGGACGGGGCCCAGTAGGAGCAAGAGAGGACAGTGGGAGAGAGCATTGCTGGGAAAGTCTCCAGGGAGTGGAACAATTGGTCCCAGCCAGGAGGGCTGGTGAGAGACATGCACAGGCCTGAGAAGACTGTGAGAATACAGTCTGGGATGGGTGCAGAACCAGAGGAGTGGACTGTGCTGTCATGGGCAGTGGAGAAGGGCAGCTGCAGCCAGAAGAGCGGACAGGGCCTGAAGATGTGTTACTGGGCTCAGTAGCCGCATGTAGTACAGCTAGCGCCAGGAACTTTTTATTTTTACTACACTAAAGGGACCTGCGCTCCCTGCCTGCAAATGGCAATTACTACTGCCTGGCTGAACCAGTGTCAGGCCTAACCACTTTGTGCTAGCTGTGCCTGAATGTTTAAGTAAGTGGAGTGCTGGAAGAAACTGAGGAGTGATAGTCTGCAGCAAGAGTTGTGCTGGAGTGGACACTGGAGTGTATATACCTAAGGCGATACCGCTACACTTAGTTGAGAATGGCTGTTTTATACATTGAAAAAGGAAACCATATTTTCTCATTACATACCAACACTCCGCTTCCTGTTTTTTTATGTGCAGCATAATGGTTGTGTGTTGCTGCTCCTTCTAACAATGTGAGTCTATGAATCAGCTGAATTATTGAAAACAATGTATTGTGGCTGATATCGTAACAGTTATTAAACCATTAAATGGAACTTGTGCTGAACCACTGAAAGTTACGGTACATTAGGGGTAATGTACAAATCTTGATACTGAATCCAAGGACAAAAATAGCTGTCAACATGTGGAAGAATTTAGGATTTAGTAAGTTGTATACTAAATTACCAACGTTTAGGGTTTAGTATGTTTTGTAAAGCATCAGGAGGATCACTATGGATGATGTTGCTACTGGATATATTACTGCATACCTCCCAACTATCTGAATTGGGAATGAGGGACACCTATTAGCAAAAGTATGTGGGCATAGGCCACACACACCCTTAAATTTGAAATGTAAAAAAATAAAAGGATTGGTTAAACCCACAAGTGCTTTTTTTACTCCTACTATTCTTTTATATTGGCTTACATTCGGTTTACATACCTTGGCAGAATTTATGATTTCTTAACCATTTTTCAGAGAATATGAATGATAACACAAAAACATTTATTTTACTTATGGTCAGTGTTTGGCTGAAGCCATTTATTATCAATCAACTGTGTTTACTCTTTTTAAATCATAATCACAACAAAAACTACCCAAATTACCCTGATCAAAAGTTTGCATACCCTGGTGATTTTGGCCTGATAACATGCACACAAGTTGACACAACGAGGTTTGAATGGCTAATAAAAGTAACCATCCTTACCTGTCATCTGTTTGCTTGTAATTAGTGTGTATATAAAAAGGCAATGAGTTTCTTGCCTCCTGACAGACCCTTGCATCTTTCATCCAGTGCTGCACTGATGTTTCTGGATTCTGAGTCATGGGGAAAGCTAAAGAATTGTCAAAGGATCTGCGGGAAAAGGTAGTTGAACTGTAAAAAACAGGAAAGGGATATAAAAAGATATCCAAGGAATTGAGAATGCCAATCAGCAGTGTTCAAACTCTAATCAAGAAGTGGAAAATGAAGAGTTCTGTTAAAACCAAACCACGGTCAGCTAGACCAACAAAAATTTCAATGGAAAAATAGCTGTGCAACTATTGTGAATACTATAGTAGTGTTGATACAAAGTAAAATAACATTTAAATGGAACAAATCTTTCGCCCATACATGAGATGATATATCCCATTAATTGTGAAAAAATAATGAATCAAACGTGTGAGAGTCTATTGTTCAAACAACAAAATATGCATCTGATGGTAATTTGATAGTAGAAAAATTCCTTTTCCCATTCAAGCAGATAGTGACATCAAAAATGCAAGAACCTCAGAAAAGTGCATGGATAGACAGGACACCTCCACCTCTCAATCACACTGTCCCTTACCAGAAGGGAAGATCCCAACTAGAGATCTTCTGACAGCAGATGGCTTACTCCCCAGCCAGGGGGTTGCGTGGCAGGATATCCAAGAGCCAAAACTTCTCCCACAGTGGACCCGTAATCAGTGTTGATTGAAACTGTTATATCTGGATGTGTTTTTCTTTCCCGCCGCGGCGGAGGAGCTTCAGCTCATCATCTATGTACCGCTATGCCTACTGGGAGATGTTTGTCATCAAAAATTTCAGCCACAACTGTCAATAAAAATAGTTTGGGATGCAAAGAAAAACCCATAAATAACTTCAGGTGAAATACAGGACTCTCTGAAAACATGTCGTGTGGCTGTTTCAAGATGCACAATAAGGAGGCACTTGAAGAAAGATGGGCTGTATGGTCGAGTCGCCAGAAGAAAGCCATTACTACGCAAATACCACAAAAATCCAGCTTACAAACAGCACAGAGACAAGCTTCAAACCTTCTGGCACAAATCATTTACAGTGGTGAGACCAAAATTGAGCTTTTTGACCACAACCATAAATACTACATTTAGAGAGGAGTCAACAAGGCCTATGATGAAAGGTACACCATTCCTACTGTGTAACACGGAGGTCGATCGATGATGTTTTGGGGATGTGTGAGCTACAAAGGCACAGGAAATTTGGTCAAAATTGATGACAAGATGAATGCAGTATGTTATCAAAAAATACTGGAGGAACATTTGCATTCATCAGCCAGGAAGCTGCGCATGGGACGTACTTGGACATTCCAACATGACAATAGTCCAAAAATACAAGGCCAAGTCGACCTGTCATTGGCTACAGCAGAATAAAGTGAAGGTTCTTGAGTGGCCATCTCAGTCTCCTGACCTCAATATCATTGAGCCACTCTGAAAACGTGCAGTTCATGCAAGACAGCCTAAGAATTTACAGGAACTGGAGGCTTTTTGCCAAGAGGAATGGGCAGCTTTGCCATCTGAGAAGATAAAGAGCCTCATCCACAAATACCACAAGAGATTTAAAGCTATCATTGATGTTAAAGGGTGCAATACATGGTATTAAGGACTGGGGTATGTAAACTTTTGATCAGGGTCATTTGGGTAGTTTCTGTTGTCATTATGATTTAAAAAGAGTAAACACAGTTGATCCATAATAAATGGCTTCAGCCAAAAACTAACCACGAGTGAAAGAACAATTTTTGTGTTATCATTCATATTCTCTGAAGAAATTATAAATTCTGCCAGGGTATGTAAACTTATGAGCACAACTGTAGATCAGACCAAAATGAGGGACAAATGAGGAGGAAAGAGGGACAGAGGGACTTTGTTCTGAATGAGGGACAGTTTGGAGCTATGCTACTGGTTCTTCTGAAAAAAGTTCAGGTTGCAGATTTCAGCTTAAAGGTCCTTTTAGCCTGTACTGAGGTCTATGGATGGCGTCTGAGCCTGCAAGTCAATAAGGGTGTTCTGGGTTCCCTACCCCTCTCTGTCGCTGTGAAGAATAAACTCCTTTAAAAGTCCTTAACCTCCCTGGCGGTATCATTCTGTCTGGAATTACGTACCAAAAGCGGTACAATTATTTTGCATGGAAATTTGGCGTTTTATACTGTAGGCCTGTAATTTTTAGAAATAACTCACTTAAATCTGACCAAGCAAGAGTCTTGTAGGCATCCCGGGTATGATTTTTTTTTTAAAACAAAATGATAAATTATAATATAATTAATTATAAATAATTATAACAAATAATAATATAATTATAATAAAAATTATTCAAGCTCGAGCTTCCTGAGGACGAATCTAAGTATTCGAAACGCGTCGAGGCGCGGGGGGAACCACACACTTTTTTACGCCACACGACCCTGACCCCTGGAACGATACCGCACAGGCATTTCCGTCCGCTGGAACGCACCACGGTCGAGGCTTGAAACGCACGCCGGGGAGGTAGCAGTGACGCTGGACAGGCTAGTGTCAGCTTGGGCACAGGAACATGTGAGTGTAAAATTCGTTTTTAATGTTTCATGAATAAAACCTGTTAAAACATACTACACCATATGGGCCTTTTTTCTTCTTGGGAGTATAAGAGAACCCATAGAGAGTTGGAGCGCAGAGATTCGGGACCAGAAGAGGAAACCGTACACCATATGATTATATGCAGTTTACCTTTTTGAATCCGGTGAGAGCATAGCGCAATAGGAGGTGGTGGTGACACTATAAGGTGGCAAAGTCACAAATTTTTTTCAGCAAGGCACAAATTCCTGCACTTACTGGAGGCACGCTTTTGAGGACATTGTATTAATGCACAATTGCACTGGACTATTTAGTGTATTTATAGTTCCGTATTTTCACTATTGATTGACAGTGCAGACGCGCTTAGGAGTTTGCAGGGGAGAAGGGGTTTATTCATTTTTGGTTTTATATAATTTTTCCATTTGTTTTCATATATGTGAATGTATCACATCTTTAGAGATAACGTTTCACAAGAGCTGGTGTATGAATGTCACGGATATATACATATTCATTTATATTTTAAGGTCAGCGCAGGAGCACAAACTGTAGGAATACACTTTAAAACTTTGCACAACTGCACCACCTGGTGGAGTATACCACAACTGCAGCAGACCAAATGATTTAATTTATACTAACACGTAATATTTTTTGCGCCGGTACAACCACTCACAATAAGGACTTTTATCACACCCAATTAGTAGAATTACTGGGGGACACCACCACATATAAGAAATTATTAACAGGCCCTACTGAACCATACAAAATACAACTTGATGCTTTGGTCGAGTGGGGATATCGTACTGGGGCCCTGAATCTCAAGGAGAAGAAATATTTGGCACCTTCGTTTTGTAGAATACCGGTAATTTACACCCTGCCCAAGATTCACAAAAATGAAAATGTACCACCAGCTCGCCACATTGTAAATGGGATCGGATCCGTTTCTGCCAGATTAGGAGAATATCTAGACAAATTTCTCCAGCCAAGTGTACGGGACACCAAGGCATACCTTAAGGACACAGCTGATTTGCTGCAGTCTTTAGAAGAAGTGTGTATCAAACCAGAATCAGAAATGTTCTTGATAACAGCAGATGTAGCATCGCTATACACTGTCATACAACACAATGATGCCGCACTGGCACTGAACTGGGCCTTAAGCAAACGGGACGATATTCCTCATGTCCAGAAGAAATTTTTGGGGCAAGTCCTAGAGTTCTGTATGTCCCACAACTACTTCTGGTTTGACGGCTCTTTTTTCTCCCAACAAGTTGGCGTGGCGATGATGGCTAAATTTGCCCCCAGCCTGGCCAACTTTTTTTGGCTGAGTGGGAGGATAGACATGTTTTCTTGAACCGTAGAATCCAACTGTTGTTCTATCGAAGATTCATAGATGATATCCTGTTTACAGTATATGGGAGGGATCTGAAAATGATGCATTAGAGCTTTTGAAGATGCTCAATGATAACACCAACAACATCAAGTTAGAGCATGTGATCAGTAACAGTACGGTCAACTTTTTGGATGTCACCATACATAAAGCAGGAGCAAGGTTGAGGACTGATGTCTTCTTCAAACCTACTGACCGAAACAGTTACCTCTCAATTAACAGTGGGCACCATCCGGCCTGGATCCGAAATATCCCTAAAGGACAGTTCCTGAGAGTTTGACGGAATTGTACAGAGAACGAGGACTATTTTCTACAGGCAAAAATACTGAAGTCTAAATTTGTTCAGAAAGGATATAAGGAACCGGAGATGAATAGAATGATTCAAGAAGTAGCTCTGATACCTAGAGATCAATGCTTTAAGAAAAAAGAGGACCAACTAAGTGATAATCAACACCAATGGGGTTTCCTTTCGGGATTCCATGCCCAATACAGAGAAATAGAGTAAATCTTTCTAAATCACTGGCACATTTTGGGCAAGGATAGACACTTTGCCAGCATATTACCTAGTCAACCTAGGTTTATCTATAGAAGGGCACCTAATTTTGGGGATAAGGTGGTCCATAAAATCTTAGATACACCTGACCAGCAAGTTTTAAAAATAGACTTCAATGGTTTTTATTCATGCAGGAAATGCATTTGCTGCAGAACGGTTAAAGTACAGAACAGAGGTAAACAGCAGGTAGTGGCGAGTGATGGAAACACCTTTGCCATTAAGGAATTTATCACCTGCAATTCCTCTTATGTGGTGTATTTGATATGGTGCCCCTGTGGGTTGCTATATGTAGGGAGGACAAAGAGGCTCCTCAGAATACGTGTGGCTGAGCACCTAGCAAATATAAAAAAGGGATTTGATTACCACAGTGTCTCAGTACTCTTCAAAGAGAAACATAATAAAGATCCCTCGCTTGCCCAATTCTGTGGCATAGACTGTGTTTCCCCCTCTTGGAGGGGTTCAAACAGGGTGAGAGACCTGTCACAACGTGAAACGCAGTGGATTTTTCTTTTAAAAAGTCAGTTCCTGAGGGGCCTCAACATAGAATTGGACGTGAACTGTTTTATCAGTAATGCCTAGTAAATTACATGTTTTTTTTATTAAGCATTAACACTAGGTGACTATAGTGAGGCACTGTCAGTCATTCATATTACTTATTATGTCTAGAATGATTTTTTTAGAGTAATTTCTTAGAGTTGTTTTTAATTTTTAATTTTTTTTTAACTCATATGGAGTATATGCTATTTGTGATATATAGATGTTTTCACATGTGGGCCTTACAACTGGGTCACTCTTCACCATTAGTAACACCTCCTGAATATACACATACGATAGGACTACTTAATGCAACATTGCATGTGTAATTGGATTGATGCATATAGCTTGTATATGATCATTAATATGTAGATAGACTTAGATACACACTATATACAATATATGTTGATTTTATTATATTTTTATATATACATTTTTTATGGTTTCCTGAAATAGTCTAGTAATTATTTTAATGATTATTAACCAGTCAATTGTATTATAGGTTAATACTGTTATAATGCATAATATGTGTTGTGCTTTGTTTTTGAAAGTTTGATTATTGGTTAAATGTGCTTGTTGATTATGGTGACACGTGGTCACGGGGACACCCGACAAGCCATTGAGCAGCTTCAGATTAGTTTGGTGGGTGTAATACACCGTCGCCACCACTGGGGACTGACGTATTGTATACATGTGTCGACATGTCAGCTAGTGATGACGTGGACGCAGGATGCGTCCATTGTTGATGTCGTTGCGCGCAGCGACGCATCCATCACAGGCTGGGGATCACATTGACGGGTGCACTCTCCGCCGTCAGGTGACGATTCTTTTACTATGGCACGACCAGTGTTGTTGACGCACGCACAGACGGATCCATACACAGCGGGGAGCACACGTGAGCTGACGCATTCCCGGAAGCTGACGCGGGGCGGATACACATGTACTCGGTCAATTAACAGTAAGCATATTTAAGTAATGACCTGGGACTTAGTGACCAACCCCATAATTAAGTCTATATGACGAAACATGTCGGGGCGTGGTCACTAGGTCACTACTACAGTCTACCCTGAATTGTTCGGATGTGGGACGTTTTTAGCCAGGACAGGCACCTCAAACTCAGCATTTCACTCCATTAGACTATAAGGGCTGTGAGTACGATTTTGGGCTGCTCGATGGTCCGCCGTGACCACTGTCATATCTGGAGAAGTTTTTTGTTCATCACCTTGACTTACGTTTGGAGTTATTCACTGCTTGGTTTCAAGTTTTGCTTGTGAGTTGATAGTTTGGAGGATTTGCAATAGATGTTTTATTAAAGTTGTTTTACAATATCACACTATTGTGCACCTTTTTTTCCCTTTATTATTCATGTGAAAACCTCCTTGAAGTGTACTGCTTTGGAACAGATGCCTGCCTGTTTGATCCTAGGAATCCTACTTAAGCTCATTTGCCAAAACACGAGAGTGTGAGGCGAATTGTTGCGGTGAGTGCGCAGTCTTAAAGGGTGGTGGATTCACTTTCAACACTTGGGTGTGGTGGAAGAATATCAGAAGATTTCTTTTGTGATACTATCACTTACCAATTACAGTTCCACTTGGCTTCATCAAGTTCACGGACTCATAGACTTTTTTATTTGTGCATTTCATTTCAGTTTAGTTTGTTTGCACTGGTTTATTCACATATAAGGTGGTAATCACTTTATTTAGTACTATGTAAGCGCTGCTTTTTACACATTTTGACATATTGTTTACACAAAGTTGTCACTATAGGTATTTTATCACAATTATGGGCACTGATAAGGTGGCACTGATGGGTACCGATGAGGTGGCACCAATGAGGTGGCACTGATGGTCACTGATGGGCACTGATAGGCGCCGCTTGTATGCAGCACTGATGGGCACTCATAGGCGGCACTGATGGATACTTATGGGTGGCACTGATGAATATATATGGGTGGCACTGATATGTGGCACAGATGGGCACTGGTGGGCACTGATAGGTGGGCAGTGATGGGCACTGAGAGGTGGCACTGATGATTACTGATGGTGGCATTGCTGGGCATCACTTGTTTTATATAATTTTAAGAGGGGAGAGTTTAGTGGGACTTTATATGAGGCAATGACACAGTCATTTACCTCCATCCCTGTTAATTGTATAAAAGATGCCTATTGGGGTCTGTTTGGGCTCGACTTCCATGCCAGTTACATAGGGATATCCGGTAAGTACCAACTGGGACTTTGATTGCTCACAGTCTCCAGAATGTCAGATGCCCTGAACCAGCATTATGAAAGCATATGAAAGCATTAAAAGATCATAATCTACTTCAATCATCCTTTACCATTTAAAGCTTTTCCCGCACATACTTCATTTAAAGTCCCGCTCTTCTTTTATACCTGTTTTATATGTTTGCCAGTCAGTGCTCATGTTGCCAGTCCGTGCCCATTTGTGGGCACTGATTGGCATCTATTGTGAATATTTTTTAACATGTGGATGGCCATTGGGTACATTCCTGGCCATCCACATGTTGCCCCCTTCCCTGGTGGCTTCCTTGGTGGTCCAGTGTGGGCATCCATGGGGGAACTACGCTGATAAACAATTAGCGTATACCCCCCCCGTCTGGAGAGCCACCGATCGGCTCTGCTCTGCTCGCGTCTGTCAGACGCGAGTGAGGAAGAGCCGATCTACGGCACTTCCTGTTTACATCGTGATCAGCCGTGATTGGAGACTGATCAGAGCCGGAGGCTCTTTACCTAGATCGGAGATGCAGGGTGTCAGACTGACACCCCACATCACTGATCACCGCGCTGCGCACCCCCACAGGCGCGCGCCGGTATGTTATCCGGCTGGACGTCAATAGACGTCCAGTCAGGATAACAGTTACAGAACCACTTCCCAGACGTCAATTTACTATTGACAGGGCGGGAAGTGGTTAAAGTGACTGGCACCCAGTTGTTATACATACTCACCTGTCAGCTATGAGACAATGCTAGCTCTCCCTGTCTCTGGGGATACCTGCCGATGGGGGTCATGGAGGCGCTACACATCCATCCCTCATCTATGGACCCCCACTATCCCTGAAAAAGCCGCTGGATTTTGGGCCTATTCCCTCACACAACACCCATTGCCAGGCAACAGGAATTTTCCACACTCTCCAATTGGCTCTAGAAGACCATCTAGGGTTTTTATTTTAGTTTGTTGTTTAGGAAACATTGAGCTTGTATAGTGATTGGGATACACGGGATGCTCTGCACTAACGAAACTTGTAGACGTCAAACAAACGGTTGAGAAACTGCTAGAATCCAAATGAACTAAGCTGCACACTAGTAGGAGTAATAATACAGCTGAAACAAAATGGCAAAGATGAAAAAAAAAGTCAATGTTCAAGAGACGACACCTGCTGCTCTAGGCCCGAAGTAGAATTATTGGAGTGCTCCTTGGTCCCAAACATGTGCAGTAATGCACTACACTGTCCTCTCTGCAACTTTGGTTGTGATGCTGGTTTGTACTCACTCCCAGGGATGGACTGGCCATTGGGACTACAGGGAGTTTCCCGGTGGGCCGATGGCTCAGTGGGCCAGCTTCAGTGACAGCGGACTGCCGCCCCCCTCCGCTCCTCTGTCTCTCCCTCCCAGCAGCGCTCACCTGGGGGGAACAAAGAAGCAGGGGGAGGACCAGATAAGCAGGGGGGGAGGGGACAGACAGCTGACTCAACATCTATGGCCTGGGAGTTTCTCACTTCTGCCTAATCATGTCCCATGGGGGGCACCAAACTGATTCTTTGCCCCGGGTGAAATAATGTCTAGCTTCCCCACTCTAATAAAGTAGAACGGCTAGTGGTTAGTGAAGGGGGAGAGGGGGCTTGGGTGGCCGGGGGGGAGTGTGGAAGTTGTCCGGCCATCATGGGAGAGACCTGTCAAAGTGGGCCAGTCTGGATGAAGTCCAGGGCCAAATTTCTGTCCCAGTCCAGCCCTGCTCACTCCTTTAAGGCCTTGTACACACGGTCGGACCAAACCGATGAGAATGGTCCGACAGACCGTTTTCATCGGTTCACCGCTGAAGTGGCCTGATGGTCTGATGTGCGCACACACCATCGTTCCAAAAACCTATCGGGTCAGAACGCAGTGACGTCAAACACACGACGTGCTGAATAAAACGAAGTTCAATGCTTCGAAGCATGCGTCGACTTGATTCTGAGCATGCGCGGGTTTTGAACCGATGCTTTCTGTACTAACCATTGGTTTGGACCGATCGGGCAGCAGTCCATCGGTTCGGTTTTGAAGCATGTTTTAAAATTTTGGACCGAAGGAAAACAGACCGATGGGCTATACACACGGTCGGTTTGGACCGATGAAACTGAACCTCGGTCCATTGTCATCGGTTTTGTCCGACCGTGTGTACGCGGCCTAAGTCGTTTCTTAAATCCAGAAAGCTGCTGCACTTGCAAGGGGCAGGTTGTTCCTGGCTTGGCTTGGAGTTTAACAAATGGCCTCTACCCTCACCTATAACTGCCCTTTGCAGCAAAGAGCACATTAAAGGGCAACACATGCAAAGCAAATCCAAAGAAATTCCCAGCCCAACTTACCAACCAGCCTGCAACCAAAAACAGGGGTTCAGTTTGCACACATTTGCAAATACATGCGTAAGCTACAGAGCACCGTCAAGGCGCCCCAGTACAGTCCTAATCAAAAATTTAAGACCACTTGAAAAATGTCAAAAAATCTTATTTTACATTGTTGGATCTTAACAAGGTTCCAAGTAGAGCTTCAACATGCAACAAGAAGAAATGAGAGTGAGACAAAACATTTTTTGAGCATTCAATTAATTGAAAATAACGATTAAACTGAAACAGGCTGTTTTTGAGCTGAAAGTTTAGGACAACATGCCTTTAAAAGGCCAAATCTGTGCAAAGATGTGGATTCATTGCTATTTTCTGTCAGGTAGTCACACGTTGTGATGGCAAAGGCAAAACAACTCTCCCTTTTTGAACGTGGTCGGGTTGCTGAACTGCATAAGCAGGGTCTCTCATCAAGACACTGGACGACCCTCGACCCAAATTAAGGCCCTTACTGGTGCTGACTGCAGCCCCATAACCATCAGATGGCATCTGAGACTGAAGGGCTTCAAAAACAAAAAATGTCTTCAAAAACCTTGTCTCCTTGAACGCCACAGAACTGCTCATTTGGACTTTGCAAGAGAGCACCAAACATGGGACATTCAAAGGTGGAAGAAAGTTTTATTCTCTGATGAGAAAAAATTTAACCTTGATGGTCCTGATGGTTTCCAACGTTACTGGCATGACAAGCAGATCCCACCTGAGATGTTTTCTGTGCGCCACAGTGGAGGGGGCGCCATAATGGTCTGGGGTGCTTTTTCCTATACCTCCCAACTGTCCCTCATTTCGAAGGGACTGTCCCTGATTTGGAGCAATGTCCCTCTGTCCCTCATTCTCCTCATTTGTCCCTCATTTTGGTCTGATCTATATAGATGTATATAAAATGCACTTTTTATCTATCAAAAAGTGATTCCCAGTGTTAAACCTTTCATCTGATTTCTAAATTGCTGCATTTGTAAATTCTAAAAGCCAATATAAAGAAATAGTAGTGGTAAAAAAAGCACTTGTGGGTTTAACCAATCTTATTTTTTTGTACAATTCTCCTTTAAGGGGGCGTGGCAAGGGGTGTGTCCTATGCCTGCATACTTTTGCTGATAGGTGTCCCTCATTCCCATCTCAGAAAGTTGGGAGGTATGCTTTTTCCTTCAGTGGAACAATGGAGCTTCAGGAAGTGCAGGGGCGTCAAACGTCCGCTGGCTATGTCCAGATGTTGCAGAGAGTATTCCTCATGACTGAGGGCCCTCGTCTGTGTGGTAACGACTGGGTTTTTCAACAGGACAACGCTACAGTACACAATGCCCGCAGGACAAGGGACTTCTTCCAGGAGAATAACATCACTCTTTTGGCCCATCCTGCATGTTCCCCTGATCTAAATCCATTTGAGAACCTTTGGGGATGGATGGCAAGGGAAGTTTACAAAAATGGACAACAGTTCCAGACAGTAGATGGCCTTCGTGCGGCTGTCTTCACCACTTGGAGAAATGTTCCCACTCACCTTGTGGAAACGCTTGCATCAAGCATGCCAACATTTTTTTTTAAGTGATCAACAATAATGGCGGAGCTACTCATTACTGAGTTCATGTTTGGAAGTTGGATTTCTGTTTTGGGGGGGTTTAGTTTTTTTTTGGAGGTGTGGTCCTAAACTTTTGATCAGCTGAAAAACAGCCTGTTTCAGTTTATTCGTTGTTTTCATTAAATTGAATGCTCAAAAAATGTTTTGTCTCACTCTCATTTCTTCTTGTTGCATGTTGAAGCTCTACTTGGAACCTTGTTAAGATCCAACAATGTAAAATATGATTTTTTGCCATTTTTCAAGTGGTCTTAAACTTTTGATCAGGACTGTATTTTCTGAAGTCCTTACTCTAATTTTGAGAGCCACCAAAGTGGAAGCACATGCATTATAATAGATAGGCAGAGGGCAGGTGAGACTGGAGGGAGCCCACCCCTCCTTAAAGGCACAGGGGCGCACCCAGTATATAGCACCATGGCAGAAAAAAGTGTCCAGTGCTTCCACTCACCAATATTTGCAGCAAGGAGCACATACATGGAAGGGCAATGCATGCAAAGCAAAACCAGAGAAATTCCCAACTCAACTAAACAACCTGCCTGCAACCAACCAAATTAAACCCCCACGTGCTCCAGCTATAAGAGATCTGAAGCGCTTGAGATAATGCATATCACAACTACGGCCAACAGAGCTTAATCATTTTCACATAGTCTTTGCAGCTGGCTTTTTATGTCAACAGTTCCGTTGCAATGGGCAGGGCATTTTGGGAGCTCCATTTACAGCGCTCCCAACCCACTCTAAAAGATGCTGCTTGCAGGACTTTTTGTAACGTCCCGCAAGCGCACCTCCCCAGTGTGAAAAGACACACTGCAATGAATGGGAGGTGTTTTTTTAGGCGCTTTTCTTAGGCTATTTCTAGTGCTAAAATGCCTGAAAACCACAGCAGTGTGAAAGGGGTCTAAGTGCCTTAAGCATTTGGAACAGTGACGGTCCGAGCATTGTGGGCGCACTGGCACTGCCCCTTTCAGGACACCAGGCACATGAATTACTATGGCGGGGATAGGCGAGGTGTGTTTTTTAAGCACGTGATTAGAGTCAGAGGCTCTAATAGGCTTAAAAATAGGGTGGGCTCCGGGGGTAGTGCATTGCATCCCAATCCCAATCTGTTGTGTGACCATAGCGAATTAATTTTCGCTATGGTCACACTACAGTTCCTCCCCGCCAATCAGGGGGCAGCCGATTTTGACGATTGGCCAAAGCGCCTGACGATCCCATTGGATATCTAGCGCTTTGACGGAAGAGGAGACACACGGGAAAAAGCCTGAGGTGCGGACGCCAGAGCCACCAATGCCCACACTGGAGGAGAGGAAGAGGAAAGCCCCGCAACTGGAGTAGAGGAGGAGGACAGCCCGCCACTGCAAGAGAGGAGGAGGACAGCCCGCCACTGCAGGAGAGGAGTAGGACTGCCCCGCCACTACAGGAGAGGAGGAGAGCCCCGCCACACAGCGGGTCAGTGCCGCAGGTGATCAGTTTTACATTGCCAGGTGGCGAGGGGTTTGGTGCATGTTTGCTGCCCCCCCAAAAGGAGAACCCACCAGCCTCCACTGTTTTGGAATACATGACATTGTTATCCCAGTAGGCTGCGGGTTCCTAGGGCATGTCATTCTTGCCTGTGTGAGAGAGGCAGAATCCCCAAAGTATTTCTCCTGCAAATATGACTTTAATAAACAGCTGTACAAATATTGTGTGACATGAATTGCATCTGCCACCATTTTATTCTTCAGGCCTCTGCTTTCAGAAAAGTAATTTTATAGATTTTTTTTTTAAAAAGATGTAAAAATTGCTCTGGACAAGAAGTGGTTAAATAAAGTAAAAGGAAGACTGAAGGTCCGCTAGAACTGAAACAAAACAAGCTCAGCTGGCTTTTTCTATGTCGTTGCCCACCAGCAGTAAAACATCTGTACTTTTTTGAAAACCACATCTGGACCCTTGCAGAGAGATTTTAACATCTTGGACCAGCTGGAGGACTTGCACAGAGCAGGGATATGTGGGGTTATCAGGAGAGAGACTATTATTGCAGGGCAAATGCCTTTTTACAGATCCACGTGGGACTGCTGCCATCTGTCCGTACTACTATGCTACTCTCATTTCTATAGGGAGTCTGGGAAATGAAAGATAATGTATAGAACAATATGTCAGTCCTGCTGGATCTTTCTCCTACATCTGTCTGTGCTCCGTGACTGCATGCGTTTTTTTTATTTTTATGGAGAAGTAGAATTTTTTCCATCTTCCTAAATTTTTACAGTCTTCATCTTCCAAAATGCAATCTCTAGTTTACCCCTGCATGTATGCATCTGTTTATGTATAGTATCTGTTTTTTTGGTTGCTTTCCTGATGTGCCTGTTCTTTCCTTTCATATCCATTTATTGCTCCTGACAAAGACTTTCTTCCCTCTCCCCCTCGCCGCTGTCTTCTTACAAGGTGGCAGGACAGGCTGTACGAATGTGATTTAACAATGTGTTTTGTAAGCACTTAAATAAAGATACTAAATGTAAAGCAGTATAAATAATATACAATGTGCCTTTATGAACATGTCTGGGTTGTCGTTTAGCTGCACAAAGGCTTTATGGTTTACTCTAGTTTCTGGTACACACAGCAGATGTAAACTTTATTTATCTATCATTTAAAAAAAAAAAAAAAAGTATATTCAAGTATGTATTCCTAAAGCAGAACTTAAAGCGATGTTCCACCTGGGAAAAAATAAATAAAAGTCAGCAGGTACAACTACTGTAGCTGCTGACTTCTAATATATGGACACTTACCTGATCAGGGAGTCTGCGATGTCGGTTGTCGATTTTCAGATCGGCTGACGGGTGCTGCCGACGCCATTTTTTATAAGGGAAACCAGCAGTGAAGCCTTTCGGCTTAACAGCCATTTCCCTACTGCAAATTTCTAGCTGGCCTGGTGGTGGAGGAAGGAGGAGGGGGGCAAAATTTCCAAGGGAAGCCACCGCGGTGCTGTCTCCCAGAAGTGGAGAAGGGTATCTGTCAAAAGTAGGTACCTGTCCCCCCCCCCCTCCCTTCTGAAAGTTGCCAAATGTGGCACCAGAGGGAGGAAGAACCAGATAAGCAGAGGTTCCAATTTTGTGGGAAAATCCACTTTAAAGTGGTTGTAAGGGTAATAAAAAAAAAAAAACATCTCTATACTTACCTGCTCTGTGCAATGGAATTCCATAGAGAGGCCCCGCACCTCCATTTCTTAGGTTCCCCACCGGCGCTCATGGCTCCTCCTCTATGTTCAGTGCCCCCATGGGAAGTGACTTCTCATGGGAGCACTGAACATAGAGGCACTTGTGCATGCTCACTCCTGAGCAATGCTACTTTGTCCATTGACAAGGACAGTGAAACTTGGCCCCACCCCACACTCCCTCGTCACTGGCTTTGAATGACAGCAGCGGGAGCCAATGGCAAAAGCCAGTGAGACCAGGAAGAGCGGGGAGGGATGAGCTGCAGACATGCACAGCGCTGGATCAAATGAAGATCTGAGACAAGTAATGCCTAAATATTTTTTTTACCTTAGTGCATTAAAGTGGAAGTCCATACTAAAATCCCTGCATCTATAGACACCCTAGATCTAACACTAACATATCTAGCCCTGTAAAGAAAAAATTGTATACATGCCTTTTCTGAAGCAGATCTGACCCGATCTCCAGCGTCGGAAGCTCTGCAGAGGACATGGCCGACAACGGCTGTGAAATGAATGGGAAGTGGCGTCACCCATAGAGTTACTATCGGGCTTCCATGTCCTCTGCACCTGCCGCCTCCACAGCGAAGCCACGGCTAAAAGCTCAGTGTGGAATCAGGTCAGATCAGCTTCAGAAAAGGTATGTATACACATTTTTTCTTTACAGGGCTATATAGGTTAGTGTTAGATTGTAGGTGTCTAGATGTAGCACCCCGGAGTGTAGGCATGGTTGCTCCTCACAAATTTACTTGCCAGGAGTAGTTATCCGGGTTGATTGTTAGAAATCTATTGATTGCTCCCTAAGTTTGGCCTTGTTGCACTTGCCTCTTTTACCACTAGGTGGCCGGGTACTTAGTGTTACTAGATATGAGAAGGGTAACCCAAGGTCAGGTTATGTGTATATGAAGTATCTCAGCCAATGGATCCCTAATTGGCCTGGATTAAATACTGACTACACATTCTGCCTGCTGTCTTGGTACCTCTGTTGACTTTTATTGACCTTGATCTGGACTTTGAACTTTCTCCCACTTTTGAATTGGTACCTCTGCTGTTAGTCCGTTATTGACCTTGACCTGGACTTTGATCTTGCTCCTGCTTCTGATGGCCAACTGTTGCTGGCTTAGGTTGTCCTGACTATGACTCTTCCCCTTCCCCCCTGCACGTTTCTGTACTTGACCTGTGTACCAGTTTCCCTAGGATCTGAGCATCCTCAGCAGCACAGCAGCTTTTAGACTATCTTCTAGTCTAAAAAGCGCCCAGAGGCGATTCAGTTCGCATGAGTTGCGCTATACAAGTCATTCATTCATTCATTCATTCATTCTAAGATTCTGTGTCTGGATCATGTGCCACTCCTTACCCTGCTATGCCCTGTCTCCAGCTCCAGGGTGTATTGGCCAGGAGGTGTGAGGGAAGCCCTCCTTTCAACTTGGCCTTTACTAGGTCTGTGACAGCTGTCTAACAAACTGTCACTGTCAGGGGTCAGGTTTGGGGACAAGTAGCGTATAACAATAGAGAGTCTCTTACCAGCCAGCTGTATAAGTACAGAAGAAGGTCACCATGGTGGATGACACAGGGTATTCGATGCGCATGTGCGCCGGCTGCGATGTCTGCCGAGCACCTGCGATTGCCCAGTAACTGAGCAGGACCATGGATCTGTGTGTGTAAAGGGACAGGAAGGGGATGTATTGAGGTGGTTAAGCAGAAGCATAGTTGAGGAATAAGCCAAAGGTCCTGAAGCAGTGGTAGCCGAAATACGGACGGCGGCAGGAGTCACTATAAAATTGAACACATTTTATAAGTGGTCAGAAACTTGTAAATAACTCATGAAAGAATAAAGTTACGTTAAAACCAAGCACACCATTGTTTTTCTTGTAAAATTCCCAATAAGTTTGATGTGTCACATGACCCTCTTCCTATTGAAAAAACAAAAGTTGGATTCAAAATGGCCGCCTTCAAAATGGCGCCATGGTCACCACCCATCTTGAAAAGTTTCCCCCTTCACATATACTAATGTGCCACAAACAGGAAGTTAATATCACCAAACATTCCCATTTTATTAAAGTGTATCCATATAAATGGCCCACCCTGTATAAGGATATACATGCCTCCTGCATGTATCCTTACCTGTCAAATGTCTCCCCTGTCTGTTATAAGAACTGAAAAACTGCAGATTGTGTGGGTGGGTCTGTTGTCTGGAGCTCGATGGGTGGAGTTGTGATGTCAGTAGACTGTCCCGCCCTCCTCTACACTTCCCTTGTCAACATGCATTTTGTCCTATGTATTTCTTACACTAAATTCTGCTATGACCACTAACATCCAGTCAAAATCCAGAAAAGTAACCACATGACTTTAGAAAAGGAGTAGGGTGGGAATTAAAAAATAACACCTGTCTCCAAGCTAGTGCATGAGATATGTAAATAACCTGTCAGTCACAGCAAGGGGCCGGAACGGACCAAGGTTTTTCTCTGTTAGTCTGTTTTATCTCACTGAACAATAAAAGAGGATTTCTCAGAGCTGGATTAACTCTGTGTGGCAAGACTGGGCACAGATGATAGGAAATCTTTTACTCTACATTGTGACAGATTTTTGTGCTATCTCCAGCCAATATCTTGCTCTTGTGACTCCTGCCGCCGTCCGTATTTCGGCTACCACTCCTTCAGGACCTTTGGCTTGTTCCTCAACTACTCTTCTGCTTAACCACCTCAATACATCCCCTTCCTGCCCCTTTACACACACAGATCCATGGTCCTGCTCAGTTACTGGGCAATCGCAGGTGCCGGGCGGACATCGCAGCCTGCGCACGAAAAACCCAGTGACGCAGGGGCGCGCGTGTGCCCCCTAGTGGCTCGGGAAGGCGAATACATCATATGACATTCACCCAGAACGAGAGCCTCATTGTCCCGTCGTCATATGACGGTGGGCGGTAGGCTAGTGGTTAATCCCAACCTGCAAAAATATAAGTGGGTGGGTGCGCTGATTAATCAATAATAATACATAATCAAATATAAATTAATATACAAAATATATAAATGCTATAACACCTATTACTAGTGAATGATCTAGTAAAAAAGTCCAAAATAATTATGATGCTGATATCTGTTGTGCTCAAAAGTGAATAGTGCCAAAACATAAAGAAAGTCCAATATAGGTATAAGTGGTTGGAGATAATTAATCTCTTGGATAGTCCTCAGTTGAAGAAAAAGACATGCTTGCAATCAGGCTATAGGTCCACCTTCACCATAATGTTGGCTTACACCCAAAGTGAATATGTAAATTGGCTCCTTACCAGATGAAAATGCCCCCTATTTTGGTATCAAAAAGGAGGACATTTAAAGCTTGTCACAGGATCACCTGTAGTGGCAAATACGTCCTGGCAGCAGTGACAGTTGCAATCATTGGAAATCCAATATGGGCATGAAAAATAAAATAAAATAAAATGTGGCCAAACATAGTGTAACTTTGTTTAATAATTGTTTAATAATTGTTAAAATAATAGACAGAGGGAGCCAAGTGGCCGCTTACTTTAAGAGGTGCCTCAAACCCGGCACTGAGGCTCAGTAGCATAGGGTCAGATAGCAGGATCCTGGGCGCTTGGATGCTCAGCTCGTGTCCCGAGCGTGCGTTCCACGTCCGCGATGAACGGAGCCAGCAAAGCAGGATGCAGGAAGTGATAGGTAGAATTGCGTGGTTGGGTGCCGCCCCGACGTACGTTTCGTGGTTAACGTCCTCAGGAGACGTCCCAACCTGCGACCACGTGTACCAGCCTTTGACTTACTTGATGCCTACCCTTCTGCTTGATCCCTACCTGCTGTATCTTCTACTGGACCCTGGCTCACCTCCTGGTGGGGTAACACTGGTTAGTGCTTAGACACCACACTTCCCGTGAGCCTGTGTCATCCACCATGGTGACCTTCTTCTGTACTTATACAGCTGGCTGGTAGGAGACTCTCTATTGTTATACGCTACTTGTCCACAAACCTGACCCCTGACCGTGACAGTTTGTTAGACAGCTGTCACAGACCTAGTAAAGGCCAAGTTGAAAGGAGGGCTTCCCTCACACCCAATACACCCTGGAGCTGGAGACAGGGCACAGCAGGGTAAGGAGTGGCACAAGAGTGGCACATGATCCAGACACAGAAGCTTAGAAGATAGTCTAAAAGCTGCTGTGCTGCTGAGGATGCTCAGATCCTAGGGAAACTGGTACACAGGTCAAGTACAGAAACGTGCAGGGGGAAGGGGAAGAGTCATAGTCAGGACAACCTAAGCCAGCAACAGTTGGCCAGCAGAGGTACCAATTCAGAAGCAGGAGCAAGATCAAAGTCCAGGTCAAGGTCAATAACAGACTAACAGCAGAGGTACCAATTCAAAAGTGGGAGAAAGGTCAAAGTCCAGATCAAGGTCAATAAAAGTCAACAGAGGTACCAAGACAGCAGGCAGAAGGTGTAGTCAGTATTCAATCCAAAGCCAGATACAGGAAATTTGGATGCAGCAAATTCAGGTGACAAGGAGGTCACAGGAGCTGATGCTCACTCAGCAATATTCCTCCTTTGTGCTGTGCTTTAAATAGGGTTCATGGTGCCCAGTCTAGTGCTGGACATGCAGAATCAAACACGTGTATAAAGCACACAAACCAAAAAATGTGAATGTGTGCACAGTCAAAACCCTATTCAGCAGGCCATGAGCTGGAATATGCACATGGTATAATTTGTGACCACAGCCATGCACTTGACCTTCCTGGCAAAAGCACTAGAATTTCACTGATAATACTTATCACTGCTTTATACGCTGAACGCAACCATTATATTCTATAGCGAAATATGTAATTAGGCCATCTCATCCCCCAGCAGCAAACTGCACGCAGCAAAATATCATTGCACACTTCAGTCACAATTCGTTTAATCTTTGATATTCTGTAGCTCTTGGAGGCTTCAACTGCCTGTTTTACTGAGGTTGCAAGATAGCAAAGTATATAATGTGCTCACAGTAGTGGAGGATTGTAAGCATATAGATCCACTCTTAGTAAATCAGTGGCTGACCAGGAGGCCAAAAGTTAATGGACCATGTGCTTGCTTAACAATAGAGATGGATCAGAGAAATTGCTTTAGATGGGCTGTGGTAGTGTGTATGTAACATAAAGGCCTTGGTTAATGTATACATTATACCATTTAACATGACATTACATAATTATTAAAGAGTAAGTGGGGCTTCCCTGCTCAGCTCCAGCAGTCAGCAGAAGATGTGATTCTATGCTGTGCCCGTAGTCTTCTGACCAACCAAGTACTTTTAGGATGTGAAACAGCAACATCTGCAAGGCCAATAAAAGTTTCTTCGGTACACAAAATGTACACCACAGAAGTTGGCAGGAACAGGAACAAGGTGAGTGTAATTTATCTATCATACTCAGTATTTGAAGGTACTTTACTCTATTTGAGAACTATAGTTAAAGAGGAACTGCAGTAGGGTTGCCACCTGTCCAGGATTCACCCGGACAGTTCGGGTTTGGAATCATGCGTCCGGGTTTAAGACTGCCTGAAACTCGGACACATTATTCCGAATGGACTATGGCTTCCCAGCAGGGTTGCAGGCTGCAGTTGACTAAGCTGAGACTGTCTGTTACACTCCTTCACACTGCCCAAAGCCAGCACTAACACCCCCCCCCTCAAACACACACACAGACGGGAGAGGAGAGAGGGCTCGATCAGCACCTCTTCCCCCCACCCCTACCCCTCTGTGTCTGCCCACACTCCAATCCTCAGTGCTGTGCCTTTAGAAAAGGAAAGTTGGGGCCGGAAATGTGAAGTCCAGCAGCCTCAGGTACATCTGGATGAGAGGTGCTGACTGCCAAGGGGTGAGTGAGTTCACCATCCATCCCTGTCTGTGACTAAAGTCTCCCCCCTTCTCTCTCCTGCCTCTGAGTACACTAAGGTAAATCAGGGTTCTCAGAGCACCCCTTACATCAGAGTCCTCTCTGTACATCAAAGTTCTCAGTGTTCCACTTTTAATCAGGTGTGGTGGATATTTTGACATTCATATTTATATTATGGAACTTCAAGAGAACCATTGCAAGGATGTATGTACTGTATATGTTTTTACAGGACTTTGTATATGTATATTTTGTGATATGATGAAATAAGCACTCAAATGACCCTTTGAAATTACTTTTCTTCCTGACCCCTGGAATGGTTAAATGTCTTCAGGTGATAAATAAAATAGTTAAATTATCCTTTTGTTTTGAAGAGAGTCTGGGCAGACGTAAAGGCTCCATCACAGCAGGGGCCCTTAGCATGCTAATGTGGGAACTGGGTGGGCTGGGGATCAAAGCTGCTGCCTGTTCACTTCCTGTATTTACACAGACACCACCTCCAGCTCTGCATCTCTAATTGGTCCTTTTATGACTCATCCCCCCTCCCTTTCCGGGCAAACTCTCACGAGAGTGAGAGAAAGAGAGAGCTGTCCATGATGTCATAAGCCTAGGCTAATGACCAGACAAGAAACAGGAAGTGGGCTGTATAAGGTATTTACTGGCAGAAATAAAATGTTTTACTATCCAAAGTTTTTTTTTTTTTTTTAATTAATAATAATAATAATAATTCATTTTTATTGTACTCCACCAGAGCACCAAGGTGTTTGTTTCTTATTTATTATTGTATTGAGTCCGGCTTTCAAAGCATTGTTTATATTAGTTGCCAAGTTACTGAGATTGAGGCTTTCATTGGCTACCCATTCTCGCCTTGCTGTCCTTAGAGACCTATTTATACCAGGTCTTGTGCGTGTGTCCAATGCGCTTCCTGATGATGACATATTGAAACGTATGTCGAGGCGGTACGTGGATCACGCACAGCAAACTTCCTGTCCAGCTGGTTTCCTACGATTGTGAGGTGGAGCGCACACCACAGCCTCCCCAGCGTGGACATCGTTCTCCATCTGGTCGATTCAACCGACCCTTTCTGACAACAAAGTCTTAAAGCCTCAGTGCCAGGACGTGGGCACTATTCAAGTAAGCCTCCATTCGGCACTGTGTATGTTTTTAATTTTTTATTAAACGTTATTATGCCATGGCGGTATCTCTCTGCTTCTTTCTTATACCCCACATGACGCTTCTAAGCAGCTGACCCACAGGAAATCCAGGTGTCCTTTAATTTGTCCGTGGTGACAACAAGCCTTATTTGACCTTTTTTTAGCGAAATAGGTCAATATCTTGCGGTAAGGGGCCATCCTCTATTTGCACTTTTGGGTGACGTCGTTCGGTGAAGGTGGAAACCTGCGTGTTTTTTTCACGTGCACAGTGATCTACAAAGATTATATGAACACTTGCTACTCTGTTTATGGACATTTTGTGTTTTATTATTATTTTTTGAGTTTTTTATGGATTCAGCATATGGATCAGAGTGTATCACCATTGCACTATTGCACTTTTTGAGCAGGCATTAATTGCACATGCACTTTAGTTGTGATTATTATTGTTACTGCTTTGGATTTTCTTATGTGTATTATTAATAATTTTTCTAGCGCCCCCTATTTACCTTATCACTTTAGGGTTAATGTTTGACTTACTATAGAAGTAAAGGCAAATTAAAGTGAAGTGTTTGGTTTGAATAGCCAATAAGGCGCAATAGAAATAAAATAAAAAACAGGAATTTTCAAAATTTTAGTCCCTGAAGAAATCCCTGAAGAAACCTAAAGTTTGAAAAAAGTTTGTCTTATACCATTGGGCACCTTTCTAGTAAGATCAGCCAGAACTTGCAAAGATAAGCTGGAATGCCCAAAACACCTAGGCAGACAGGAACAGAAGTGAGAATTATGTCAGGGAGATCTTTTTGTTACAATATCAAAAGACAAAGAAGACTTAAGAACATGGCTTGTTATATTGGGTTCTAGCTATAACTGTAAAATTACTTTTGGGTAGACACACCCGTTACAGTAGAACTTCGGCCTAACAGCTAAATACATATTTGAAATAAATACAGTATGCAAACTGTTTTACCTTTCAAAATACTTGCAATTCTGCTCAAACACTCTTGTGATTTATTCTTTTAAGCCACATTGCACAGCTAGGTTTGGTGACACCAATGTTAACACTTATGCCTTGTACACACGATCGGAATTTCCGATGGAAAAAGTCAGACGGAATTTTTTCATCAAATATTCCATCTTTTTTTCTGATGGAATTTTTTTTATCGGAAATTCCGTTCGTCTGTATGGAACTCCGACAGAGAAAAAAACATGCATGCTCAGAATCAAGTCGACGCATGCTCGAAAGCATTGAACTTAATTTTTCTCAGCTCGTTGTAGTGTTCACCGTGTTTTGGACGGTAGGAATTTGGTGCGACAGTGTGTATGCAAGACCGCTTGAACGGAATTCCATCAGAAAAATCCATCTGAGTTTATCCCGATGGAAATTCCGATCGTGTGTACGGGGCGTTACAGCTTCCACGCTGCTCTTTAGGGATAATGTTTGGATTTGGTACTGAAGTAAACATGCAATAATATTATACAATCTAATATAAACAATATAACTATTGCATACATGTATTAACTTGTCTAAGCCTAGAATTAGCTAGTCTATTAAGACTCTGCTAGGCACAATGATGTAAAGTTAGTTCTGAAAACACACACATCTGCTTAGTAACAATATCTTATTTATTTCCCAAGAAAATAGGGATATACTAACATCAAACACTAAACAGCAGAATATACAGAGCATATAACAACAACAAAACATCAAAGATACTTATCACATTTCTCTCGACAGACTAATCGGCTGAGCTCAGGATGGCAAGAGGGCCTGAGCCTCATGGCTTAGGCCCAAGCCAGCATCCAGAGCAAGGGAAAAAAACATAAGGGTCTATTTCTCTTTTTCAGAGCCCTTTTTACTCAAACATTCACACCCACTCGTAACCACCCACACTTGCCTCCTATCCAATAAGATATTGCCAAGAGGTAGTTCTTCTCAATAGTTTATATTACTGACCATCCTGCAGCACTGGCCTCTAGGAACAGCATTGCCCATGTCATCTCCAGGAGCTTGTTGATCTTTTGACATCTTTTGTCATCAATCATCCTGGCAGCCATTGCTCTCTTGAAGATTGCTTGCAGTGTATTGTCAGCAACAGACATTCTGGAGCCAGACGTTCAGATGCAGATTCTGATATGCTACAGAGCTTTTTTGTGTAACTGGTTACATTCCAACTTGGGGCCATCTGAAATACCTTTATCCTTTAAAGCCATGGAACTGCAAGTATCAGCATGGCTGATATTTGAAAATAGGGAACAGATATATGACTCCAGAAATATGGTACTATCATGGGTTTGTGATGCATCCCTGGGGTTCACAAACTAGCAAAAAACGTTGAAGGGTCAGCACCAGAAATAGGGAATAACGCATAATGCAGTGTATGGCCCTGGCCCCTGGTCACCTGAGTCACAAAAGCCATATTTCATTAAGAGTCAGCAGCTACATAATTTATAGCTTTTTTTTTCCAAACAGGGTGAAGAACCACTTGAATTTATTTACCCGATTTGTATAATTCTAAGTTAAATTAGGTAAATTGTAAAGTTAGGTAAATAACATAAAGTCAAGTAGATTGTAAAGTTAAGTAAATTGTAGGATGGATATACCTTGATAAAAAAAAGTATTCATACCCCTTTGAAAGCTTCCACATTTTGTCATGTTCCAATCAAAAACATAAATGTATTTTATTGGAATTTGACCAACACAAAGTGGCACATAATTGTTAAGTGGAAGGAAAATGATAAATAGTTTTTTTTTACAAATAAAATATGTGAAAGTGTGGCGTGCATTTGTATTCAGCCCCCTTTACTCTAAAACCCCTGCCTTCAGAAATTATTTAATCTCAGAATAAATACAGCTGTTTTCTAAAGCCAGCAGAGGTTTGTTAGAGAATCTTTGTGAACAAACAGCATCATGAAGGCCAAAGAACACACCGGATAGGTCAGGGATAAAGTTGTGGAGAAGATTAAAGCAGGGTTAGGTTATAAAAAAAATATCCCAAACTTTGAACATCTCACGGAACACTGTTCAATCCATCATCTGAAAATGGAAAGAGCATGGCACAACTGCAAACCTATAGAAAAAGGGTTGGACAATCAGCAGTCTTCTCCTTTTTAGTATCAGAACATTTATTGGTATAACAAATTAATTGGAATGATGACGTCATCGCCCGGCGCCGCGTGCGTTCCAGCCTGGAACGCGGAAGTGTGCTGCGGATCAGCGCTGGATTCGGCTCACCTGTCTCCTGGCTATAAAGGCATTTAATTTAAATAGAAACACTGTTCTATTATTGTCGGCCGTAGCCGGCTAGGCTACAATGAACTACAGGTACCAGCAATCTTTAAACCCTGTAAACCATGCCACCGTTGATGCCTGCCTAATTGAAGCTGATGCAGACTGCCATGCTCGGACACCTTAAGAATATCTTCCACCAGGACACACACAACCGTTTTCCTCGACAAAATCCATCAAGAAAAATGCTGGCAGAGCTTTCGTCATGGATTTGCAATAATGTCTGGCAGCTTACCTGATCTCCATGTGTTCATTAGAGGCCTGACCCTCCTTCTGACTGTCTTTTATCACCTTCCTCCCTGTTTTGCTTCACCCTAGGCCATCCCAGGAAGCCTATATTAACCACTGCACTGCTAGTCTGCTTTGCTGTTCAACCGTGTTGTTAGCTTTAGTTCCTGTCTGCAGTGTGCTACGATTATCTTCCTGTGTATCATTTTTGGCTCGTCCCTGACTTCCCCTGTTTGCCTGTGATCCTGACCTTTTGCCTGTCCCCCGGTTACCCTTGTCTGCCTGTTGCCCTGACCTCGGCCTACCCATCACTACCGCTTGTCCTGCTTGCTGCTTCCCCTCTCTCCCTGCGGAGCATGACCTAGGGGATCCCAGGGGTTGCGATCTGGATCCAGCTGCGGTGAAGGCCATCCCCACCACTAGAGGCTCTAGTGAACACAAAGCTGGGTCTTAGACTCCGTGCCCTGGGCGATCTTGGGTTCACTCTTCCTCTCTAATCGCAGCAGTCGGCCATATGGTTCACTACCCTGTGGTGCATCCCTGACCCCAACAGGGTACACTTGTCACCTGGCCACAGGTGACCTGACAGCTGTTTTGCCGAGGTAAATGGTCGTGTATATCTTTTTCATCGAGAAAACTGTTGTGGATCTTGACGAGAAAAAAAAGAGAACATGTTCTCTTTTTTCTCGTCGGGAGTCTCAATTTCCTCGTCGTGTTTCTCGTCGGGCTGGTTTACGATGAGAAACACGTTCGTGAGTATGGTTAGAAACGCGCGCATGCTCAGAATAAAGTATGAGACGGGAGCGCACCTTTCGGTAAAAGTAGCGTTCGTAATGGAGATAGCACATTCGTCACACTGTAAAAATTATTGCATCGTTTAAATGCTGCGCTAAATGTGCAGCATTTAAACGATGCAATAATTTTTACAGTGTACCATCTTTAGAATGGTACAAAAATGAACAATAATGAACTTCTTTTGCTTCTGATATTCACACAGAGTTCTGACTAACTTTTTGTAACATTTTTCATGCTGATCTCATGAATTTTTTTGAATAATTTATATAGCAAGATATTTTTTTTTTTTAAATACAGATCTTCATTTTTTTTTTTTTTTTTTTTAATTGTTTATTTATGAAAGATTTTCAAAAACAAAATACAGCATCTGACAATAAGATACATAAGGTCAACAATTAGACATACACGGCTAATCACATCTGAGACAAAGCAGTGTAAACATACAGGTGTAAACTAAATCACGGAAGACTGGAAAACCATAAAGACATATAAACTAACCGTGATCCATTACAAACATAACCTGTAGAGATTAGCCAGTTCTGTACTCAAAATAATAAAGCAAAGGCATGGATATTATAGAAACATAAACAAATGAGTAGGTGCACAAACAAACACATACAACGAAAGCACCATGAGAATTAAGTAACATGAAGATTTGCAGATATAGAGTCTGACGAAAAGTCAGAATCATCCCATAGGGACCAGATCTTGTCAAAAAGAGGTAAAGTGTCCTCAACCTTAGCTGTCAAATGTTCCATTTTACGTGTCAGCTATAATCGAGATGACTTGATGGAGGGTGGGGGGTGAAGTGGAAAGCCACAACCTAGGGATGGCCCTTTTGGCAGCTAAGAGAACAAAGGACATACGTTTCTGTGACGGTTTAGGTAGATCTGTAAGAGGCAAACCCAAAAGGAAGTGTATAGACGACAAGGGCACAGAGTGAGACAATAATTTCCGTAAAAGCTCCTGTATCTGTATCCAGAAAGGGCTGATGAGGGGGCATTCCCAAAAAATATGAAAAGGGGAACCCACAGACTCCTGACATCTCCAACAAAGATTAGAAATGGCAGGGTCTCGGGCATGCAACAGGTCTGGGGTCCTATACCAAAACATCAAAATCTTAAAGGCTGTCTCTTTCTGTACCACACAACGTGAAATTTTGGATGAACTCGCCCAAATTTTCCCCCAATTCAGCAACGAGATCGGACGTCGCAAGATAGAGGTTCACTTGGTCATATACTTATGCAAAGCATCTGTCATAGGGGAAAACTCATGCAGAATCTTGTATATGGATGAGATCTGTTTTGGCTCATAGGGACCTTTCCAGCGTGAGTGAGGGGAATGAAGAGAGGAAGAAGTGTTGAAATTGTAGATGAGAATATTGAAGGGAGGATGGGAGATCTAGTTTCGCTTTGAGCTCCGGGAATGGCAAAAAGACGCGTGTAACAGGATGGACCAGATGTCGCAGCTGAAAGACCCCCGCCTGGGTCCAAGGGTACATCCTCTCAAATGACAAACTGTCAGGGATATCTGGGTTGAAAAGGACGTTCATTAGGGGGGAGCATCTGGAGGAGAGGGAGAACCGCTCCACACATCTCCTCCAGATAGTCAGGGTAAACAACATTGGGGCAAGACATAGAGATCTCAGTTGGGGCATAAATTTAGCCGAAGAAGGCCATAGCATGTAACAGGGATGCACCGGGGCAGTAACCCCCATCTCAATCTCCGCCCACCTTGAAGAAGCTTTTCTAGAGACCCAAGAGATCAAGACTCGAAGGTGGGATGCAAAGTAATACTTAATAACGTCTGGAGCCGCCAGGCCTCCTCTGTGTTTGGGGGCATAAACAACGGATTGCGCAATCCTATGGGAAGTATCATTCCAAATAAATTTGAGGCAGCGCCTCTGGAGAAGTTTCAGCTGCGACATCGGGACCGCCACAGGGAGAGTCTCGAAAAGGTATAACAGTTTAGGGAGTATTGACATCTTAAGAACGCAGATCTTCATTTTTAATTATTATTTAATTTCTAGTCATCTTCATGATTTATTTTTTAATTTTGTTGTGTCAAGTTACCACAATTTTAACATTATTGTTTGTTGTTATCTGATCTGTCCCTTTATAATAAGGCCTTTTGTATTTTTTTTTTAAAATTTAACCTGCCTACTCACAAGCAACATTTTTGGGTTGATTAAAAACACATAGGCAAGTATGAACTGTAAAACAAAATGACCATTTATTCTGGTAAAGAATAGAAATAAAATAAATAGAAGGCAGCACTGAAGAACCTGCTGCAATTTGTGCAACTCTGTGTGGACACTAAAATTAGAACATTGAGAAGCACATACAGGAGGGAACCCAATCTGGTCCTGGACACCCAGAGGTCAGGAACAGCAGCAGGTCAGATATATGTCCCAAGTCTGTGGTACTACAGCAGGCTGCCTTCTGCCAGACCACCTTGAAGCAAGGCCATCACTTTCTGGTCTTATTGGTAGCCTTGCCTGCAGCCTTCCTTGCTACCTTCTCTGCAGCCTTCCTTCTCCGCTTGGCTGGAGCCTGTGCCTCTGGAGGTTTACTCATGCCAGGAGGAGGAGAAGAAGGTGGTGGAGGAGGAGGAGGAGGTGGAGGAGGTGGAGGTGGAGGAGGAGGAGAAGAAGGTGGAGGAGATGAAGGTGGAGGAGATGAAGGTGGAGGAGATGAAGGTGGAGGAGATGAAGGTGGAGGTGGAGGTGGAGGAGATGAAGGTGGACGAGGAGGTGGAGGTGGAGGAGATGAAGGTGGAGGAGCAGGAGGTGGAGGAGATGAAGGTGGAGGAGGTTGAGAATAAGCAGGTGGGGGAGGATGGCCGTGGCTACAAATGACCGTGTCCTCTGTAAGTACCCCCCTCACCCCCTTATTCATCAAACTTATTAGTAGTGGCTCAAATATGAGGCGTTTTTGCTTGGACATTTGGCTAATTTTGGCCATTACAAGGGTGCCATAGCTCTCTTCAGGGGTGGTAGGCTGCTGGAGGGTGGCCTGTGCCTCTCTAATCAGGGCCAGTGCTGTCTCGTTCACCCTCATATCCCTCCTGGCCCTTCTTGTAGGAAGGCGGATAAGAGGCACCTGGCACCTTGTGCTGCCACCTCCTCTGTCCCACCTCCTCTGTGCCACTCACTCCTGCCACCTCCTCTGTGCCACTCACCCTGGCCTCCTCCTGCCTGCCACTTTCCAGACCCCTTGTCCTCCTGTGTATAAAAAAGGGACAGTTTGAGTTTTGGGTTCAAAAATCACACACAATTTTCAGCTCATGACTGTTGCAAATTGATTGAAAATAAATACAAAAGACACTCATTCTGACCCCAGCAGTTTTCATTCTTTTCTCCCCAACTTTTTTGGCCACTACTGTCTATTGATATGGAAAACACTTTTAGATTTTAAACATTATATATGTTTTACATATTAACATCTATTTTACAGCATTTTTTTCCCACAATAAATACATTTAAAATACTATACCTGGCTCCAGACAGCCAAATCCGGGGTCTTCCTCCAGCATGGAAGGCTCACCTTGCTCCTGAGAAGGATCAGCGTGGCTGCAGGGAAGGCTGGAGGCTTGGCTGGAGCTTTTTCTAGAGGGTTGTCTGGGGGGAAGGCTGCAAGCTCTTAGAAAGGTGCGCGCTGTGATGCCCCAGAACTCACAGTGCTAGCACTGAAACGCGTTGCATTCTGGGTCCTATGATGTCACCCCCCCCCCCTCTGTACGCCGTTGTGTCCCAGCGTGCGCTTCAGCCCTCTATCTAGCTGCCGCACAGTTTACCTGGAAACTTCCTGTTTGGGAAAACAAGCACCTGCATTCATCTCTGCAACACACAGCAGCTGCTACAAGTGGACTTCACCAACACGGCCAAGAGACTGACTGTCCTATGGACCCCATCTTTATGCCTAAATACAGTAACTTCTATGTGAGTAACTTGATGCTGTTTATACATTAAAAGTTTACAGTCTTTTCTAAGTGGCGCCTGTTGTTGTTTTCTTTCTGTCAAGAAAGGACAGTCTGCTGTAGTACCACAACGACGGTACACCTTTCCTGCTGCTGCTCCAGACCTCTGAAAAGCCAGGACCTTGTTACGCTCAGCTCTGTATGTGCCTTTCAAGGTCCCAATTTTAGTGTCCAGCTTTTCAGTAGTTACATGGGGCATGCGAGTGTGCACAAATTGAAGCAGGCTCTTCAGTGCTGCTGCTCTTTTTTTCCGGTGGATGGGGTCTTTTGTGGCCCAAAGAGCGGACAGCTCCATTAGTCTACCAATTCATTCCCGAAGGAACTCCCTCTCATTGAATGGATTCATATTTTCTGCAAGACAAAACAAAAGACAAATGTACTAATGCCAATCACAGTCTATACATTTTAGTAATCTTTATCCCCATATAGCCCTCCAATCTCTTTGCAGTATAGGCCACTGATGTCCCAAGTTCAAATCATACCTTCGTTCAGACGTTTGTCGCTTTAACGACTTCCTCTGCACACCGAACGTAGGTACGACACATGTGTGTTAAGCTTTATATACACTACGCATGCCTGACACACGTCTCCCGCCCATGACGTTCTTACTCGATGTTTCCCCGCCCCTTCTCTTACGGCGCGCAAACGACATGGCGGAATCAGATGAACAGGTGTCTGAAATTAGGCCTAAATCATCCAGAAACGACAACATGGCAGAATCAGATGAGCAGGTGTCTGATATTATACCTAGTTCATCGAAAAACGACGGCATGGCGGAATCAGATGAGCAGGTATCTCCAATTAGGCCTAGATCATCCAGAAACGACGACGTGGCGGAATCAAATGAGCAGGTGTCTGTAATTATAAATTTGTCGAATGATACAACAAGCCCCGAGCCTGATGAGGAAACATCAGAAACGAGGAGCAGATACAAGGCATCTAACATGTCCTACGTGGAAATGGCGGAAATGGTGGACATCTTGCTAAAGTCTGATTATGATGGCAGGCATGGGCCCTATACCCACTCTAAATTTAAGGAAGGGCAAAGTTATGGATAAAGTGCAAAGAAGTCTGAATCGACATTTTGGGGGTGAAACGATCGAAGGAGCAGCTCAGAAAGAGGTGGTCAGACCTCAAACTGAGGGAGCCGGAACAGTTAAGGAGTATTAAGAGAATGCTTGATAAAAGTAAGTACTTCTCCTATGTCCCTATTATTGTTTTTCGGAACTTGAATGTTGCTCCATGTTGTTGCTTTTGAATATAGGACCTTAGAAAATAACGGTCGTTTCAGACACATCCGTTCGGCCACTACATACAATTAGGTAGATTCACGTACATGGGCTTAACTTTAGGTCGGCCTAGCCTAGCCTTTTTAGGCTACACCGCCGTAAATTAGTTAGGCTAGTAGTGATTCACAAACCACTTACCTGCTAATTTACGGTGGTGTAGCCTAAAAAACGCGGGCGTAAGGGCGCCTAATTCAAATGACTTGAAGGGGGGCGTGTTGTATGGAA
Organism: Rana temporaria; assembly: GCF_905171775.1. Taxonomy (NCBI): domain Eukaryota; kingdom Metazoa; phylum Chordata; class Amphibia; order Anura; family Ranidae; genus Rana; species Rana temporaria. The sequence continues at coordinate 91,157,893 of NC_053501.1, read as the reverse complement.
ATGAGGCTTGACCTCACGTTTTTTGACGTTTGACACTGCGCATGCGCCGGGCGACTACATTTCCCAGTGCGCATTGCGGCTAAGTAGGCTGTACGGGCCTATTGATTTCGACGTGTACGTAAACGACTTAAATCCCGATTCGCGGACGACTTGCGCAAACGACGTAAACAATTCGAACCTCGCGGCAGGAACGGCAGCCATACTTAACATTGTTATTCCACCTCATAGGTGGAATAACTTTAGGCGGCCTATCCCTTACGGAAACAACGTAATGCGACGGTGTAGGCCTGGCGTACGTTCGTGAATCGGCGTTTCCCCTCATTTACATAATCTACGCCGGCCGCAATGGAAGCGCCATCTAGTGGACAACAGAAACATTGCAAGCTAAGATAGAACGGCGCAAGCCAGCCTATCTTAGCTTTGTTTAAGTATATCTCTGTTTGAGAATACACTTAAACAAACGCCGGCGTAGATTCAGAGTTAGGTCGACTTATCTACTGATAAGCCGGCCTAACTGTGTGAATCTACCTACAAGTTTTCTGAAGATACAGGGTTAAAAAATGTTTTATATGCCTGTTTATATTCAAGAAATATGTTTACATAGGTGTCTAGCTGATGTGTTTGTAACTATAATTAAAATCAAAATTACATCAGTCTAAAGGAGAGGGCACTCAGCAGCTGTTTACACATCTGCACTCAAGAGCATTAGTGTGTGCCACCAGAACAACCTTTTTAGGCTTTCCCCTCCACCAAAATGCCCTCCAGAGATGCAGGAGACATTCCCGGAGGTATCAGGGTAGCAAGAAATCGTCTGCCGGCAATGGGCGATCAGGATGGAGCAGGATTGTATGGGTAGAGAACGGAGCTGCTCAGGAACACGTCTGTTCACATCCCCCACTAGGCCATGCCCCCAGGCAAGGAGAGCATTAATCAGAGAAGCAGCCAAGAGCTAACTCTGGAGGAGCTGCAGAGATCCACAGCTCAGATGGGAGAATCTGTCCACAGGACAACTATAATGCCGCGTACACACCATCGTTTTCTGCGATGGAAAAATGCGACGCTTTATGTGCTTTAAAAAAACGTCATTTTTCAAACTTCAATTTGAACAACGACGTAGCATACACACCATCGCTTTTTCACAACGCTCTAGCACAGCGCAGTTCCGTCAATCACGCACGACGTCACTATAAAGGGTCGTTTCCATGCGGAAGACGGCCTCTTTTGCTGATATCGTGTTGCTGCGTGTTAGTAAAAGTTTGGTGAGATACGATTCGTGATTTTCAGTGACTGTGCTTTAAATTTCGTTTTCTTGTCTATAAGCTGAAAAACACCTTAACGAATGTGCTGATTCCATTCTGAACAGTCGTTTTACATGAATGAGCGCTGCCGTCTCCTAACTTGCTTCTGAGCATGCGCGGGCTTAAATCGACGTTTTTACGTACACACGGTCAATGTTTAGAACACAGAAAACGACGTCGGCCAAAAACGACACATAAAATTGAAGCATGCTTCAATTTTTTTCTGTCGTTTTTTAGAAGACATAAAACGACGTTTTTGCCCACACACGGTCAATTAAATTGACGTTTTTGAAAATGACGTTTTTTTCCATCGCAGAAAACAATGGTGTGTACGCGGCATTAGTTGTGCACTCCACAAATCTGGCCTTTATGGAAGAATGGCAAGAAGAAAGACATTGTTCAAAGAAAGCCATAAAAAGTCCAGTATGCAGTTTGTGAGAAGAAAGAAATGTACTTTTTGACTTAAAAGCAAAACGCTATGGCCCAGATTCACATAGAGCGGCGTATGTTTAAGCGGGCGTAGTGCAGCTCATATGTGCTACGCCAACGTAACATAGAGAGGCAAGTACAGTATTCACAAAGCACTTGCTCCCTAAGTTACGTGTTGTGTTAAGTGTTGTATTAAAATTAGCCGTGACCCCATGTAAATGAATTCCTGAACGAACGGCGCATGTGCGCGCATGCTCAGAATCACGTCGCATATACTCCCTAAGATACGACGGCTCAATGCGTTCGACGTGAACGTAACCTACGCCCAGCCCCATTCACGTACGACTTACGTAAACGATGTCAAATCCGACGGCAATTCCGACGTCCATACCCTAAATTACTTAGACCAGCTTTTTGGTGGTTTATCTTTACGCCGGATGTACGCCTTACGTAAACGGTGTAGCTTACTGCGACGGGCGCAAGTACGTTAGTGAATCGGCGTATCTTGCTCATTTACGTATTCGACGCGTAAATCAATGGAAGCGCCCCTTGCGGCCAGCGTAAATATGCGCCCAAGATACAACGGCGTAGGAGACTTACTTAGGTCGTATGCGTGTTGTATTAAAATTAGCCGTGACCCCATGTAAATGAATTCCTGAACGAACGGCGCATGTGCGCGCATGCTCAGAATCACGTCGCATATACTCCCTAAGATACGATGGCTCAATGCGTTCGACGTGAACGTAACCTACGCCCAGCCCCATTCACGTACGACTTACGTAAACGATGTCAAATCCGACGGCAATTCCGACGTCCATACCCTAAATGGCTTAGACCAGCTTTTTGGTGGTTTATCTTTACGCCGGATGTACGCCTTACGTAAACGGTGTAGCTTACTGCGACGGGCGCAAGTACGTTAGTGAATCGGCGTATCTTGCTCATTTACGTATTCGACGCGTAAATCAATGGAAGCGCCCCTTGCGGCCAGCGTAAATATGCGCCCAAGATACAACGGCGTAGGAGACTTACTTAGGTCGTATGCTGACAAAATTCAGGCGTATCTTAGTACAAGAATACGGCGCATAGATACGACGGTGCATCCATGGACTTACGCGCCGTATCATTAGATACACCAGCGTAAGTCTTTCTGAATCCAGCTACATGTGCGGCGGAAAATTAACACTGCACATCAACTTAAACACATCATCCCCACTGTGAAACATGGTGGTGGCAGCATCATGTTGTGGGGATGCTTGCTTAAGCAGAGACAGGGAAGCTGGTCATAGATGATGGGAAAATGGATGGAGCCAAATATAGGACAATCTTAGAAGAAAGCCTGTTAGAGTCTGCAAAAGACTTGAGACTGGGGAGAAGGTTCACCTTCTAGCAGGACAACGACCCTAAACATACAGCCAGAGCTACAATTAGGAATGTGCAAAAGGGAAAATTTTGTTTCGTTTAGTTTCGTTTTAATTCGTTATGTAATTAATTTCGTTAAGTTAGGTTCGTTACATGTGTTAAAATTGTTTTCGGAACTCGTTCGTTTTCGACCGAATTTCGAAAAATCCAGTCGAATTCGAAAATATTTCGACCGTTTTCGGAATTCGTTAGTTTTCGACCGAATTTCGAAAAATCCGGTCGAATTCGAAAGTATTTCGACCGGATTCGACAACAAATAGTCTCTTTTCGAATATAATTTCGAAATTCGATCGGAATTCGAAAAAAAAAAAAAAAAAAAAAATTCAAATTCCAAATCGAAAACCCGCGGATGAAATTCGATCGGAATTCGATTTTTTTTTTTCGAATTCCGATCGAATTTCGTCCGCGGGTTTTCGATTCGGAATCGAAAACATTCGTTCGGATTCGGTAAATTCATTAATATTGCAATTCGGGAATTCATATGCATCCGAATGTCCGAATAATGAAAAATTCGTCCGAATTTTGATTCGGAACGAAATGAAATGCACATGCCTAGCTACAATGGGATGGTTTACAACAAAGCATATTAATATGTTAGAATGGTCCAGTCAAAGTCCAGACCTAAATCTGATTGAGAATCTGTTGGCAAGACTTGAAAATTGCTGTTCACAGACGCTCTCCATCCAATCTGACAGAGCTTGAACTATTTTGCAAAGAAGAATGGGCAAAAATGTCAAGCTCTAGATGTGCAAAGCTGGTAGAGACATCCCCAAAAAGACTTGCAGCTGTAATTGCAGTAAAAGGTGGTTCTACAACGTATTGACTCAGGGGGGCTGAATACAAAATGTACGCCACACTTTTCACATATTTATTTGTAAAAAAAAAGAAAAACATTTATCATTTTTTTCCACTTCACAATCATGTGCCACCTTGTGTTGGTCTATCACATAAAAGGGAAAATTGAATACTTACCTTTCCTTTTTTTTCCTTTCCTGGTGCCTACCCATGGCAGCATACCAATGGTCATGGCTCAGCCCCCGACTGACCTACAGGACCACTTAACTCTCTATAAAAAAATAGTTCTTCCCCCCTTCAGGCATTCTTAGCAACTAGTTTTCAGAACTCATAGGATAATACAAAATAAAGGAAGGGCGTATGCTGCCATGGGTAGGGACCAGGAAAGGAAAATTACGGAAAGTATTTAATTTTCGGTTTTCCTAGTGCCCCCATGGCAACATACCAATGGTAAATAACTTGCTTACAGTTAGGGTACTGCAAATACATTTGTTTAATGAGTTACAGAACCGACAATTCCAATGTCCTTCTCCCAAAATCTCGGGACATAAGAACAGCTGGATAAAGGCTGTAATGCAACTTGAAGGTGTTGAATGAAGACCAACTTGCCGCTCTGCAATTTGTCTCCGGGGAGACCCTAGCCAAAGCTGCCCAAGACAAAGCAATTCCTCGTGTTGAATGAGCATTTACCGCCTTAGGAAATGGAAGACCACTAGTCTGATATGCTCTTTGGATTAGTTTCACGATCCAACTTGCTAAAGTTGTCTTGGAGGCTGCCTTTCTCTTTTTAGCACCTCTAGGGATGATAAAAAGGCGTTTATCCTTTCTAAGCTCCTGAGTCAGACCTAGGTAATGTCTCAGTGATCTGGCTACATCCAACTCATGCAATCTAGCAGGGGCTTGATCTTCTCCAAAAGCTGGAAGGACTCATTCCTGATTAAAATGATAAAATGAAAAAAAATTGGTATAAACTGGTGAATGGGTTGTAGAACTACTCTATCTGGAAAAAAGGTGATAGAGGGTTCTTCTGCCCCTAAGGCCTGAATTTCTGATACTCTGCCCCCTGATGTGATGGCGATCAAAAGACCGTTTTCCAGGTGATATTTTCAAGAGTGCATTCTTCCGTAGGAGCAAAAGGAGGACGTGTCAAGACGTCAAGGACGATAGTCAAATCCCATTTGGGGTACAGCGTCTTTCTGGGAGGACGTAACCTTAGAACCGCTTTAAGGGACCGATCCACTAGGGAGTCCAGCGAGTGTCCGTTAGAGCTGATAGGGCCAAAACTTGAATCTTTATTGTACTATGACCTAATCCCAGGTCTAGTCCGGACTGTAGGAAGAGAAGGACATTATGGACCACCTGGAATTAACGGATCAAAGTGGTTGGCTTCTGCCAAATCAGCAAACTTTTTCCATATTCTATAATAGGTGACATTCGTGGACAACTTTCTAGCCTGTAGCAATGTCTGAATGACTTTTCGGGAGCATCCTAGATCGCCCAGCCTTTTCCACTCAATTTCCAGGCCCTCAAGTCTAGAATCTCCGGGTTTGTGTGGAGGAAATTGCCCTGGGACAATAGGTTGTTCTTGTGTGGCAGAGACAGTGGGTTGCATAGTGCCAAGTTAACTAGGAGTGGAAACCAGGGTCTCTTTGGCCAGTGCTGAATGATTGCCAAAATGGTGGTCTTCTCCACCGTCAGACACTGAAGAAACCTCAATATTAGGGGAATCGGAGGGGACGCATACCCCAACTGGAAGTCCCATGGTTGGACTAAGGCATCTATTCCTGCTGACATTGGGGACGGGGATCTCGAGAAGAAGAGCGGCGTCTTTGTGTTGAGTGGGGAAGCGAAGAGATCTATTTGGGGAGTGCCCCACTGTTGGCATATCCCCTCGAAAACCTGTTGGTTTAGTGACCAGTCGTTGTTGGACGTAAAGGTTCTTGAGAGGTGATCGGCCAGCTGATTCTCGGGTGCTGGAATATAAGATGCCCGGAGATCGTGCAGGTTCCTCTCTGCCCAGGATATAATTGGGGTTACTTCTTTCGATAGTGACCTGCTGTGGGTGCCCCCCTGATTCTGTACATAGGTGACCGCTGTCCATCTGAAGTAGAACAGACTTGCCTCTGAGGAGAGGGGCTAGATGCAAGATTGCCATCCAAGCAGCTCTCAGTTCCAGAATAATGGATCCTATCCATTCTGCATTGAACTGCGACCTCCCTTGTACTAGATTGTTTTGTACATGTGCTCCCCAAGCGAGTTGACTCGCATCTGGCGTAAGGACGACCCATGAAGTGGGCCCTAGAGGGCGTACCACTAAAAGATTGTGGGGTCTTGTCCACCACCAGAGACTGGACTTCATTGAGAATGTGATGATTATCCTCTGCTTGAGGTGATTCTTCCTCTATTGTGCTAGAAAACCCAGCTGGAAATCTCGCAGGTGCCATCTGGCCCACTTTACCATTGGAATGCAAGATATAAGGGATCCTATAAGACTCAGACAATCCCTTTCTGGCATGGTGCGGCTCCCTAGTGTTCTCTTCACTTTCTGCACTAAGGCCGGGATCTTCCCCGGAGGGAGAGACAATGTTCTTCCTGGAGTGTTGAACAAGGCTCCTAGATATGTCATTTCCTGCGTTAGTGTCAGCTGACTCTTTGAAAAATTTATAAGCCAACCAGACTGGATCAAAGTGCCCAGGACTATTTGTACGTGTTCTATCAGGGTGTCTTTGCACTGGGATAGGATCAGTATCTCATCTAAATAATATAAAACCCGTATCCCTTTCTCTCTGAGAGGTGCCAAGGTGGCCCCTAGAACCTTGGTAAATGTTCGGGGTGCAGATGAAATCCCAAAAGGGAGACACTGGAACTGGAGGTGTAGATTGCCTATCCTGAACCAAAGGAAGTGTTGGAACTGACTGTGGATGGGGATGTGGAGGTAGGCGTCTTGGAGGTCTATTGAGGCCATCCAATCCCCTGGTTGTACTGATAGGATTACCGTATTTAAGGATTCCATTTTGAAGCATTCGACCCAAACATATCTGTTCAACTTCTTCAGGTCCAGCACTGGTCTCCATCCTCCCGTCTTCTTGGGGACTAAAACGACTGGAGAATAGAAACCTGAGTGCCTCTCTGATTCTGGGACAGGCCGGACTGCCCTTTGTTTCAGGAGTATCTGAATATATTGGAATAACACCTCTCTCTTTTCTCTGGATGCTGGGACCTTGGTAGATAGGAATGAAAAAGGTGGGGGAACGAGTCTTGAACTTCCAAAAAAGTCCCTGAAGGATGGTGGAGATTACCCACTGATCCATGACATTTTCCACCCAAACCTGGACGAAAGACCTTAGTCTTGCTCCAACTGGACAGGTCTGGGTGGCAAGGGAGTCAAAAAGATTTCTGATTTTCCATTGGATTTTTGGGCTTTCCCATCCTGAGAAAGGAAGCTTGGGATCCTCTCCTACCTCTCCTATATTCCTTTACCAGACGGTCTCTGCCCCTTTGTTGGATGGTTGACCTAGGGGCAAACCTTTTTCTCCTATTCCTATCTTGAGGAATCAATCCGCTTTTTCCACCTGTAACCCTAGAGATTTCTGAGCCCATTTTTTCGCCAAACAGAGCCTTTCCGTCATAAGGGATACGACACCACGACTGTTTTGAGGAAGGGTCTGCTGCCCATGGCTTCAGCCACAAAGCTCTTCTGGCCGAGATTGAATATAACATGGCTCTGGAGGAACACCTTAGTACATCAATGGCTGCTTCAGCCATGAAATCCGAGGCTAGCTTCAGCTCGTCTAGAGCTTTAATGATTTCTTCTGTGTCTAGACCTCTTCTGAGGGCTGTTTTAATATTATCTGACCATACCCTAGTGGCTCTGGAGATGGATGATAAGGCCACCGCTGGTTTGCATGCTCCTCCCGTCGCCTGGTACACCTTCCTGAGGTCTGAATCGATTCTGCGGTTTAGGACATCTCTAAAGGAGACTGCATCCTCCAGAGGGAGAGTTGTATTCTTTGCTAATCTTATAACTGAGGCATCCACTATGGGAATTGAATCAAAAATCTTGGCATCGGCTTCCCGCCAGGGGTATAGCTTAAGAAAACGGTTGAAAGCGACCAGTCTTTTATCCACTCTCTGCCATTCTCCCGTAACTACCCCCTTGATTTTATCCATTAAAGGAAAGTTTGAGGCTTTCCTTGATAAGTGGGGAAAATATTTCCTTGTCTTGGACGGGGGTTCCGGATCTTCTTCCCACTGAATCGCATCCTTAACTGTGGCCACAAACGGCTCTACTAGGCCGAAATCAAAGATTGACAGATCTTCGTCAGTTACGATTGTTTCGTCATCCGAGATATTTCCAACCCCCGCGTGAGGGGATGGTGCTTTTGCCGCCTTCTGCTCTGCTGGCTGTGTAGACAGATCTTGCGATGAGGCCAGCTCCCTAATGGAATCTTTAATCAGATGCTTTATTGAGCTTGTAGGGTTTTAATTATCTACCGTGGCTTCCAAAAAGCATCTACCACAGGCCAATTTTCCCGGCAAGGCCTGTTTGCCACATACACAACAGTCTCCCTTCCCTGATTTAGAAGAGGTATGCTGGAGAGATCTCTGACTATGAAGTGAGGTATGTGCTGAGGAATAGTGAAAATGGCCCGAGCTTCTTTGTTCCCTTGATCCCCTGTCACGAGAACTCCGGTATGAAGATCTGCAGGGTGAGTTTCGATGCAGGCTAGGGAAACAGAATCACAGAAAAGGTGCTTCCATTAGCCTGATTAGAGTGCTCTTTTAAAAAATTTAACAAACCTACCTGTCTGTTGCAGTCCTTACCTAGTGGTATGTTGAGGATCTTTTTGATGCGGCATGGCAATATCCAGGGCAGCTAAGAATAAATTTACACCAAGTAAGCACCAATGTAGCTAATTCAAATTTAAAATCAAAAGAAAGAAGATTTTTTTTTTCTCTCAACAAAATTAAATGTTTTTTTTTTTTTATATCAATTGAATTTCAATTTAAAAATTTTAGGTTTTACCTTGGCTGGGGTCCATTATTGGTTTTGCAGAGCGGCAGCAGTACTTCTTGGAAGGGAGAGCAAGCCTAAACAGCTGTTGCTCCCTTGACAGCCCTGCTCTTAATGAATCCACAGGCCGTTTAAATAGGTTGGGTGTACCAAGATGGATTCCGCTGTGTCACTGCGCATGCGCCCGGCATGCTGACGTGGCTCTGCCCCCCCGAGTTAATAAAACTATGCCGTGCGGTGTGCGCGCAGCGTCTGCATTCCGGGAGGGACATGCCGGCTGCTGCCTGGAAGCCGCTATGCCGCCGCAAACAAGGCGTCCGGCGATGCTGTACTCGGCGACATGTTGTCTTCTCCTGGTAAAGTGAACTTATGTTAAGCAGTATAATTACATAAGGGAACAAATTATGCTTAAAACCCCCTGGATGGCCAGCCATGCACTCGTGGAGGAGAGACAATGCTCCTGACAGGGAATATTTATATATATTTTTTAAATGCCCCAAAAAAATTCCACAGAAAAAACAGGCTCCCATACTTATCTGGCGCTTTTAGCAGCCTAAGCGAAAGGACTTCATCCTGCAGAAGAGCATGAACCTGCAATGGTCACACCATTTGATGGTGAGGTAGGACTGATCTGTGATCCTGTGGGAATGAGGACAGAAAAAAAAGAATGCCTGAAGGGGGGAACAACTCTATTTTTAAAGAGAGTTAAGTGGTCCTGTGGGTCAGTCAGGGGCGGAGCCATGACCATTGGTATGCTGCAATGGGGGCACCAGGAAAATACATTTACGTTTTTGGTTTTAACATGACAAAATTTGGAAAATGTCAAGGGGAATTAATGCTTTTTCAAGGCACTGTGTGTGTGTGTGTGCATATGTAGTGTAATGTTTGGGGGACCAGCTTGATCGCAGGACACAGGCTTCTTAAATCAAAACTGAGGTTTATTAAACTTAAATGGCTTCCAGCAGCAAAAACAAAAGAAATAACAGTCTCACCGACTTGTACAGCTCAGAACTGCTATCGCAGTTAAATAGTCCTTCCAGGTAAGTCCTTCAGTAGCAGGTTTTTAGGCAGGACACTGCCAAGTCCTTTCACAGCTTTTCCTAGCTTCCACAGCTTTCCTTGTCCACCATTCACCATGCATTGGACTCTCCTACACTCCTTCACTCTCACCTGCACTTCCTGTCTGCTTTAAACTACTTCCTTGGACAGGTGCATTAACCCTTTCCGTTCCCTTAAAGGCACCACAGTCCAAACAGAGGGGAAATATAACGTCCTTCCAGGACCCAGCCATGGCGTCCTGTACATATCCCCCCCCTGTGCCCCAACGCCAAGGAGGTGGAGGCAACAGTGGAGCTCAAACAATGGACTCGGGAGAGGGCATCTGCATTTTGATGCAGTCTCCCGGGCCTATGCTCCACTATAAACTTAAACTCTTGGAGCGCCAGGAACCACCTGGTAATCCTGGCATTAGTCCCTTTACCTTGCCTCAGCCACGTTAAAGGGGCATGATCAGAAATTAACCTAAATTTCCTCCCCAAGAGGTAATATCTGAGGGACTCCAGAGCCCACTTAATGGCCAGACACTCTCTTTTAATAATAGCGTAGTTTTTCTCCGCTGGTGTCAACTTCCTACTGAGGAAGACTACTGGGTGCTCCTCACCATGGATAACCTGTGATAATACAGCTCCCAATCCTACATCGGAAGCATCAGTTTGGACAATGAACTCTTCAGAAAAATTGGGCGCTATCAAGACAGGGTGTTGGCACAGTGCTGACTTAAGCTCCAAAAAAGCCTTCTCAGCGTCTGCATTCCACTCCACCATGACCGATTTCCGGCCCTTAGTCAGATCGGTCAATGGAGCTGCCAATGTGGCAAAGTTGGGTACGAACCTCCTGTAGTATCCCACCATGCTGTCAGGAATGCTGGTAGATCAGACTGTGTGACCGCACAGAGGAACCAAACAAGGTGAGTAGTGAAATAAAAGGTGTTTATTTACAAATGTGTGAACCACCAGTGCACAATAAAACGACAAACAGTATGTACAAATAAAGGGGAATACCGTATTCATAAACGAGCCAAGCCAAGGTCATACACATGGGAGGTCAGTAGATGGGTAAGGATGGGGACAGGAATCAGGACACAGGGAGGACAAGTCCAGGCAGGGATCAAGGATCAGGTCCAGGGATCAAGTCCAGAAATCAGGGTCAAATACAAGCTCAGGTCCAGGAGGTATGACGATACCAGGGCGAGGAGTGATTACACACGCCGGGTATTTATAGAGGCGTGCTGATTGCATTCAGGTCACACCTGAACGCAGGAAGGGCTGTGTGCTCCACACTGCTAAGAACGCCCCGCTGGTGGACGCCAGTACTGCAGCCCAAGGATAACATAGCAGTAACACCAGCAGGGGGAACCTTCCCTGACAGTATCCCCCCCCAAAGGAGCGGCCTCCGGACGCTCCAATTAGATGTTGCTGGGGAAAGTCCGTGGTGTCAAGCTGGGCAGCAGATAAAGTCACATCAGGTTGGGCCGGATGAAAGTCCATGACTTTTAACAGGGCAAAGTGCAGCTCAAGCTGGGCAGCGGGTACAGAAATCTTAAGTTGGGCAAAAAGTACATCAAGCTGGGATGCAGATAGGGGCAAATCAAGCTGGGCAGCAGACTCCGGGTCGTCGAGCTGGGCAGCAGGCTCCGGGTCGTCGAGCTGGGCAGCAGGCTCCGGGTCGTCGAGCTGGGCAGCAGGCTCCGGGTCGTCGAGCTGGGCAGCAGGCTCCGGGTCGTCGAGCTGGGCAGCAGGCTCCGGGACGTCGAGCTGGGCAGCAGGCTCCGGGACGTCGAGCTGGGCAGCAGGCTCCGGGACGTCGAGCTGGGCAGCAGGCTCCGGGTCGTCGAGCTGGGCAGCAGGCTCCGGGTCGTCGAGCTGGGCAGCAGGCTCCGGGTCGTCGAGCTGGGCAGCAAACTCCGGGTCGTCGAGCTGGGCAGCAAACTCCGGGTCGTCGAGCTGGGCAGCAAACTTCGGGTCGTCGAGCTGGGCAGCAAACTCCGGGTCGTCGAGCTGGGCAGCAGGCTCCGGGTCGTCGAGCTGGGCAGAAAACTCCGGGTCGTCGAGCTGGGCAGCGGGCAAGGACACAACAGGCAGGGCAGATGGCACTGAAACAGGCAGGGCAGATGGCACTGAAACAGCAACTTCAGGCTGGCAAACTGGCACAGCAACTTCAGGCTGGCAAACTGGCACAGCAACTTCAGGCTGGCAAACTGGCACAGCAACTTCAGGCTGGCAAACTGGCACAGCAACTTCAGGCTGGCAAACTGGCACAGCAACTTTAGGCTGGCAAACTGGCACAGCAACTTCAGGCTGGCAAACTGGCACAGCAACTTCAGGCTGGCAAACTGGCACAGCAACTTCAGGCTGGCAAACTGGCACAGCAACTTCAGGCTGGCAAACTGGCACAGGAACTTCAGGCTGGCATACAGGATCAGGCTGGCAAACTGGCCGCATAGCAGGTAGAGGTTTGGCAGAATTAGGTTCAGCTGGCATGCAAGCAGACTGGAGCAGGTTGGTTGGTGTGGAGACAGGTTGGGTTACTGGCAGGATCATCTTGGTTGGGAAAAACTTTCGTTTTTTCTTGGGCTTAGCCACAGAAGCTCTGTAGGTAAGGGGTGCAGCGGACTGGAAAGGAGGATTGGGATATGGCAGAATAGAGGGAACAGTAGCTGGAGGAAGTTTTTGTGGGTTAGTAGGCGGCTGAGAAGAGACAGATGGGTTGTATGCAGGATAGGTACAGGGAGCAGAGACTGGATATTGGCATCTGGTGGGAAGCAGTGTATACTGAGCTGCGACTGGGGTTGCCATTGGTGATGGACAGATGGATCTTTGGGAAGGTGAGTGGTTAATGGCAGGGCTGGAAACAGGTGGTTTGGCAGAAATCAGGAGATCTGACCATGCCTGCAGCAGAGGCTGAACAAAAGCAGGTTCACACACACCTTGCCTAATCAGAGACTGCACAGAACAAATGCACTCAGACAACTTCTGCTGGGGACAGGAGGAATAATGTTCATCAAAAGAAACTGGATCATCCTCTAATAACCATATCAAGGATTCAACTTGGTCATGACTGAAGGGGGGAGAGAAATCGTCACTGCCATCAGGAATAAATGACAGAGCTGGCTTTACACACAACCGAATTAATGCCTGAACATCATCATAAGACATATAACCCTGATCCACCATGGAATGGGCTGATCGGATGGCTTCCATCAGCTGGTCACTTGTCCATCCCTCAAAAACCTGGCGACAATATTCCTCATCCTCCTCTGCCAGCAGAGAATAGTAAATGATTTCATTGAAATCCATCTTTAGAGCCACACACTACACCAGTATGGTTCCTCAAAGCAATCACGTCTGATCAAGGGATGGCCCTGGTATACTGTCAGGAATGCTGGTAGATCAGACTGTGTGACCGCACAGAGGAACCAAACAAGGTGAGTAGTGAAATAAAAGGTGTTTATTTACAAATGTGTGAACCACCAGTGCACAATAAAACGACAAACAGTATGTACAAATAAAGGGGAATACCGTATTCATAAACGAGCCAAGCCAAGGTCATACACATGGGAGGTCAGTAGATGGGTAAGGATGGGGACAGGAATCAGGACACAGGGAGGACAAGTCCAGGCAGGGATCAAGGATCAGGTCCAGGGATCAAGTCCAGAAATCAGGGTCAAATACAAGCTCAGGTCCAGGAGGTATGACGATACCAGGGCGAGGAGTGATTACACACGCCGGGTATTTATAGAGGCGTGCTGATTGCATTCAGGTCACACCTGAACGCAGGAAGGGCTGTGTGCTCCACACTGCTAAGAACGCCCCGCTGGTGGACGCCAGTACTGCAGCCCAAGGATAACATAGCAGTAACACCAGCAGGGGGAACCTTCCCTGACACATGCCCAGGAATGCACGTACCTGCTTTTTTGTGAGGGGGCGGGGCCAACTTTTTATAGCGTCTACCTTGCTGACTTGAGGTTTCACCACCCCTCTACCCACGATATAGCCCAGGTATTTCACCTCCTCCATTCCCAAAGCACATTTTTCAGGGTTTATTGTAAACCCCTCCTTCCAGAGAGAGTCCAGTACTGCCTGGACTTTGGGCAAGTGTGACTCCCAGTCTCTGCTAAAAACGACTATGTCGTCCAAGTACACTGAGGCATACTCCCGATGAGGTCGTAAAATCCTATCCATTGCTCGCTGGAACGTGGCTGGAGCAGTTTGCAGTCCAAAAGGCATTCGTCTGTACTGAAAACTCCCCTCTGGGGTAGAAAAAGCAGTTTTCTCTTTAGCAGCCTTAGTTAATGGGATTTGCCAATACCCCTTGGTAAGGTCTAATGTTGTGTTATACCTGGCTGGACCTAGTCTCTCGATAAGTTCATCTACCCGGGGCATGGGGTAGGCATCAAACCGTGAAACCTCATTAAGTTTCCGGAAATCATTGCAGAATCGCAGAGTCCCGTTGGGCTTTGGTACCAACACAATCGGGCTCGACCACTCACTCTGCGACTCCTCAATGATCTCCAGGTCTAGCATCTTATTTACTTCCTCTGAAACGGCCTTCCTTTGAGCCTCTGGGATGCGGTAGGGCCTGACAAAAACTTTGACTCCATGTTCCGTGATAATATCATGCTTTATGATACTAGTTAGCCCCGGCAAGTCTGAAAACTTCTCTTTATTTCTCTGCAAGAACTCCTTTGCCTGCTGACTTTGGTATTTAGATAGGGTATTTGCTACTTGGACACTCTCCACCCCAACCTGAGGCTCAAGTCTTGCACTAGCCAGGGAGGTCACCGGTTCCCTGTCTGTCCAGGGCTTTAACAAGTTGACATGATATATCTGATACGGTTTCCTCTTGCCTGGCTGGTGGACTCTATAATTGACCTCTCCCACTTTTTCCACAACCTCAAAGGGTCCTTGCCACCTGGCTAAGAACTTACTTTCCATAGTGGGAATTAGCACCGCTACTCGATCCCCCACTTGGAAGTGCCTTATTTTAGCAGCCCTGTTATAGACCCGTCGTTGAGCCTCCTGGGCCTTTTGCAAATGCTCTTTGACTATTGGCATCACGGTTTGGATCCTTTCCTGCATTTGGGAGACATATTCCAGGACACTCTTATGCTGAACAGGTTCACTTTCCCACTCCTCTTTAACCACGTCAAGAAGTCCGCGAGGTCTCCGCCCATATACCAACTCAAAGGGCGAAAACCCCGTGGAGGCCTGGGGCACTTCCCGGATAGCAAACAGGAGAGCTGGTAACAGGCAGTCCCAATCTTTCCCATCCCTTTGTACCACTTTCTTGAGCATAGACTTAAGGGTCTTATTAAAGCGTTCCACCAACCCGTCCGTTTGGGGATGGTAGACCGATGTGCGTAGCTGTTTAATCCGGAACAGCTTGCACACATCGGCCATAACCCTTGACATAAACGGGGTACCCTGGTCTGTGAGTATTTCCTTGGGAAAACCAGTCCGTGTAAACATCTGGAATAATTCCCGGGCAATGGCCTTTGAGGAGGTATTCCGCAGGGGTAGCGCCTCAGGATACCGGGTGGCATAGTCAAGAATCACCAATATGTAGGAGTGACCTCGAGCTGACTTTACCAAGGGACCCACTATATCCATGGCTATCCTCTCGAATGGGACCTCAATTATGGGCAGAGGGACCAAAGGGCTCCGAAAATGAGTCACCGGCGCGGTCAACTGACAGGTGGGACAAGAGGTACAGTATCTCTTTACCTCTGCTTTCAGACCTGGCCAGTAAAACCGGTCGGTGATCCGTGCCTCCGTTTTTTCAACTCCCAGGTGTCCCCCTAACACATCGTCATGGGCCAGGTCCAGAACCTTTCGTCTATATTGTTGGGGTACCAACAATTGCTCTACCACATTTTCTCTCTCCTTGGTAACCCGATACAGCAATTCATTATATATTGCAAAGTGTGGCCACCTCTCATTCGCACCTGGCTCTTGGGGAACCCCATTTACTACTACAACTTGTTCCCGTGCATGGGCCAAAGTGGGGTCCTGCATCTGAGCAGTCCCAAATGCCCCCTGGGGAACACCCAAATCCGGCAGCGCAGGGGTAGAGGCCACTTCCTCATCCTCTTCCCCCAGCATTACCTGAAGTGGGAAAGGCTCCTCCCCCTTAGTGTTTTGGTAGGTCTGTGGACCACATATCTTGACATCCTCAATAGTATCAACACTACTTTCATCACCATTAACCCAATCATTAGCATTTTCCTCATTTGGGTCCACATTAACGTTTGGCAGTTCAGGGTTATCCCTCTCAGCAGCAGGAACAGGGGGGCTAAGTTCTCCCCAGTCTCTGAACTGTTCTCCTTGTTCCCACAGTTTTGTAAACAATGGACAGTCTCGTCCTATTATAACATCATGCACCAAGTTCTTTACCACCCCCACCTCTTGAGTAACAGTGCCACATGCTGAGGAGATAGACAACATGATGAGCGGGTACTCTCTAGTGTCCCCGTGAATGCATACCACCCGTAAAGTTTTTCTTACCGGACCGATCTTCCCAATCACTCTAGGATGAACCAGGGTTACCATGCTTCCAGAGTCCAACAAAGCCCGGGCAGGGAGGTGGTTCACTTGGACTTCACACTCAAACTTTTCCTCATCCAGGTCGAGGTGTGTGGTGCACACTTTATGGGCACAAAAAGACCCCCTCCGAAGAACCCCGCATTCCATGGGCTCCTCTTGCAGTGGGCAGTGTGTCCGGGTATGACCCCAGGAATGACATCGCCAACATTGTACATCCCCTCCTCTCCGAACAGGAACAGAACGCTGAGGAGGTACCGGGAGTGACTCTTGGCCTTCCAGGGTGTTTGACCCAGGGCTCCTTGGAACATCCTTTCGAAGGGCAGCAGTTGGTCGAACAGGCCGTGACAGACTAGGCCCTATGCGCTTGGTAGGTCCGAGCAGGTCCTCCACCACTGTATATCGTTCCACCATCTCAACAAGGAGGTTTGCGGTTTTGGGGTCTCCGTGGCTGACCCACCGTTGAAGGTCATCTGGAAGGGACCTCAGGTATCGGTCCAGCACGACCCGCTCCACGATTTGGGGGCCGGACAACACCTCAGGCTGCAGCCATTTTTTTACTAGTTGCACCAGGTCATGCATTTGAGACCGGGGTGGCCGATCTGGACGATATTTCCATTGGTGTACACTTTGGGCCCGAACGGCCGTAGTCACCCCCAGACGAGCCAGAATTTCTGCCTTTAGCTTTTGATAGTCTTTAGCATCATCTGGTGGCAGGTCAAAGTAGGCTTTTTGAGGATCTCCAGTGAGAAAAGGAGCAATGAGGCCGGCCCACTGGTCCTGAGACCATCCTTCTCTCTCCGCTGTCCTCTCAAACGTAGCAAGAAATGCCTCGACATCATCGCTTAGGGACAATTTCTGTAAAAAATGGCTTGCGCTCACAGTCACCTGGTTGCCAGGGGCAACAGCCGCTGGCTCCTGAACCTGAGACAGCCGCTGCACCGCTTCCTTTAAGGCAGTAACCTGAGCCTGCATAACCCCTTGCTGGGCTGCTTGCTGGGCTGCTAACTGAGCCACCAACAGGCGAGTATTTTCTTGCTGCAGAGCCAGCGCCTCTTTGTGGTGTTGATTAGCTTCCTCATGGCGAGTCTGCGCTTGCATGTTAGCCAAGGTCAGCTGTTTAATTAGCTCCTCCATTGCTTCAGCTTTCAACGTGTGTGCAGCTTTAACCCAGGACATAAATCCAATGTACTGTCCCTTTAAATGTCAGTTCAACATAAAGTCCAATGCAAAAAGAAAAAAACTTTTTTTTTTTTTCTCTTCTTATGCCTGTTATTCAGTCCTGCCCGCATTCTCCACCAGTGTAATGTTTGGGGGACCAGCTTGATCGCAGGACACAGGCTTCTTAAATCAAAACTGAGGTTTATTAAACTTAAATGGCTTCCAGCAGCAAAAACAAAAGAAATAACAGTCTCACCGACTTGTACAGCTCAGAACTGCTATCGCAGTTAAATAGTCCTTCCAGGTAAGTCCTTCAGTAGCAGGTTTTTAGGCAGGACACTGCCAAGTCCTTTCACAGCTTTTCACAGCTTTTCCTAGCTTCCACAGCTTTCCTTGTCCACCATTCACCATGCATTGGACTCTCCTACACTCCTTCACTCTCACCTGCACTTCCTGTCTGCTTTAAACTACTTCCTTGGACAGGTGCATTAACCCTTTCCGTTCCCTTAAAGGCACCACAGTCCAAACAGAGGGGAAATATAACGTCCTTCCAGGACCCAGCCATGGCGTCCTGTACAGTATATATATATATATATATATATATATATATATATATATATATATGTTCAAATTTTCACATTTCTTATTTCTCATGTATCGTAACATTTTCGATATCCTGCATTTTAATCTATTACCTTTACCCTCCCTTCCCGCCACATTACTGTCCATGTCAATGGGTTTTCTTTTACATGGTATATCCCATTTTTCCCAGCCACGGGTTCCACATTTTACCAAACTCCCTGATGTTTCTTCTCTTAGTATATACTACCTTCTCCTTCCATATTGTTTCAGTAACTACATTAACCCATTCTTTTACTAATGGGGGGTTCTCTGCTTGCCATCTTTAAACAATTAGTTTTCTTGCTTGAAAGAGGCACCTCAACACTACTTTCATTGTACTGGCTACTCCGCTTATTTCTTCCCCTAGACCCAGGATACATAGTCTGGGATCCATCTCCAACTTTGTTTTATATGTCATATTTATAACATTGATGATCCCCAGTCAATACTTAAACAATTTCGGGCACCTCCATATCATATGTATTAAATCCCCTGTATCGTAGCATCTAGGGCACCTTGCGTCTACTCTCCACCTGAAGTTGAACAATCTTTTTGGTGTATAATACGTCCTATGTATCAGCATCAGAAATTAAAACTTCTGTGCAGGCAAAACTGTGACCAAGTGTCCTCTCTCCAGTATCTTCCTCCATTGTCCCTCTGTTATAGTCCCCAGATCTTCCTCCCATTTCCCTCTACTTTTAAGATGTTCTTGGCCTTCTATACTTCCCTCGCTTATATGTGGATAGATTTCGGAGATATATCCCCTCATGCTTACCCAGTTTCTGGTCCTACTTTATCAAACTGAGCATTTAAAGCATGTCTAATTTGAAGATATGTCATGAATATGCATCATGTCTGTCTGCCTACCTGATCTCCATGTGTTCATTAGAGGCAGATCCTGTTCTGGTTTCCCTTCTTATCACTTCCTCTTCCTGTATGGCTCCACCCTAGTCCATCCCAGGAAGCCTATATTAACCTTTGCTCTACAGGTCTGCAGTGCTGTTCAACAGTGTTCCAATGCTCAGTTCCTGTCTGCAGTGTATTGCTAGTTCCTGGTTGCAGAGTGCTACGATCATCTTCCGTGTACCGTTTTGGCTTGTCCCCGACTTCCCTGTCTGCCTGTGCCCCTGACTATTTGCATGTTCCACGGTTATCCTTGTCTGCCTGTTGCCCTGACCTCGGCCTGTCCATCACCACTGTTTGCTGGCTGCTTCCCCCTTCTCCCTGCGGAGTGTGACCTGAGGAATCCCGGGAACGCGACCTGGACCCAGTTGCGGCCAAGACCATCCCTACCACCAAGGGCTCTGGTGAATACAAAACTGGGTCTTAGACTCCGCGCCCTGGGTGATCTTGGGTCACGCTTCCTCCCTGCCAGCAGTAGTCGGCTATAGGGTTCACTTCCCTGCGGTGCATCCCTGACCCCTACAGGGTGCACTTGTCACCTGGCCACAGGTGACCTGACAGTTTGAACAGCCATGAACCCGGCCGACGTGCCGCTTCCTGCAGATGACCCATTACAGGGCGTTGTTCACAGACTCGAGACGCATGAAGCTAATCAGGCTCAGGTGATGCGTTTCCTTCAGGATCTGGCTTCCCGCTTTGATCAGCTTCAGACCTCGCTGGGAGCCCCGAATCTACAACCCCAAGTACAACCAGCGGCAGCAGCTGCGCCCGTCGCACCAGTCGCAGAGTCGCATTCACTGAAGCTACCACCTCCAGTCCGTTTTTCTGGAGACTCCAAGGCCTGCAGGGGGTTTCTTAGCCAGTGCACCATCCATTTTGAACTACAGCCTCAAAACTTCTTGTCTGATCGGGCAAAGGTAGCCTATATTATTTCCCTCCTTTCCGGTGAAGCTTTAGCCTGGGCTGCTCCTATGTGGGAGAGGAATGATCCGGTAGTTTCCAGCCTGTTCAACTTCCTAAAGCTCTTTCGGAACATCTTTGAAGAGCCGGCTCGGGCCTCTTCAGCAGCCAGTGCTCTGCTACGTCTCCGCCAAGAATCTCGTTCAGTGGGTCAATATGCTCTTCAGTTCCGTATACTCTCTGCTGAATTGAGCTGGAACAATGAGGCCCTGGTCGCTACCTTTTTACATGGCCTCTCTGACCGAGTGAAGGACGAATTAGCGGGAAGAACCATCCCCGTCGGTCTGGACGATGTCATCTCCCTGTGCAATCAGATCGATATTCGTTTTCAGGAGAGGTCCATTGAGAAAAGACACCAGCACTCCCTAGGTCGTAGTCAGTCTGTGCTTCCCTCACTTCGTCCCGTAGACCACCCCCTGCCTGCTGAGGAACCTATGCAGTTGGGCCGGACCAGACTAACACCCGAAGAACGTGCTAGACGCAGAACTCTGGGCTTGTGCCTCTATTGTGGAGGCAAGGGCCATCTTCGTGCCTCCTGCCCGCTTCGCCCGGGAAACGCTCAGGTCTAATACATTTAGAAGGTGGAGTATTGGACCCAGAAACATCACCTTCCCGTCTGCTCCTTCCGGTGTCCCTTGATGTAGGCACTTCTCCCCTATCGATCTCTGCATATCTGGATTCCGGGGCTGCCGGCAACTTTATGGACTGGAGAACTGCTTCTTCTATGAAGCTTACCCTTTCACCCCTCACTACGCCGCTGGTAGTCTCGGCAATTGATGGCACTATTCTCCCAGGGGGTCCTATTCGCTTCCAGACACTACCCATTAGGATGTCGATAGGGATTCTCCACCAGGAGTGGATATCCTTTCTCATCCTACCTAAAGCCTCCACTCCCATTGTATTGGGCCTTCCTTGGCTACAGCTCCACTCTCCCCATGTGGACTGGGCTTCTGGGCAGATTCTGGCTTGGGGTCCTTCATGTTTCTCGTCATGTCTTTCCAAGGTGACTCCTAAGGGGGAACTTCCGGTTGCTACCACATCAGTATCTTCGGATCTTCCCACTGCTTACAGCGATTACCGGGATGTGTTCTGTAAGAAATCAGCCGAGGTGCTTCCTCCCCACAGATCTTTTGACTGTGCCATTGACCTTGTTCCTGGAGCAATTCTGCCCAGGGGTCGCACATACCCTTTGTCCATTCCAGAGACCCAGGCCATGTCTGAGTATGTCGCAGAAAACCTTGACAGAGGTTTCATTCGGAAATCGTCATCGCCTGCAGGAGCAGGGTTCTTTTTTGTTGCCAAGAAGGATGGTACCTTGAGACCCTGTATTGATTATCGAGGATTAAACGCTGTTACTATTAAGAATCGTTACCCCTTACCCTTGATATCTGAATTGTTCGATAGGTTGAGGGGTGCCTCCATTTTCACTAAGTTGGATCTCAGGGGGGCGTACAACCTCATTCGAATACGAGAAGGCGATGAGTGGAAGACTGCGTTTAACACTCGAGACGGCCATTATGAGTATCTGGTCATGCCTTTCGGGTTATGTAATGCCCCAGCCGTGTTTCAAAACTTTGTCAACGAAATCTTCAGGGACCTGCTGTACCAGTTTGTTGTCATCTATCTGGATGACATTCTAATCTTTTCGGAAAATCTGCATGTCCACAGGAACCATGTTCGCACTGTACTCCAGCGCCTCAGAGAGAATAATCTCTATGCCAAACTGGAGAAATGCTCCTTTGAATGTTCTGAGGTCCTGTTTCTAGGATGCTTTGTTTCAAGCTTGGGCCTTCGTATGGATCCTGGGAAGGTCTTAGCCATTACCAATTGGCCTCTTCCTGCTAGCCTCAAGGCCACACAGCGCTTTCTTGGTTTCACAAATTATTATAGGCAGTTCATCAGGAATTATTCTTCCATTGCCGCGCCTATTATCGCTTTGACCAAGAAGGGTGCTAATGCCAAAGACTGGCCTCCCGAAGCTGTCTCTGCGTTTCACGATCTGAAACAGGCCTTCGTCTCTGGACCTCTTTTGAGGAGACCAAACCCTGAGGAGGCATTCTTTATTGAAGTGGACGCTTCTTCTGTGGGAGTGGGAGCGGTGCTTCTTCAACTTTTTGAGAAGAGACGTCAACCATGTGCGTTCTTTTCCAAAAAATTTTCTCAGGCAGAGAGAAATTATGCCATCGGTGACCGGGAACTTCTCGCAATTAAATTGGCGCTAGAAGAGTGGCGTCATCTTTTGGAGGGTTCTCCTCACTCCATAACGATCTTCACCGATCACAAGAATCTACAGTACTTACAGAATGCTAAACGTCTGAATCCCAGACAGGCCAGGTGGAGTCTCTTCTTTTCCCATTTCAGTTTCACGATTACATACAAACCTGGTTCCTGCAACGGTCGGGCTGATGCGCTTTCTAGATCCTTTGACACCTTGGACGAAGATCTCACTCTTGAACCTGAGCCGATCATTCCAACTTCATGCATTGTTGCCCATTCTACCACCCTGGACTCAAAAATTCCTCCTGGTAAGACCTTTGTCCCCACTGAGCTAAGAGCCAAGATCCTTCGTTGGGGACATGATTCCAAGGTGGCGGGCCATGCTGGTTTCCTCCGGTCCTTCCTACTCATTAGTCGTCACTATTGGTGGCCAAATCTCCGAGGTTAAAGACTATGTCAAGGCTTGTCATGTCTGTGCTCAGTTCAAATCCTCCACACAAGCTCCTGCTGGTCTCCTCATGCCCTTGCCCATTCCCAAGGAGCCCTGGGCTCACATTGCCATGGATTTTATCACCGATCTTCCACTGTCTGACGGTAATACGGTCATTTGGGTGGTAGTCGATCGGTTCTCCAAAATGGCACATTTTGTTCCCCTTCCTGGTCTGCCTTCTGCTCCTGCTTTGGTCCCCATTTTTGTTCGAGAGATTTTCCGTCTTCATGGGGTTCCTTCTCATATTGTTTCGGACAGGGGTGTTCAATTCACGTCTCGTTTTTGGAGAGCCTTTTGCAAATCCCTCAATATTGCTTTGGATTTTTCCTCTTCTTACCATCCTCAATCCAATGGGCAGACGGAGAGGGTTAATCAGGAGTTAGAGGTTTTTCTTCGTACCTTAGTCTCCGCTCATCATGACGATTGGTCCTCTCTACTTCCATGGGCGGAATTTTCCCATAACAATCATGTGAATACCAGTTCGCAGAGAACACCCTTTTTCTCAGTTTATGGAAGACATCCTCAACTTCCACTTCCCATGACCTGTTCTCTGGATATCCCAGCTTTGGCTTCAGCTCAAGAGTCATTCAATTCCATCTGGAGCGACGTCCATGATTCCCTCCGGGCAGCTGCCGACAAATTCAAAGGCTTTGCTGACCGCCGCAGGCGTAAACCGCCTTCTCTTCAACCAGGGGACAAAGTCTGGCTCTCCACCAGAAACATCAAGCTCCGAGTTCCTTCTCTGAAGTTTGCTCCAAGATTCATTGGTCCATACACCATAATGGCTAAGCTGAATCCAGTTTGTTTCAAGCTTCAGATTCCCAAAAACCTCAAAATCTCTAACTCCTTCCATGTTTCCCTTCTGAAGCCTTTAGTCCTTAATAGGTTCTCTCGTCCTCTCCCCACCACGGCACCAGTCTCTGAGGAGAATCAGGAATATGAGGTCAGTCAAGTACTGGATTCCCGACTCTGTAGAGGCGCTCTTCAGTACCTTGTTCATTGGAAAGGCTTTGGTCCTGAGGAGAGGTCTTGGGTTCCTGCATCAGAGGTCTTTGCACCTCGTCTATTGAAGAATTTTCATCTGAAGTTTCCCTCTAAACCCGGACCCAGGCAGGGAAGGGGGAGGCCTCGTAAGAGGGAGGGTACTGTCATGAATATGCATCTTGTCTGTCTGCCTACCTGATCTCCATGTGTTCATTAGAGGCAGATCCTGTTCTGGTTTCCCTTCTTATCACTTCCTCTTCCTGTATGGCTCCACCCTAGTCCATCCCAGGAAGCCTATATTAACCTTTGCTCTACAGGTCTGCAGTGCTGTTCAACAGTGTTCCAATGCTCAGTTCCTGTCTGCAGTGTATTGCTAGTTCCTGGTTGCAGAGTGCTACGATCATCTTCCGTGTATCGTTTTGGCTTGTCCCCGACTTCCCTGTCTGCCTGTGCCCCTGACTATTTGCATGTTCCACGGTTATCCTTGTCTGCCTGTTGCCCTGACCTCGGCCTGTCCATCACCACTGTTTGCTGGCTGCTTCCCCCTTCTCCCTGCGGAGTGTGACCTGAGGAATCCCGGGAACGCGACCTGGACCCAGTTGCGGCCAAGACCATCCCTACCACCAAGGGCTCTGGTGAATACAAAACTGGGTCTTAGACTCCGCGCCCTGGGTGATCTTGGGTCACGCTTCCTCCCTGCCAGCAGTAGTCGGCTATAGGGTTCACTTCCCTGCGGTGCATCCCTGACCCCTACAGGGTGCACTTGTCACCTGGCCACAGGTGACCTGACAAGATATCTATAAAACGTGTGTTTGGGTACGTCATATTCCTCTCTTAATGCAGCAAAATATTTTAAAGTTCTTACTTTGTACACCTGGGCCAATCTAACGATCCCCTTTGCTGCCTATTCGCTAATATTTCCAACTGTCTCCAGCTCCTTAAAATTCCTGTTATCCCAAAGGGGCGCATATTCTGTCACTCCACCTAGACCTCCCAGTAACTTTACTGCTTTCCATACTTTAATAGCCATCTTAACTGTGGGGATTTTATTAATAAATGAGTTGGCCTCCAGCGCCTCTACCACTATCTTGTGGTGTGCCCCTAAAGTCATTAGTCCCCCATTTATATCTCTTCCTGACTCGGTTCTTGCTCCTAAATGCTGCAGTTGTGCTGCCAGAAAATAGCATCGTGGATGTGGTACTGCCATACCCCCCTCTCGTTGATAGTTGCAAAGTTTGCAACTTAATCCTAGCTTGACCTCCTTTCCATATTAGTTCTCTAAACAAAGTATCTATTTTCCTAAACCATTTCTTGTGTATCCATATTGGTGCATTGTGCAGTACATATAAGTATGTATAGTTGTGGCATCCACAGCATTTTGATCAAATTACATCCCCCCGCAACCGAAAAAGGGAGGTACCGTCAAATTTGAATTGTATTTTTACATTTAGACAGGAGGGGAACTATTTTATTCTTTATATATTTATTAGGGTCTCTTGTTATATGTATTCCTAGATATTTCATTGTCTCTACTATCTCCGGCTGAGGTATTTCTACTAAGGTTTGTTTGTTTCTTAATTGGGTCCACCGGCATTAATGCACATTTCTCCCAATTTATAACCAATCCTGAAAGCCTTCCAAATTCTCTAAAGATAGGCATTGCCTGCTTTAGGGAGTGATCTGTGTCACCGAGGAAGAGGAGAACATCGTCCGCATGAAGTGCGATTCTCTCCTCCCTTTTCGGTCTCACAAATCCCCCAATTTTTGTGTTCATTCTTATTGCAGTAGCTAGTGGTTCCATTGCTAGAGCAAAGAGCAGGGGTGACAACGGGCATCCCTGCCTCGTTCCCCTCTCTAACTGAATCTTACCTGAGTAATCATTGTTGACTCTAATTCTCGCACTAGGACCATAATACAATATTTTTATCCACCTAATAAACTAATAAAAACTAATAACAATGGGTATATATATATATATATATATATATATATATATATATATATATATATATATATATACACACACACACAGTATATATAAAAAGCACATGTACTTTAATGACATCCCAGTCTTAGTCTGCAGGGTTCAATACTGAGTTGAACACTGAAACCCCTCATTCAATCTGTACTCACTGACTGGATACCATGTAACTGCACCTCATTGCTGAGTAAGCACTGTTTGTTCCTTTACTGCTACATATGCATTTCAATTTTTGTTTGTATGTATGTAAATAAAATTAAAATATATCTTTAAAAAAAAAAAATATTGAGTTGGCCCACACTTTGCAGCTGTTACAGCTTCAACTCTTCTGGTAAGGCTGTCCACAAGTTTTAGGAGTGTCTTGGGAATGTATGACCATTCTTCCAGAAGTGCATTTGTGAGGTCACTGATGTTTGACAAGAAGGTCTGGCTCTAATTTATTCCAAAGGTGTTATATGTTGAACCTTATGGACTAAGACTGGGGTGGCATTAAGTTTCATGTGCGTGTAAAGACAGGTGTCCCAAAACTTTTGACATATATACTGTATATATATTCATTTTTTTCCAATATGTATAATATATTGTGTAAACAATACGTGTATACAAGAC
Source organism: Rana temporaria (assembly GCF_905171775.1). NCBI lineage: Eukaryota > Metazoa > Chordata > Amphibia > Anura > Ranidae > Rana > Rana temporaria. Next base: position 91,131,414 of record NC_053501.1, on the reverse strand, counting down.
AGTATTTGGTGTAGATCTGTAGTATAGAACTTTTGCACGTAGAACTAAATCAACACATATATTCTCCGTCTTAATACCTAACAACGTATCAATAGTAAATTGAAACATGAAAGAAGTACGAAAGGAAAAAAAGAAAGAAGATCCTCTACCATAGGGTTCATAACGGGTGACGATTCATGCATTAGGGGTTCCCTTTCAACTTGTATTGTCGATGATGAGAATGGAGATGGGTTCTTATGCTTGGGTAATATATTATGTGGTTGTGTGGGGGTATAGGTTTAAGTGCTGTTCAGTTGCGTTGAGGAAGTGTTTCTTGAGGAACAGCGTGATGGTATTAGATATTAGGAACTACTCTGGAGAACTAAACTAAGGGGTTGTACAGAAGAAGAGGAGGGATAGGTAAGGGGGAATGAGGGGCAGGGAATTTGACTCCTCGGCATCCACCAGAAGCCTTATTTTGTCTATATGACAACCTAGTGTGGCATGTGGAGGGATGGAAGTGGCAAGCATGCAATTGGTATATATATATATATATATATATATATATATATATATATATATATATATATATATATATTGTGACATTGGGGTGTTTAGCTCAGTGGTAGATGCGTTTTCATGTAGTTAGTCCACAGCAGTCAGTTATCAGGTTTGAGGGCATGGCAGCCCATTTTTATTAAAGGAACAAAATTAAAGTTTATACACAGGATTTCCCACACAGGGGTTCTTCTCCAGTAAATCCACACAACAGAAAATGCCAAGGCTCCTAGGCTTACTTTGCCTTGCAGTTCCCTGCTGAATCAGCCTACTCCTGGTCTCAACAGGATTCTACAGCCCCCTGGGTTAGCTCAATGTCCCCCAGACTTCAGGACTTCCTTCAGGCCCCTTGGACTTGCTAGTCGCCTTGGCTCTCTCAGCCTCCCAGACCCTTCTCTGGTTTCACAGGCCCTTGTAGCCGTCCTAACCTTCCCAGTCCTTCAGACACAAAGTCCCCCTTCACCAGGGATGTAGTCTCACACATGGCAGACACTTTTCCTGACAGGGGTCTGTTTTTCACCAGCAGAAACAAGCTGCTCACTCTCCATCTTCCTCCACTCTCTGCTCTCACCAGCCCCTCGTTATATGGGCTGTGTGCACCTGGGCACACAACCTGCTGGCTACCCCTAAGATCTGGACACAGGGTTGAAGATCCCATCCCATCCAAGTCTCTGCGGGATCTCCAAACAACAGAGACCCATCCGAACATAGAAAAAACCTGGAGAAAGCTGCCAGAGCAGTCCTCTCATTTTCGATTGTACACTCTGTAGCTCTGCAGTCCGCTGACATGCAGACACTGGGGGTTATTTACTAAAGGCTAATCCACTTTGCACTACAAGTGCAAACAAAAAGTGCAAAAAGCACTTGAAATTGCACTGAAGGTGCACTTGGAAGTGCAGTCACTGTAAATCTCAGGGGTAGATCTGAAATGAGGGGAAGCCCTGCTGATTTTATCATCCAATCATGTACAAGCTAAAAAGCTGTTTTTTATTTTCCTTGTGTAGCACCCTGCTCCCAATGAGTGGGTGCTATATGTTAAAATTATAGTTGTCTGAGCAATAGTTTGGATCAGAAAGATTGTATTTAAATTGTGGTTCTGTTTCAGTTCAGCTGGGTTGCACATTTTTCCACTTGACAGTGGGTGTCACTGTCACCAATGGTCAAGGTTGGAAATGCAGCAGGTTGAATGTATTGAGTATTTATTTTTCATAAGTGGTTCAGGGGGCATGGTCAACGTGCTGTGCATTCTGGGAGAGGGTACTTAAGGGACAGACACCATTTTGTGGGGTCGGTTTTTCCTGATCCGGACCAGAGGGCCCTCCTGGCCTCAGGGATGTATTTGCGGTTCATGCCTCTGGGCCACGTTGGCCTGAGGCTCCATTACTGAGATGTAGGCCCAGGAGCTGCTGGGGCCTACTGATCCAGGAATGGTCCTGCGTTGCCTTGCCTGCTGGAAGGGACCGAACAATTGAGGACGCAATTGGAGGATCAAAATCTACCTCACAGTGCTGCCGGAACGGCTGAGAGATCCTGGCACTGTGAGCTGTGCTCTTTTCTTCAGAAGTTAACCCAGTGCGTGGTTACACAAGTCTGTAGCAGAGACTATAGAACCAATTCTATTTTCACCAGAGGCAGTGACTATCTTTTGATCAAGCTTTGCACCGGCTGCTAGGCCAGTGAGAGTGAGCCTCTCCGGTGGTCGCTGAGTCCAGCATGGAGACAGTTGTTCCTCAGGACCTAGGAGAATGTTCATGATTCGCAAGTAAGATACCTGAGTCTCCCCTAAACCTCCATCCCTCTTTTCTAAAGTTTACTTTAATAAAACCCTCTTTGCAGGAGGGAGAAAAAGAGACTGGATATTTGGCACAGACATTTCTTTCTTTAACCACCTCTTCAAGGAGAACCCCTGAGATGAGCGCAAGGAACAGTAAGGTAATGGTAGGCCCAAATCTAAACCAGCAGCTACTTCGGGGCTCCCCTCGGAGCTACAGCGACTGCACTTTCAAATGCACTTTCAGTGCAATTTCAAGTGCACTTTGTACTTGTAGTACAAGGTGGATTGGCCTTTTGTAAATAACTCCCACTGTGTCCAATTTTGCTTCATTTCCAGAAAGGCCAGAGCTATGACCAAGGGGACTCGGTGGAGGGCCACATGACTTAGGGAACAGGGTACAAATTAACCATTGGCTGTCAGGGGGCGGGGGGCAGAGAGAGGAGTTCATAAAAGGGTAAGTCCCCGCCCCCTAGGTAAGCAGAGCGCACAGGAAAGTTCTAGGAGCAGCAGCATGTCAGACCTAGCCAGCATTTGGGCCCAGCTCCAGAGAGAGGCGGCGATCCATGGACCGGATTGGCTCCAAGAGCAGCTGCGGCCTATCCTTGGTGGGCCGGCAGCGTCAGGTACAGAGGGGGGGCGGGATTCGGGAAGAACGCGGAGGTCGCGGCCTCCGGAGCGCTTCTCCCCCGATTCGTCTCCCAGGGCCCAGCGTTCCATTGGGAGTCCCCATTTGCGGGCCCCTCCGGGCCCCCCCGCGAAGAGTGCGGCATTACCAGCAAAGGGGGGACCGGGAGGAATCCCCTCCGTGGACGGGGCTCGGCGGGCGGCCGCTCCGCCAGCCCTGGGGCGGCCCCTACTCCCGCCCGGCGCATGGAGTCCGAGTCGGCGAGCTCCGCCCCCTGCGTTGCAGCGCAGAGCGCGGGGCCTCAGCGTGGGAGGCCGAGGAGCGCGGCTGCTGGGCTTACAACCGCCGCGGCCTGCGGTCCAGCTCGGGAGGGGACGGACGTGGATGTCGCGAGTGTCAGCGGTGTACAAGGCGTTGGGGCTGGGGGCGCCTCCCCCGGCCCGCGGAAGGTGACGGAGAAATCTGCGAACGGGTCTGGCGGGCGTGCAGGCGCCAGGCTCGCGGCAGCCAGGGACCCTTCCCCTGGCGAGCTGTCGGAGGAGGGTGAAGAGCCCGCTGCTGTCCGATCGGAAGGGGAGCTGAGCAAGTCCGAAGATGATCTCCCCCCCAGGAGGGGGGTGGCGGCGGTGGAGATGGGACGGTCGGCTAGTGGTCCAATCCCTAGGCAGCATGGTAAGTCAGCTTCACCTAATGTTTTGAATGCAGGGTTGGGTATGTCGGGGCAGGTGGTGTCCGGGGTGGGGGGGCGGCGGGGGGGCGGGTTTTTGCCCCCTGGCTCTGTGTCGGGGGGGGGGGGGGGCCCCGGGGTTGGGGGGGACGGACCCGGGGTTGGGGGGGTTTTCGGGGTTTTTAGCGGGCATAAAGGCACTGGTTGGCAAGTTCGAGAGTGCGGGGGGGCAGTACCGGGTGTGGCGTCGGCTTGGGTGGATCCCGCAGGGGTGGGGCCTAGTGCGGCGGTGGCTTCTGCGGCGCTAGGCGGCTCCGCCGGTGGGGGCGTTGGTGCCCCCGCCGGTGGTAGCCCCCGCTGTGGCCCCGGCAAGTACAGTAACGCCTGGGGCGTCCGGGGAGGAAAAAGGGGCGGGGGAGACGTCAGCCAGACAGGAGATAATTCGCCTAGCAGACGCAGCAAAGTGTGAGGTCTACGTCTGTTATGAGGCTTCGTTAGGGACCCATCTCAAGGCGGAGGTCAGGGAGAAAATATGGAAGGGTGAGTATGTGGAGATTTTCTCTCTTCTTCCGTTAGAGAAGTTTAATTTAGATAGGGGTAAGCGTGACGAGTCCAAGAAAGAGGAGGAGGAGAGGCGCAGGTATCGGTTAATCCCGCGCACGTTCGCTAACTGGTTACAGGCGTTCAGCATCTTAGCTTGTGTGGTGGGGGAGAAGAAGCCAGAGTTCTGTTCAGGGTTGTTCATCTATCAGAACGCGATCGGAGAGGCTCACAGGGTTTATGGGGGTTCGGCGTGGCTACGCTACGATGAGCAGTTTCGCCAGAGGATGGCTGTGAGGCCTGACCTGCGCTGGACGGGTAATTCCCGGTAGGGGGGGGGAGGTGTGCGTCTTTGAAAAGGGGTGATGTGTGTGAGTCATGTGAGGATGTGCAGTGTATTACCCGGGTTTGTACATATCTGTCTTTCAGGTGGGATTCCGGCCTTGGTGTGGATTCTGGGCCACTCCTATGTGGTATGGGGAGCTAGGCGGGCAGAAGTTAGGCTGGATGGTCGGCAGCTAGGCTTCCCGAGGGAGGAAGCCTGCGTTTGCTGGCTGGGGGTCCTGGGGATGCTTTGGGGAAGAATGGTGGCAGAGGTGCATCGTTATGCGCGCCTGCACCGGCCACCCGACGTTCTTTTGCTGCACGCGGGTGGCAATGATCTAGGGGTTAGATTGATGCTGGAGATCACCAGGGACATCAAGTTTGATGTCCTGAGATTGATGATGGCTTTCCCGGACACGGTCTTAATCTGGTCCGACATGATCGCTCGCACCACCTGGAGATTAGCGAGGTCAGTGAGTAGGATCAACAGGGCCCGACGGAAGATCAATCGGGACGTGGGCAGGTTTATGGTGCGGAATGGGGGGCTGGTAGTACATCATATGGAGTTGGAAGAGGAAACCTGGAGGTACCTGCAGGGCGATGGGGTGCACCTTATGGATGTGGGCATAGATATGTGGTTTCTGGGCTTGCAGGACGGTATACAGAGGGCCATTAGGGTGTGGAGGGGCACCCGAGGATAAGGTTTTACCCTTGGGTGCTGTGGCGTGGTTTGGTCTCTGCGGGTGAAGGAGGAGCCGTTTAAAATAAGTGATTGGAGACCTGTCGGTGACAGGGGATATGATGATGCCCAGATAACGGAGGTTACCTGGGGGGAAGGAGTATGGAGCACTGCGGTCGGGAGGGTCCTTGAGCCAGCATCGGCTTGAGGCCTGTCAGAAGGGCACGAGGGACCGCAGTGCAATAGAGAAATTATATGTTTATATGTATATATGTTTATATATACATTTAGTGTTTTACAGTTAGAGGCTTTTGCCTGCGGAGACCAACGTCAGTTTTAGTTAGTATGACAGGTGTTTTGCGTTAAAATGTTAAACTATTTTACCTTTAATAAAGCAGGCTGCTACGGCCTATTATTTTACCCAACAAAGAAGGTGTGGTCTCCAGTTAATGGGAAGAAGGTTGGGGTTGGTTTTTGGTAATATAAGTTGGGTTAGTGGACATCTGTTATACTATAGTCAAGTACAGAGCATATTCTTTAGCCCCAGCTCCACTTAAACCAAAAGGCTTTTTTTGCCAGACATCCTTTAATAGGTGATGTTTTGTTGTATGGACCATGGGCTCTAACTTATTGCAGATTCTTTGGAACTGAACAGTTATAATGTTTATAACTGATTATATTTAATGCTTTACAAAAATAAATTTGCAAGAACATTCTTCTTCTATTACTCCTATAGCTTTTGCAATACATAGTGAAGAATACTCAGATGTTATTAAATAACCTTGACTTTCATTGCAGCTTTTATCTGCAGCTGATAGAAATATGGGCCATTCTGTCAGTCATTCCTTGTCAATACCTTGCACAGTATAAAACAGACCACATAAATAGCATCATACAAACCACCATTGGTTTTTGACACATTTGATTATTTTTCCTCCCTCAATTTGTATAGCACAAACAAAATTTCACTAATCCTATTGATTAATAAACCAGTGTGTCTGTCTCCATCCCAGCATCCTCTCTGTGCTGATTGTCTGTTCTGAGTGCTTTTCTCGTCCATGTTCAGAGTGAGAAGATTCATGACCGTCTGGGAAGAGCCATTCAAATGCATGTCACACAGCCTCGTAGGGTGGATGCGTTCCGCTGTCCCTTATATTACACGTCTCTGGCATATTTTATTTCTGACTCGTTTACGCAAATTCCTCATATTTTCCCCAGACTGATCCATCAAGAACTGTTTAATTGAAGTATCCATCTGCATCGTGTGAGAACAGAGGACACCAGTGTCCTGTCCTTTCTACCTCGGCTGATATGTTTTACATGTAAAAGAAAGTAATTTCTTTGCAGGCTGATGCTGCATTTGAGTTGAGGAATGAGGTAGAGAGAAAGACAGATGTGTTATGTTTTACTGTACCGGCTCTTTAGAGATATCTATTAAATTGGTTCTATTTCAGCTTGAATGAAAATGTGTAACTTGTTTCTAGAAAATATGGAATCTGCCTTTAGCTAACCTCTCTGAAAATGTCAGTTTAGTGGATGTCCTGATGACCAAAGGCAATCAATGTTTCCATAGTCCTTGACCTGAAACAAGAATGCAGATAAGGAGTTCAAAATGAGGTCATCAAATGAAACCTTCATATTTATCTAATGCCCCACACACACGATCGGATTTCCCATCGGAATAAACTCAGACAGGTATTTCCGACGTAATTCTGCTCAACCCGTCTTGCATACACACGGACACACCAAATTCCGACCGTTGAAAACGCAGTGACGTACAACACTGCAACGAGCCTAGAATAATTAAGTTCAATGCTTCCGAGCATGCGTCAAATTGCTTCTGAGCATGTGTCTGCAGAACTTTTTTCAGGGGGGATGGGGGGGGGAATAATTTCAATTACCAGGCCCTTCAGGTCTGGTATGGATATTAAGGGGAACTTTGCCGTCAATTTAAAAAAAAATGACATGGGATTTCCCCAAAATATCCATTCTAGACCCCTTATCCGAGCACGTAACCTGGCCGCAGAAAAGAGGGGGGTGAGAGAGCGCCCCCCTCTCATGAACCGTACCAGGCCACATGCCCTCAACATGGAGAGGGGGGCCGCACTCTGTCCCCCCTCTTTTCTGCAGCCTGCCAGGTTAACGTGCTCGGATAAGGGGTCTGGTGTGGATTTTTGGGGGAACTCTACGCCATTTTTGAAAAAAATTGGGGTGGAGTTTCCCTTAAAATCCACACCAGACCTGAAGGGTCTGGAATGGATATTTGGGGGGAACCCCACGTCATTTTTTTAAATTGATGGCGGGGTTCCCCTTAATATCCATACCAAACCTGAAGGGCCTGGTAATTGAATTTGGGGGGACCCCCACGTTTTTTTTTTATTTTTATGAATGAATTCTCTCTGAATTGCCGGGAGCCGACAATTCATTATAGCTGTGAGTCCAGTTTTAATTGACTTTTTCTTTCAGAAATGATACTTTGTGCAGTGACAGTTCTAAGTACGGGAAACATGCGCTATTTCACAGGCATACTTTAAACCCCCCCCCCTCGGTACGAAATTTAAAGGAATATTTCACTTTTATTGTTTCACTTTTAGCATTACTAAATTCACTGCTCCCGAAAAAACTGCAGTTTTTAAAACTTTTTTTGCATTGATACATGTCTCCTGGGGCAAAATTTGCCGCGAACACCCCAAATTGTTCATTGTTCGCCGAACTTGAAGCTTGTCCCTAATGTGTGGACAAAATCCCATCCATTCCTTTGGAAAGAGGCAGAAAACGTTGGGGCTGGTTGGTAGCATTTCCAGTGGTGGCTTTGGCAGATCCAAAGGGAACCATAGAGCCACCACTGAACACTCCCCCAGTTGGTTCTGAAGTCTTCTGCTTATGTGTAGACAAAATCCCATCTATTCCTTTGGAAAGGGGCAGAAAATGTTGGGGCTGGTTGGTAGCGTTTCCAGTGGTGGCTTTGCTGTGTGGGCCATGCATCATGAATCTGCCAGGTTTTTAGACAGGGTAATCTTGGTGCTCTTATACTTCAATAAAATAAAGGGCAACCTTGCAGAAGTGAAGTTATCCTTTAATGATTTGTAGATACCAGCTTTAGTTTGCATCAGTGTTATTATAATACACAGGGACATACTGGTTTGTTCTACAATAACCTTGTGCTGAACAAATGTACATTGTTTGAGAAGGTTGTTAGAAATGTAACAACCAATCAATAGATTAGAAGAAGAATGCTAACTGGGTTCATGTTACCTGAGATGTTTGAAACATTCTTCATACAATTAATTCACTATAATTGATTTTACATAATGCCTGTTACATTTCTTACAACTTTTTCAAACAAATGTTAATTTATTACATACAAGGTTATTGTAGCACAGCTCCTTGTTAGCATTCAACACTTTGTGTACTGTATGTTCAACAGTATTGAAATAGATAGTCTTTGAAAGTAATTAACAGTAGAGGTATCAGTATTCTATTTGTAATAAAGTCTATACAATTCTGAAATAATTTTTGGGTCATATAGCTAGAGGAGGTTAGTTACATTCAACTGGACTTGTTTTGTGATGTTGAAGACATTTTGTAGACTATACAAGCCTCTTCCAAACCAGTTCCAGTTAATGCCAGGAAGATACTCTAGCATTTACATCCACTCCATTCCTGGATACCATACATCCTGCTCTTGGGCAATCAACATCCATTGTGATTGAATTAGGTTGTCTTAAGGTGTAGATATAAATGTTTGGTTTCAATGACTGTAGGAGACACCCTAAGAGGTGGCTTGGAGAAGCTACAAAACATCTTAAACATTGCACAACAAGTCCAGTTGAATGTCACTAATTACCACTAGCTATGCCATGACCTGAATAAATGTGATTCCTCACCTTTTTGGTGGTATAACATTATCTAGAACAGGGGTATATAAACTTTATAAACAAAGGGACAGTTTATTGTCCTTCAGACTTTAGGGGGGGGGGGGGGGGGGACTATGGCCAGTGGTAGTGGAAATTTTCCTGGCATCATTGGGAGTAAACATTGCCACATTTGGTTTTAGGGGGGGGGGGGGGAGCAGTGCCCTATCGTTGCTATCATTGGGAAGAATAGTGCTTCATCATTGGTCTCATTGGGAGGATGTGTCAAATCATTGATATCATTGTGAGGAATAGTGCCCAACCATTGGTATCATTGGGAGGAATAGTGCCTCATGATTGGTCTCATTGGCAGGATAAGTGTCCAATCATTGGTATCATGGGGAGAAATAGTGCCCAATCATTGGTATCATTTGGAGGATTAGTGCCCCATTTATTGATGTCAGTGGGAGATAATGTGCTTCTTTGCTGGTGTCAGTTGGCAGAATTGTGTCTTGTATCAGTGGGAGGAGTAGTGTCCCAAGGGCCTGATAAAGGCAGGCAAAGGGCCGAATTTGGCCCCAGTTTGAAGTCCACTGATCTAGAAGATAACATTAGATTATGGGTTTTACTCATCTACAACATACAGTATACTTTTCATATTTAGTAAATTATTACAAGCAAATTTCCCCATAAGAAATAATGTAAACTCAGATGATTCATTCCACAACCATTTATTCCCTTTTACAAATTATTACAGCAATACAAAATTCCAGTATAAAGTGTACTGTAAAAATAAAACAAAATTAACCTGCACTTCAGGAGCTACAGAGTGTAAAAAAGAAGAGAGGCGGTTCACACTGAAAGTCAGTACGACTTTGCCAGGCAACTTCGAGGCAACTTAAGGGAATGCCTGCGTAATCTTCCTGTAATGTCGGTTCCTCCTCAGTAAGCTGCTCAGTAAGCTGTTCTGGCTGACTATCCACCGCTCAGATGATGGTGGAAAGCTTACTGAGGAGAAACAGGAAGTGAGAAATTCAGACAAAGAAAAACAAAATTTGAAGGGAAATTGAAGGAAAAGGTAAGTGAACCAACAATGCACTAGCTTAAAGGAACCTATTTAGGAAGAAAAAAAACCTTTACAACCCCTTTAAGGATACGACTTGGAGGCAACTTCCATAAAAGTCTATGGGCACAAGTCGGATAGAAGTCGCTTTGAAGTAGTACAGAACCTTTTCTAAAGTCGGAGCGACTTCAGTAGTGCCAATTTAGACAGCTCTCACTGACTAAAATGGAATTTCATATGTCACATGACTTGGAGTCTCACAAGTCGGATCCCAAGTCGCGGCAGTGTGAACCGAGCTTTGTACTCAGTTGTGACGTGGCTCTACTGGTATTGCAAGACCTTGCTCGTTTATCAAGTTAATATTTATAAATAAATTTTGCTTGCAGACCAAGTTACTCGCAATCCAAGGTTTTACTGTATATATAAAGCAATGAATGTGAGTTTCACCATTCATCCACCACAGTTGAATGTTTCTTGTGCATGCATCTTAACCTCCCTTGCGGTTTTCTAGAGCTTGGCTCGGGTTTAAATTTCAGTACCATTAACGGTAACCCTGAGCCACACTTGGGATTGCATTGCAGAATCCTGGTGCAGGTTACTTACCTTGTCCCCAGGATCCTGTGATGTCCCCCCGCTGTGTCCTCCGCCCTATGCCTCTATGTGCAGGGCTCCATTCCCTGCGAGCGTCGCAACACACGGGGCGGAGCCCGGTGGCAAATTAAAAAAATCATAATACATACAGTACACTGTAATCTTACAGATTACATTACTATATGAAATAATTTCACATCCCTTTTGTTCCTAATGCTTTGTCCAGTGCCCGGCCTGCAGTTTTATATTATATATACTGTTCTTTCTGCCTGGAAATTTGATTGTCCATGCCAACCAAAAAGTGTCCCATTACGTCAAAAGTGGTTTTAGACCAGCTAGAAAACAGCGATAGTGAATTAGAACACTTGGAGAATTGAGTGATAGTGATATGTGGGGAAATTCATTTTATTATAATTATTATTTTTTATAATTATTTATAGTTATTTCTTATATTATAAGTTAGTGTTTCAAACTTTATCATATACAGGATGTCTACTAAACTCTTGTTTGGACAGATTTAAGTGTGTTATTCCAGGCATACATGTTAAGAATTACAGGCATACAATATAAAATGCCAAATTTCTATGCAAAACTATTGTACTGCCTCAAGACGCTAAAATCGTACATAATCATAGCACCAGTGTGGTTAACTTGCAGTGAATGTTTAATGAATGTCACATTCACTGCTTTAGAAATATACCCCCAAGCCTGTGAGATAATTTTTGTAGTCTTTGTATATGTAAAATATCAAAGTATTAAATTATAACCCATTAAATGTACATATGAATTATGCTCCATTTATCTGTGCTTTTTATACTTTAACATTTTGTTTTCTTCTATGAATTAATTAAAACATATAATAGATAGTTAATCCTAATAATAGATATGAATATGCTTAATTTCAAAAGAAGCACGTTAAATATTTTACAATTTGTTTGACCCTAATTAATACTCATCGATTAGTTTACTTAATGCTTTTCAGGCGCCTTATAAACACTCAGGGGAATTTAATGAAGCTACTGCACCACTTTTCTGGCATTAATTGCTCTTGTTAATATGTTGCGCTCAATAAAAAAAAAATCCATGAGAGTTTTGGTTCTAACAGCAACTCATGAGCAAAATTCAAGTACAAGTTCTAGACAGGTACATGAATTTGGCACACACACTGTGATACACTTGTGCTAAATCTGTCTTCACTAGTCTTTATGAATTCCAGGGGATACGTAAGTACTGTATATTTAATGCTAACAATGTTTAACCACTTTCCAACTGTATAACTTACATATATACCTTGTATGTGATCCTGTACTTCTGGGTCTGGGGTGCGCATGCACGCTGCCTGTGACCCCGCTCTCACTGTGAAGATGCACAGCGGGAGATGATCTGCGTGTACGGTGGATTTGGGGTCCGCCAGCACCTGCCGAATATTAGGCAGAGGGCCAGAACGGCAATCTGCCTATGGAAACAAGGCAGGTCGCCGTTCTGTCAGTAGGGAAGGCATGGATCCTGTTAATGCCTTCCCCTAGTAAAAGTACCTCCCCTGCAGTGCACAAGCACTGGCTAGGCACATAGAACATGGATCAATGCCTAGTAAAAGCACCTCCCCCACAGTACACTAAAACATACAGGCTAGGCATACAGTTAACCCTTTGATCATCCCTGATGTTGACCTCTTCCTAGCCAGTGTCATTAGTACAGTAACAGTGCATATTTTTTTATTACTGATAACTCACTGTATTAGTCACTGATCCCCCCAAAAATGTCAAAAGTGTAATTTAGTGTCTGATTTGTCCGCGGCAATATCGCAGTCCCGCTATAATTTGCTGATCGCTGCCATTACTAGTAAAAAAATAATAATAAAAATATCCCATAGTTTGTAGATGTTATGACTTTTGCACAAAGTAATCTATATACGCTTATTGGGATATATTTTTTTACCAAAAATATGCAACAGAATACATATTGGCCTAAATTTATGAAGAAATTCGATTTTTTACATTTTTTATAGCAGAAAGTATTTTTTTCAATTGTCTGCCTTCTTTTGTTTATACCCCAAAAATATATAAAAACGGAGAGGTAATACCGCTAAAAGAAAGCTCTATTTGGTTCTATTTGGTTCTCTTTTAAAATCAGATATGTGAATCTATACCAATGGAGGGTCCAACAGCACTTTTTACCTACACTGGACAGTCAGCAATCCCAACCAGATTTATTTAATATTCCCAAGCTAGGGTTAAGGGGGGCTTTAAAGAACCTTTCCCCCCTCCCTCCGATTTATACATAATAGACAGACTGCCATCCATCCGAAACATGTACTGTTTGATGCTCATTCCTAGACCCAGTACCACTAATTTAACCCTAAACTATATTTTTATAATGAATATTGTTATTCTTGTGTTATTCTTGTATTGTTCTGTTGGCCAGATGTTGTGACCATAATCATTATGGTCAACAGTATTCTCACATCAGAATAATAATAAAAAAAAGGCTGCACTTAGCTTGCAGAGAGGTTTGCCCATGTAAACCTCTCTGTAAGGTCAGGTTCACACCGATTTTTGGGCTGAAATCGAACCTGAAATGCACCAAAAAAGCATCTGGCCAACAGAACAATACAAGAATAACACAAGAATAACAATATTCATTATAAAAATATAGTTTAGGGTTAAATTAGCGGTACTGGGTCTAGGAATGAGCATCAAACAGTACATGTTTCAATTCACATAAGTGTGAACCCGGCCCTAAAGATTGCTGTACATACTTCTGTTACACAAACTGAAATCTATATGTATGAAGCCAGAGTGCAAAATGCAATTTTCAACATAAAATTGTACAAGAATATTAAAAGAAAGAACTGCAATTTGGAAAGTACATAGTCAAAAAGGTAAAGTGACACTAATCTCTGGTTTAAAAAGAACATATTCGCTTATGTATTCTTAAAAATTCCAGCTCCCCTAAGCACCAATATAGCATTAATGTACTTATTTTGTCATGACACAAGAAGGAGTTGACCAGCTGATCTCATTTGCACACACCCTGCATCATCAACCCTCAGCTGGTCATTTCCTTCCTGTATCATGACCTAAAATCAGTTCAGGAATTAAGGCAGAAGTAATGTAGCAGGGTTTTAAACATCCACGAAGAGAGTGAGGTAAGAGCGAGTAGAATAAATGGAAAGCAGTTTTATTTTTGCAAAATAAGTACATTAATGCTATATTGGTACATAGGGAAGCTGGAATTTAGAAATAATAATAAAAAAAGGTAGCCTTTAATTAAGAAAAGTCCCTTCTATTGTTCTCAGCCTCCTCCAAATTCCTTTTTTTGCTGCTGGGTTTTGACTTATTATAGGGTGGGCAGTGTTGTCACTAGGATGGTGTCACCATGTGCAGTTAAACATGGTGTCCCCCCTCCACTAATTATAGACCCCGCTTCCTCAGTACAGACCATACTCTCAACTAAGCATAGACCCCACTCCTTCAGTACAGACCCCTCCCCCGCAGAATAGACCCTGCTCCCTCAGTACAGACCCCCTCTACACTAAGCACAGACTTCCCCCAGTACAGATCAAACAACCCTCAGTACAAGCTCCCCAGTCCACTAAGCACAGACCCCCCTCAGTACAAGCTCCCCAGTCCACTAAGCACAGACCCCCCTCAGTACAAGCTCCCCAGTCCACTAAGCACAGACCCCCCTCAGTACAGCTCCCCCTCTCCACTAAGTATAGACCTCCTTGTTCAGTACAGACCCTGCTCCCTCAGTACAACCCCCCCCTGTCCACAAAGCATAGACCCTCCTTAGTACAGATCGCCCTCCCTCAGTACAGACCGCCCCCCTCAGTACAAACTCCTCTGTCCACTAAGCACGGACCCCCCTCAGTAAAGACCCTCTTCTCCACTAAGTACAGACCCCCTCTCGACTCAGTATAGACCTCCTTGTTTAGTACAGACCCCCTCTCCACTAAGCATATAGCCCCCCTCTCCACTAGGCACAGACATCCCCTCAGTACAGACCTCTCCCCCTCAGTACATAAACCCTTCTCCACTTAGTATAGCCCCCCCCCCCCCTTGCCTGAGACCCGATTAACCGAACGAGAAGATGCAGGGGAAGCCACCATGAAGCCGAGGAGACGAAGAGTGAAGCCGACGGAAGTACTGCCTAAATGGGGAAAGTGCGGGCTGGTGGGCTGATGATCGAGCGACAAAGCCTCCTACACAACTGTTTCTGTTTCAGTTAATGACTGTGTTTTAACACACATATGAAATTGATGATCATTATCACCTGCTTGGTATAATAAATTGTTCAAAACACCTGACTATAATCCTACAAAATCCCTGACTTTGTGCAAGTGTACAAGTGTAATGCCGCGTACACACGGTCGTTTTTCGGCATAAAAAAAACAAAGTTTTTAAAAACGTCATTTAAAATCATCGTGTGTGGGCTTCACATCGTTTTTCGGCTTCTGAAAAATTCGAACATGCTGCATTTTTTAACGTCGTTTTTTAAAATGTCGTTTTTCGGGTTGTAAAAAATGATCGTGTGTGGGCTAAAACTACGTTTTAAACCCGCGCATGCCTAGAAGCGAGTTATGAGACGGAAGGGGTCGTTCAGGTAAAACTACCATTCATAATGAAGTAAGCACATTCATCACGCTGTAACAGACAAAAAAGCGCGAATCGTCTTTTACGAACAAGGAATCAGCTAAAAGCAGCCCAAAGGCGAATAGAACTTCCCCTTCAGAGTGCCGTCGTACGTCACCACGCTTTGTTCATCATTTTTTAAAAACGATGGTGTGTGGGCAACATCGTTTTTAATGATGAAGTTGGAAAAACATTGTTTTTTGGACATGCTGAAAAACTTCTTTTTTTTTCATGCCGAAAAACGACCGTGTGTACGCGGCATAAGAATTGATGCTGATTTGAAGCCAAAGGATAGTTACACTAAACATTGATTTGATTTTGATGTTTCTTCTGTTCGCTCACTTTGCATTCTGTAAATTGAGAAAAATAAACAATTAAAATATATATTTGTGAAAGAGATCTTTAGAGCATTTCTTCACACCTTTTGCACAGTACTATATATATATATATTATACACATATATACAAACACACACACACACACACACACACACACACACACACACACACACACACACACATTTTTACAACATAACATCCCAGCATTTAATATAAAAAAAAATAACCCAAGATTGGTTTATTAGGAGAAGCACATGAAAACACATCAAATCAAATCTGTTTTATAGAATCCAGTATAGCAGGGTTTTGCTCATATCGACTTCTCAAGTCTCAGATAAGTGTTGCAAAGAACACCCTCTACTTATTTGACCTCTAAATTGTCCTACACTTCTCTTCCTCCATCCGCCTTGTTTTGCATATCTGTTTCATTTTCCTCTTTCTTACAACTCATCAGACTCCTTCGGCCTCCTTACCTGCCCTTCATGCCATTATAATATATTCCTTATTTCTTACCCCATATACATTTCCCTGGGATCATTCCTCTTTTTCTTCACCTTCTTTACGTGGCTACATTTTCCACTCTCAACACATAAATCTTTCCGCCTGCCCTCTGCACCCTCCTGCTACTTTTATCTGGCCCAATTATCTGAAATTCACCTCTCCGTTTGAAGGATTTTAAGAGCAGGTTACATTCATAAGTGGCCTCGGCTGGAATATTTAATGTTAATCCCCTTGTCAGATGGAGAGACCAGTGAGCCTTGGATCCTAACTGATTAACTCTTTGGAGACATTTCTTCATTCAATTTTCGGAATCTGTGAAGAAGGGGCTTATGGCACCTTTTATGTGCCATAAACCCTGGGGACCTCAAAAAAAGGGATTGGAGACCTCAAAAGGCAACCACAGTACATCTGTAGATTTCAGTCTAAATTATTACAGATGCAGTAAAATATCTGGATATTGTTGGTTAAAGAGACCCTGCCATATCTTCTAGATTGTAAGCTCTAACGAGCAGGGCCCTCTGATCCCTCCTGTATTGATTTGTATTGTGACTGTACTGTCTTCCCTGATGTAAAGCTTTGCGCAAACTGTTGGCGCTATATAAATCATGTATAATAATAATATCTCTAAGAGCCGGTTCACACAGGGACAACACGACTCTGGCTGCGACTTTGCAAGGCGACCTGAGCGCTCACCACATCGTGACTTGGGGCGACTTACAAGGTGACTAGAAGTCGGATTGAAGTAGTACAGGAACCTTTTCTGAAGTTGGAGCAACTTAATTAGTGTACATTAAGACGGGTCTCATTGACTAACATGGAATTTGACATGTTGGGCGACTTCAAGTCGGATCCCAAGTCGCCCCTGTGTGAACCTGCTACAAAACCTGCACTCCCCCGCAATAGAAGATAGAGTATACTTCCACCTCTCCTCTGTTGTGGCACATCTCTTTTCGACGCTTTAGGGAGTGTCCGGTGCTCGTGCTCCCCACTGCGAGCTGTCGTTCCTTCCTTAGGTCCCTACATCATCACAGATTCCTTTAGCGACATATGGGTTTGAGGTAGGAACCAATGCTCTGCTGGAGACACAAATGAGTGTATTCCTAAAAAATGTAGAGATTTGTATCCCACATAACTGCAGGTATGTTCAATCTGTGCCAAAGCTGGTAAAAAAAATAAAAAAAATAAATCAATAGGTTATTTTCTCTCCAGGGCAAATGTTCTTCATTCATTCAAGAATAACATGAATCAGAAAAGCACCTCAATATTGCCCATAGATGGGACTGACGACCATAAGTATTTATTTCCTGTGATTATCAGTTCCATCTACCGGCCATAATGCTGTATTTTCCTGATTCATGTGGTTATGAAAAAAGAATACCTGTCCCTGGAGAGAAATTTGCCTAGTACATTTGATTTTGCTGGCATCCACACAAAAGAAATGTACATGCAGTTTCACAGGATGTAAAGCTAATCGCTGCCAGTGAAATTTCACATATTCTTTCAGTTTCAGAATCCATCCTAAAATGTGTAGTGACGTCACCGGCGCATGCACAGCCCGTAGCTTCTTTAACGGCACAATATGTGTGCCGTTTCACTATCCTCAGCATGCTGGGATTTTTAGGTCCATTGAGAATGGCAAAGAAGAAGCCTTGCAATACTTTGCCCTCCTCCTCTCCTTCCTGGTTTGGCTTGCGATCGCGCTTGCGCGAGATTCAGACAGAAAATGAAAGTAAAGACTGAAAAGATGTCCACAAAAGAGCCAGAAATCACTGGTAAAAATGGCGCCGCCTAAACCGGGAAGAAGGGAAATAATAAAAAAAAATAATAAAAGGTATTTACAAACCTCGTTTTTTTTTTCAGCTTTTAATGTGTAAGGCTTAAAAGTAGACTGTTAGATGATAATAATAATTAAAAGAAAAAATCCAGGGTTTACCTCTTCTTTAAAGCAGACCTTGACTCACAATTTCTCCATAGCCTTCTTCTTAATCATCCACCTCCCTGTTGCAAGTGTAGAACACCACCGTAGGGACTACTGATGAACTTGGATCCCCCACTCACAGAGTGACTTTGTTATTTATTGAGGGTTAACAACTGTTTTAGGTAGCGTGGTCCAAGTTTCCCCCTCAGTTTATATCTTGGTGGCTGCCTTAATATTTTACAGTTGTTACCAGGACCAGGGCTGGATTTACATTTCAGGAGCCCATAGGCAGAGAATCCTGACGTGCCCAGCCACCCCATCTGCAAACCCCCCCCCCCAAAAAAGACAGTAAGGCCGACATTTTTTTTTTGATAAAGTACCACAAAAGGTAACTTTCAGTAAGGGCTAGGTTGAATTTGCTTTAACCACTTCAATACCAGGCACTTATACACCTTCCTGCCTAAGCCAATTTTCAGCTTTCAGCGCTGTTGCAATTTGAATGACAATTGCACGGTCATGCTACACTGTACACAAACAAATTTTTTATAATTTTGTTCCCACAAATAGAGCTTTCTTTTGGTGGTATTTTTTCACCCCTGTGGTTTTTATTTTTTGCGCAAAAAATAAAAAAAGACCGAAAATTTGAAAAAAAAAAAAGGTTTTCTTTGTTTCTGTTATTTCTTTTTGTAAATAAGTATGTTTCTACTTCAATGATGGGCACTGATATGGCTGCACTGACGGGCACTGATCAAAGCGGCACCGATGAGGTGGCACTGATAGGTGGCACTAATAGATGGCACTGATGGGTACTGATAGGTGGCACTGGTATATGGCACTGATGGGCACCAATAGGCGGCACTGATGGGCACCAATAGGCAGCACTTATGGGTGGCATGGATGGGCACTGATAGGTGGGCACAGAGGGGCATGGATGGGCACTGATGTATGGCAGGCATTGCTGGGCATCACAGATTTAAGGTGTTCCAAAATTTGTGGGCACTGATTGGCACATATTTAGCATAAATTTGCATATGTGGATGGCCATGGGGGATGTACGTGGCCATCCACATGCTTGGGGCATTCCCTGGTGGTCCTGGTGGTCCAATCAGCGCAAACCCCTCCTGTCAGGAGAGCCGACGATCGGCTCTCCTCTACTTGTGTCTGTCAGACGCGAGTGAGGAAGAGCCGATCAACCGTTCTTCCTGTTTACATTGTGATCAGCGGTGATTGGACACGGTTGATCACGTGGCAAAGACCCTCCGCCGGAGGCTCTTTACCGAGATCGGAGATGCAGGGTGTTGACTGACACACCGATCGCCTCTCTCCGCGCCCCCGACGAGCGCACGCCGGCATGTTATCCTGTTGGATGTCAATAGACGTCCAGTTAGGATAACAGAACCACTTCCTGGACGTCAATTTACTATTGACCGGGCGGGAAGTGGTTAAAGCTTGGCTTCTCGGAATGCCAGTCAAAGCCTGTCACTAAATAAAATAGTTAGCTTACAGTCCTGTCTACACCTTGCCTTTGCTTGGTGCTTCAACAAGGCTTTGATGAGGCTTAGACTTCTATGAAGGCTTGGAAAATGCTTTGAAGCACCACTAAAGTGACATGGGGTATCATTTTCGAAGCAAAGCCAAAGCAAAGCAAAGCAAAGCAAAAGCAAGGTGTAAACAGGACTGTAAGTTAACCATTTTATTTAGTGACAAGAGTTTGACTGGTGTTGAGAGAGCTTTAACAAAGCCTGTCTGAAGCCTTGCAAGTGTAAACTAGCCATTAATTTGTGTTGAAACCGACGCAAGTGTAAATGAGCCCTAAGAAACACTATAAGTGATGCAGTGAGGCCCGGAGTGACAGGGACAGAAAGAAGAATAATGGAGGGTCGGGCATAACTGGTGTGGAGGAAGGCAACAAGGGGTTAAGGTGAAGGATGTGCTCTCAGGGGAGTGGCTGTAGGCTAGTTCTTTGAAGGGGGTGGAGCGGTATAAATAGGGAGGCGGGGCGGCCCACGTGCACAGCCCGGGAAGATCAGACACAGGGAGGCAGGTTTTTGTCTCTGCTCCCTGTAATCCTTGAACAATGCAGAACATTGATTTGGTGCTAGCGCGGCTGCGGGCTGCAGCAGCTAGTCGGGAGCCAGGATGGCTCGAATCGCAGGTGGGGGGCCTTCTCACGGACAAGGCGGGGGGGTCGCAGGCCGCAACGATAGTGTCCCCACGCTCTCGGCGGTCGCGACCGCCAGAGCGTTACTCGCCCACCCCCACTTCCAGGGCCCAGCGGCCTAGTCAGAGCCCCCAGGAGGACCCGTCGCCCCTGCCGGCCAAGCGCTCACATGCTTCGGCCGGGGGTGATGGCGGATGGAATCCGCCGCTTAATCTGGGCCCTGTGGGCAGGGGGCCTCGGGCCGTAATGGCGCCCGATCCTCGCCCACGCAGCGGAGCAGAGAGGAAGGAGCGGGTCCCCCTACACCTCGGGGACAACGGGGGGGGGGTTTCCCAATGTGAAAAACACAGTGGAACGGCTGGGGGGTCGTCCTGGATCGCGACCACCGGCTCCAGGGCAGTTGGGAGGCCGGAGTCCCCGGATCGGAGGAGGGAGGTCGATCACAGGTCCACCGGAGAGAGCAGCAGAGCTGAGGCGTCCACGGCCGGGTCGAGTGGGAGAGGACGATCCGCCGGGAGGCTGGGATCTTCAGCCTCCAGGCCTTACGCGCCTGGGGGGCTGACGTCGCTGAGAACGCCGGCCTCGGAAGATTGATCGGAGGGTGAGGCGTAGGGATCGGAAGAAGAGTGTCGCGTGGAGGATTCGCCAGCGGTGGAGGTGCCGGTGTCGGCTGTGAGGGACGTTCCTGGACAGCCTGGTAAGTCCACTACTTTTACTTCTGGGGATGTTGCTGCTGCATTGTGTTCACTGTTGGGGGTCCTCATGTGATTGCTAGTGATGTGGGGGGTAATGTGTTGTGGCCAACCGGGGGCCCCGGGAGCATCGCCTGCCGCCCAGGGTTCCTCTGGGGGCATGCAAGGTTTGTTGGGTGGTTTGAGGGACCTAGTATAGCGTTTTGCTGGGGGGGGGGGACGCCGCCTCAGGCTGGACCCTGGGTAGGGGGTTCTGCTGGGGGGTTCCCGTGGCCGTTGGGGCACCTGCCCCGGTTGGGGGAGTATAGGGGCGGTACTGGATAGTAGTTCCGGAAGTGACGCAGGAGGTGAAAAGCCCAGGGGGGTCAGGACAGACGTGGTACGGATGGCTGATGCGGCAAAAGGTGAAGTATATGTATGCTTTGAGGGGCCCGCTAGGGGCTTATCTGAAGCAGGAGGTCAGGGAAAAGATCGAGAAACGTGAGTATGTGGAGATTTGTTCCCTGTTGCCATTAGAAAAATTCAATTTAGACAGGGTAAAGCCGGATAGTTCTAAGAAAGACGACGAGGAGAAGAGGAGGTACAGGTTGATTCCTCATACGTTTAGTAATTGGTTGCAGGCATTTGCAATCATGGCCAGCGTCATAGGGGAGAAGAGCCCGGAACACTGTTCTGCGCTTTTCTGCTATATACTCCGTTTTTTCAGGGAGGGGCCGGGGGTACGCCCACCTCTGGATCGCCGTCCGGGAAAAAATGGGGGGTGTGTTGGCAGTTCAACGAGGGTTCCTGCAAGTTTGGGGGAACCTGCCGTTTTAAACACGAGTGCTCCGGATGCGGGGGTGCTCACCCCCTGTCACGGTGCTTCAATAAAGGAAAGCGGGCGGGGGACGCTGCTAGCAAAGGCGACAACGCCGGTGAAGGGGGAAAGGATGGGACCTTTTCTAGATAGGTACCCAGATAGGGTGGCTGCGCGGCTGCTCGCAGCGGGGTTTTCCGAGGGCTTTGTCATTCCCAGTTCTTTGTCGAAGGCGACACCCTTGGCTAAGAATCTGCGGTCTGCCTTGGAGAACCCGGCAGTGGTGTCAGCAAAATTGGCAAAGGAGGTTGAGCTGGGTAGGATGGCGGGGCCGTTCACAGAGATGCCACTGCCGGATTTGGTGGTGTCTCCTCTGGGGGTGGTGCCCAAGAAGGAACCAAACAAGTTTCGCCTCATTCACCACCTATCCTTTCCGAAGTGAATGAATGACGCGATAGACCCCAAGGCATGCACAGTATCGTACACGTCATTTGACGCGGCGGTACAGTGGCTACGGCGCTACGGAAGGGGCGCTCTTATGGCAAAGTCAGACATTGAGGCTACGTTTCGCTTGCTGCCGGTTCACCCTGACAGTTTTAGGCTGTTTTACATGGATCGATGTTTGCCTATGGGCTGCTCGATTTCCTGCGCGTTGTTTGAAACGTTTAGTTCATTCTTGGAGTGGGTGGTCAGGGAGGTGTCAGGCTCGGATTCAGTCATTCATTACCTGGATGACTTTCTGTGCATGGGTCCTCCGTCATCCAACGTGTGCGCGATCTTGTTGGCAACGTTGCAGCACATGGCGGACAGGTTCGGGGTGCCGTTGGCGGCCGACAAGACGGAGGGCCCGGCCACGGCTCTGAGTTTTCTGGGAATCATGATTGATTCCGAGGCGATGGAGTGCAGGCTTCCGGGGGACAAGGTAGAGAATCTCCGGCTGGAGATTCGGGGGATGCTGGGGTGGGACAGGGTTCAGTTGCGGACTTTGCAGTCCTTGTTGGGCAAATTGAATCTTGCCTGCCGCATCATCCCTATGGGAAGGGTTTTCTGCCGACGGCTGTCGGCAGCAACGGCGGGTGTGAGGGCACCTACGCACTATATTCGCTTAACGGGGGAGTTAAAGGCGGATTTGCAGGTGTGGCACACATTTCTGGAAACATATAATGGGAGGGCCATTTGGATGTCGGGGCCCGTCAGCAACTTTGATTTGGACTTGGTCACGGCTGGGTCCACAGGTTACGGGGCCTTCTTTAAGGGACGATGGAGCGCAGAGGCGTGGCCTGAGTCCTGGGTGGCGGCGGGTTTTGAAAAGAACCTGGTGCTGCTGGAGCTATTCCCGGTGGTGGTGGCGATCGAGCTATGGGGTGCGGAATGCAGAGATCTAAAGATCAGGTTGAATTGCGATAACATGGGGGTTGTGCAGGTCATTAATTGTATTTCCGGTTCGTCTGTCCCGGTGGTGCGATTACTGCGCCACCTCGTGTTGCGCTGTTTACAGTGGAATATTTTTCTGTATGCGGTGCACATTCCGGGGTTGGATAACAGGCTTGCTGACGCCTTGTCTCGGTTTCAGTGGGACAGGTTCAGGAAGCTGGCTCCAGGGGCGGATGCAGAAGGGGTCCCTTGCCCGGGGTGGATGTGGGGACTTGCATTGGAGTCGCAGCAGACTGGATCAGGAGGTCGGTGAGTGGGCCGACATGGGCCGCATAATCAAAGGTATGGGAGGAATGGGCTGGTTTCAAACGGTTGGCGGAAGCTGAGCTGGGGGACGGGGAGATGGGTTAGTTGGTGGTTTATTTTGTGGCTAGACACATGGAGAAGGTAGGGTCCGGTCCGTGTCTTCCTTGGAGAAGAAATTAGCGGCCCTGGCATTTTTGTTTAAATTGGAAGGTCGGGAGGATCTTACGAAGATATTTTGGGTAAAGCAGGCGGTTAAGGGTTACAAGAAGGGACGTCAGAGCAGGGATGCGCGGAGGCCGGTGTCATTTTCGGTACTGCGCAGGATTTTTGGAGTATTGGGGGAGATTTGTTCGTCGGACTACGAATTACGGTTGTTTCAGGCGTATTTTTCTGTAGCATTTTTCAGGGCGTTTCGGGTGGGGGAGCTTGTCAGTCCCTCAAAACGGGTGGCCGGGGGCCTATTGATGGAAGACGTCAGGTCGTCGGAGGACAAGGTGGTTTTTAGGCTGAGGCGGTCAAAATCGGATCAGAGGGGAAAAGGGGTGGATGTGTTTTTGTAACCGTTGCCGGGTTCGGAGGTGTGTCCGGTAAGGGTTGTAGGGGAATTATTGGGGGTGCGCCCTGGGGGTGGTGGCCCTTTCTTGATGCATGGGGATGGTTCTTTCGTATCGCGGTTTCAATTTGTAGCGATTTATAGAAAATGTTTGAAGAAGACGGGGTTGGACGAGCGACTGTTTGCCTCGCACTCCTTCCTTATCGAGGCGGCCCGGTGCGGGTTGGATGAGGCGGCAGTGAAAAGGATTGGGAGATGGGAATCTAGGAGATTTCGCTCTTATGTACGCCCACATTTGGTGCTGGATTAGTAAGGGGTACGGGATGCTTGTGGAAATTCCAGAATGTATTATTGTGGGTCGAGTTTTGATAGTCACTGTTACTGTTTTGTTTTTCAGGTGGAAGGCAGGCGCGCCTCGTGTGGATCATGGGGCATTCATATGTTTGTAGGGGGGCCAGGAGAGCAGATGCTAGGCCAAAAGGTAGGCAGTTGGGGATTTCCAGGCGGGAGGCAACGATTAGGTGGTTGGGTATCCCTGGGATGGGTTGGGGCAGGGTGCTCTCAGAAGTGCAGCGCTATGCTCGGCTTGACCGACCTCCGGACGTGTTACTGTTACACGTCAGGGGGAACGACCAGGGGATTCGGCCTATAGGGGACTTGATGTCGGCAGTCAAGGCGGATGTCTTGGCGTTACGGGCATCTTTCCCAAGAATGTTGATCGTTTGGTCTGACATTGTCACGCGGACCACTTGGCGTATGGCAAGGTCAGTGGATCGGATCAACAAGGGAAGGGTAAAAGTGAATAAGGTTCTGGGGAGGTTTGTGGCTAAGCATGGGGGGTTAGTGGTTCAACACAGGGAATTGTAGCTGAATGTGGGGCTGTACCTGCTCAGGAATGGTGTTCACCTAACTGATGTGGGTACAGATTTGTGGGTCCTAGGTGTGCAGGAGGGAATTCAGAGGGCCCTGCGGGTGTGGAGGGGCCCGTAAGGAAAAGGGTTTTTTCCCTTTGGGGCTGTGGCGGTGTCCTTGGTCTTTGATGGTGACAGTTAACTGATGGAATGGAAATGGTTGGGGGGCTCATCGGTGGGATGGGCCCCTTATGGGGTTATTGCAGTGGAACGGTGTCCGCTGTAATACGGTTACGGTGCACTGCGGGTTAAAAAAGGGGTGTCTCTGAGCTGGAGTCGGCTGGAGGCCTGGTATAGTAATGGTAACGCAGTGTGGTGGTGAAGAAAAGGTTAATTGGGGGTTTACTGTCAAAGACCAATTGGGACTGGTGTTAATAATAAAGAGTTTGATAAAAGTATTGTTAATAATAAAGTTGGAATTGTTGGAAATTCCTATTATCTAAAATTTGGTTAAATATTTAATTTTGGTTATAAAAATAAAAAAATGTCTGTTGTGGCCAATTTTACTCCAATTTACTGTGTCGGTGTCGTTACTGGGTTAAGAGGGTCAAGAGAGGTTGTAAATAGGGGTGGGTAAAGGGTAAAGGTTACAATGGGGGGTGGTAAAAGTTATGGTTGCACTATTGGAACTACACTAGTCAAGTAGTTACCACATTTTTGGTAAAATATAAAAGACAAGGTTTCACCAAGTAAATAGATACCAAAATGTCAAACCTTAAATTTGTGTGCGCCCGTGAAATAGCGACATACTTCAGTTCCCTATATTCTCTATAGGTCATCAGTTTATTTTTACAGAGGAGGTGGTGGAATTATTGCTTTCACTCAGGCATGTGTGCGTGACGATATGCAACATGGGTATCGCAATCAACATTTTCAGATGTAGGCGCTCCCTGGCGCATGTGTTTACGTTCGTATGTGCGTAATCGGGATGTTGCCCAAATGCTTCTACCTCACAGGCAGGAGTCTGCCTGTCAGTTTTACACACAATCCAGTGGCTGCAGCCACTGGATTGTGTGTGAAACCACCCACTGTCAGGTCCGTACGACTTACCGACCTGGCAGCAAAAGGGTTAAAAAAATAAAAAATAAAATATTAGGAAAAATAATATAAAAAAATTAAACTCATACTGACAGGTGACTCTCTAGGAAGGGCACCTGTAGGCACATGCCTAGAGCGACTTGTGGGCAGGTGTAGCAAACCCCCAAGGGAGCTGCTTTTGTTTGTTCAGTCTGTTACCCTGCCTTTCAACCCCAATGAACTATCCCAGCCCCTCTGGCACACATAGCAATGTGGTTAATGGAATAACTCAGCAGGAATACACAAAAGAGTTCTTACTGTAGTTTACTTGAAGAAAAGTAAAATTCAGGTTAACATTAGTCAGTCAGGACCTGTGTAAGTACCCAGGACTTGGTTGAAACAGTTTAAAGAAAACAGTCAGGAACACTATGCACCAACAAAAGCAATAGGTATCAATGTGTACAGATTAAATTGACTCCCCAATACATTTTGGTGTGTGTGGGATGCTGTGGCTAAAGGGGAACCCCAGGCCGGCCTACGATACCTCTAGTACATGATATCAATACCCGTGGTGTGTCCCCTTTAAGAGCAACCACGGTAATGACCTGGAGGCAAAGCTTTGCGTTTTATTATCTTTACCGGCAATGTAGGAGCTCTGTGGACAATATTTGGATGTGGTATTCCATGAAAAGCATTAAAAGGTTCCTGGGCAAAGCCCCCTTAGCAAATCCTATACACAGTCAGCGGTCCTCCCCTGAGCGATCGATCAATCTTGGATGCAGGTGTGTCACAGTGGCATTCAGTCCTTGAGCTGTTGCAGGGTAACCTTCTTTAGCATGGACAGTCTGTTCCTCTGGGCTGGAGCTGCATTAACAATCTGTTCCTCTAGGTTGGAGTTGCAGGCTGTGTGTCCCTTGGTAGGCCGCGATTCCACACACACATAGAGTGCAGATGCTCTCCTGATGGGGTGCAGGCAAAAAAAGGCTCTGGCCTAGTTCCTCTGGCTTTTTATCTCCTCCTCCACAGTCCTTTGCTGCTGTCTCATAATTGGAAACTCCCTATTGAAGGAGCCTGAGCCAAACAAGCAGTTCTGAGTGTCTGTGTGTGAATAGAGAAGGGGGGGGGGGGTGAAAAAGCCCACGCTGCTGCTGCAGCAGATAGCTGTCCCCTAATAGATTAGATCCGTCTGGAGAAGTACCTGCTACACTGGCATAGAAGGAAATCCTACGAGATTTTCCTAGAAGATCCCTTTTCCAATGACAACTGTCCAAAGTGGGACTTCCTGTTTCTTTGGTTAGATTTCCTTTCACTTCCTGTTGTGTCTCTAGGCCAGATAATCTCTTCAGTAAGCCTTATTCTGCGTACACACGATCTGGCTTTTGCTAGGCCAAATCTGACGGAATTCGATCTGAAAAATATAGAACATGTTCTATATCTAAAGGAATTTCCGATGAAAAAACTCTGGTGGGGCTACACACGATCGGAAAATCCAATGGAAAAAGTCCATCAGGCTTTTTCGATTGAAAATTACGATCGTGTGTATGGGGCAAAACAGTAATACAATTCTGATAGAGGTTCTAGACCTTACCCATTCTATTCAACTAGCGAAGAAAAAAAACTTAAACTTAAACTGGAGTTCCATTTTATTGTGATCTTTTCTTTGTAAATAAATTAGACACCAAAGATTAGTTAGGTATGGCAGTTTTGGATGACTGCCTATCTGTAAATATGCAAAAACATAAGATCAGAGTACAATTATCGGATTATTCGTAAGATCAATGTCTTTCCTGGGGCTGCAATGCACCTGTGTGAGGAAGAGGATTAGAAGAGATTGTTTGATAAAATCTATGTATGGGTGGAACTACAGTAGGTGAACGCGATATTGTGTCAATCTCGCTCCCTTTCTCGGCGAGATTGACCACCTACGAGCCCCATCGCGGGAGCCAGCGCCGAGCTGGCTTGCCGCGATGGAGACAGAGCCGTCATAGAAGCGACGGGAGATCCGACTTGGATTCCCGCCAATTCTACGCGTGTGCGGCGTTTGTTATGAATCCTGAGGGGGAAGTCCCCGCCGGATTTTAAATAAAAATCCGGCATGGGTTCCCCCTCAGGAGCATACCGGGCCCTTAGGTCTGTTATGGGTTGTAAGGAGAGCCCCCCTACGCTGAAAAAAACGGCGTAGGGGGTCCCCCTACAATCCATACCAGACCCGTATCCAAAGCACGCTACCCGGCCAGCCAGGAAAGGAGTGGGGATGAGCGAGCACCCCCCCCCCCTCCTGAGGAAGCGATCATCGTTGCCATATTTCTCCTTGAAAGCACCGCTGGTTTCTTTCAATGTAGCCACCAGCAGACTCTGCTTTTCCACTTTGGCCTCCAAAGCCATTAACTCAGGCCAGTGGAGGACAGGCATCACCAGAGTGCGAGAAGCCAAGGTCAGTGCAAAGCAAAAAAGTTTCTGTGGGCTCGGATTGTGTTTTTGGCCAGCACGCTGGAAAATCTTTGCATTCCAAGCCAAGTACCAGTATGCCTGAAGACAGTGGTGAAA
Source organism: Rana temporaria (assembly GCF_905171775.1). Classification (NCBI taxonomy): domain Eukaryota; kingdom Metazoa; phylum Chordata; class Amphibia; order Anura; family Ranidae; genus Rana; species Rana temporaria. The sequence continues at coordinate 91,103,012 of NC_053501.1, read as the reverse complement.
GCTCTGGCACACAGGTTGCAGGTGATCAGCAGTCAGGTGTTTTGTCTGGCAGTATGTCATCGGGCCAAGAAAGTTCTGTGCCCTTACCACCGCAGCAGGAGGCTATGGAGCAAGATGATCCATCTGAGCCTGTGAAGGGAGCAGGTATGATGAACTTCATTGCAGAAATGGAATCACCATTGCATGGTCGCAAGTTTTCAGTGTCTGGATCATCTGAGGATGAAGAGGAGGATAATGATGTCCCCCCAAAACCTTTGAAACATCAGGTGAAAGTAAAAGCAGGTTTTGTTCAGAACTTGCCTATACAACACAATGGAGGTGTAGTTCCTATGGATTGTGCAGTAGAGGGCAGCGCACAGCAAACTCATCTCCTGGCTGAGACTTCCACCTGTGTACAGCCAGCCAGTGAAGGCTGTGTGAAGGGTGCTGTGAAGAGTGCTGATAAAGACATCACTGTTGGTAACCCTTCAGTTACCGGTAATGAAGGTAGAATTACCAAGGGCAATGTAAATGACATTTATGTGTCAGAAGTCTCTGCTCCTGACAATATTGTTGTTGCTGCATTATCTAAAGAGGGGTCTGTACCTAAGAGTGATGTTGCAAGGAGTGTGGTTATTTCCTATGCTGAAGCAGTGGCTGCACCTGTCCCAGGGGTGAGTAGGGCCAATTATTCTGCGGTTGCTAGGAGCGATGTGACTGAAGGTCAGGCCAATATGACACCATCTGGTAGCTCCTTTAAACGCCGCAATGTGGTCCAATTGAGGTGGATTGGAGAAGGCCCCCCCCCCCCAAATAGGAGAGATGTGGTGGACCGCATTCTGGGGATGGGTTTTAAAGCGGGGGAGATTTTTGCCCTTATCAGCCCAGTTGGATAGTCTTTTGGGAGAGGTATGAGCAGAAGTGCAAGAAGTCCCCAAGATGGGCAGGTTTGTCACCTAAAGTAGTCTCCCGCCAGCCATTATATAAAAATGTCACCATTCTAGTGCGTAATGAGTCCATTCCTGCTGCGGATCTGGGGGTGTGGTTAGGGAGATATGCGGATGTCCAAGCCCCCTTGAGGAAGGTTGTAGATGACAGGGGGATATGGACAGGAGGATGGACAGTATTAGTAAAACTGCATGTCACCGGTAATGTTGTTAAGCACATCCCTTCCTCTGCCTTTATAGGTTGTGACAGGATCATTACCTTTTATGCAGGACAACCAAAGTTATGTCATCGCTGTGGTGAGAAAGGCAATTTTTCAAGCTCATGTACTATGCAGAAATGTTCCCTCTGTCAGGGCTCAGACCATGTTGCAAAGGACTGCAACAATATTCGTTGTAATCTTTGTAACAAGTTAGGTCACCCCTATAGCCTTTGCCCTGAAGCCCTCCATAATCAGCCAGGGTTGGTGGAAGAACTGCTGAGAATGGAGGAGGAGGAACGTGGGGGGCAGCAAGGGGTTGGTGGAGCTGTTTCAGCTAGTCCTGAGGGGGTCCCCCCAGGTGTCAGTTTCCCAATCTGAAGGTGTGACCCCTCCTGTGTCTGCTCCCCAGTCTATGCTTCCTACTGTGTCAGTGTCTACTTCTGTTGTGTGTTCTTCCCCAGTGTTTCAGATACCCAGTGTTCCTAATGTATCCAAGACATCCAGATTGGCTGAGGCTGCCAAAGGGGCGGATTCATGCCGATCTGAGGTGGCAGCTTCGTCGGGACCTTCCCTGGGGAAACGTAAGACCTCTAGTGGAGGTTCTAAGGGGAAGAAGGGGGGAGTTGCCACTGCTAATGATATAGATGAGGCCTTTAAGGGTAATGTTTTAGGGGAGGAGGGAGAGTGGACCAAGGTGAGTAGAAGGAGGAATAAAGTAGTCCTGACCTCTGCCTCCTCGGCTTCATCTTTAGAGGTAGATGATCTACTTCTGGGAAACACGTTTGGGTCCTTATCTGACGGGGAAGAGGAGTCTTCTAATTCCGTGTCTCAGATGGAGGATGAGGGAGAATGTTCCCTAAAGAGGCCAGGGTCTCCAGTAAAGGAGGAGGGTGCTCAGGCTAAGAAATGCCTACCTCAATCATCCTAATGGCAGTTCCCACTCCGATAAAGGTGGCAACGATTAATGTTGCCAGCATAAAATCTGTAGGGGCTTGCAATATTTAAGAGAAGTAGTTGTGAGAGCAGGATAGACAGGTTTTTTTTTTAAGGGGGACTCTGCCTTTTCGGCTCCTGAGTGTCGCATGGTGGAGTTCTCTGATCACCTTATGTTGTCTGTTATTCTTAATGCTTCAGATATGCCACCTAAAGGAAAGGATATTTGGAGGATGAATTCGGCTCTGCTGGATGACGAGGAGGTAAGACAATCTTTTGAGGATTTTTTTCAGGCTCAGGTAACCATCCTGGATTTCTGCAGCAGTAAGTCGGAGTAGTGGGAGCTTGTCAAAAGCCGGATTAGTGGGTTTTTCAAGGCCATAGGAAAAAGGAAACAGCTTGGTAAGTACATTGTCTACCAGCAGCTGCGGAGAAAACTTGATCGCCTTGTCTCGAATGGTGGAGATTCAGGGGCAATCTCTGAGGTGAAACTTCTCCTTAGGAAGCATCAGTATGACCGGCACGCTTCTTTGGTTCTGGAAAGGGACTACGGGAAATATCACTCGCCCGACCCTTATCAGAACTGCAAACAAAGCGCAGCAGTTAAGACGGTTGTTGGGCTAAGGGATAGTACGGGCTCTTTGACGAAATCCAGGTCAGGGATCCTGGAGGTCTCGAGGTCTTTTTATGTGGATCTTCTGGGGGAGAAGTACCTCGATCGGGCAAAGATGTCAAGTTTTCTGGATTCTACACCAGATCTGGGAAATAACATTCTGCTGGCAAGTTTGACGGGGGAAACCACAGCAGAAGAGGTAGTCAAAGCTATAGACAATCTGGCCATTAAGAAAACACCTGGGCCAGACGGATTGACGGCTGAATTTTATAAGACTTTCAAATACAGCTTGGTACCTTATCTTGTGGAGGTATTTAATGGATGTCTGCAAGAGGGTTCGCTCCCTCCCTCCATGAGACAATCTGCTGTTTTTCTGTTGTCAAAAGGTAAGGATCCCTCGATGATTGAGAATTGGCGCCCCATTAGCCTTCTCAATGTCGATAGAAAGATTCTGGCAAAGATAATTTTCTGCCGCTTGTCGTCAGTAGCAGACAGATTGCTTTCTCGTCAGCAGCACTGTTCAATCCAGGGCAGGAGCACTTTTTCAGCGGTGTTAGCTGTCCGGGAGGATCTGGAGCATTGCAGGGCTGAGGGCTGGGGAAAGTACTTGCTGGCATTGGATCAGGCGAAGGCTTTTAATCGTGTCAATCATGAGTAACTCTGGCTTCTCCTTGACAAGTATGGCCTGGAGGGTGGGTTTATTGGATGGCTTAAGACTTTATACAGAGAGGCAGAGAGCTTCATGCTTGTTAACGGTTGGGTTGGACGGCCCTTCAGGGTTGGATAAGGGGTGCGCCAGGGGTGTCCACTGAGCCATTTGCTATACGTTTTCGCAATCGACCCCTTCATCAGAAGGCTAGAGAGCGGACCGTTGTACGGAGTGCCGGTGGGCACTGCTGGTGAGCCGCCCTTGAGGGTTGTAGCCTATGCTGATGACATTTCTGTTTTTATCTCTGGGACAGAGGAGGCGTAAGAGGTGGTCTCAGTTATAGATCAGTATTCCGAGGCATCAGGCTCCAAGGTCAACCGTGATAAAAGCTTTGCACTTCCAGACATCTTCCCGAGGCCTCAGCAGAAAGTCAAAGTATTAGGCATCGAGTTTGGCCCTGATGATTACACTAAGTTCAATTGGGAAGCCAGGCTGAATGATGCTGATGTCAAGGTGAAAAGCTGGAAAGGGTGGCGGCTCTCCTTGAGGGAAAGGGTGGACTTGATCAAGACCTACCTGATTCCTACCTTTCTGTATGTCAGCTTCGTTTGCATCTTGCCGGAATCCTTCTATACCAGGATTTATAGTTGTTTCTTCCAATTACTATGGGGGAACAGGCTGAATCTTGTGAAGCGGAATGTGACTTACCTATCTAGGCAGGAGGGTGGCTTAGGGCTGATCAACCCAGTTGTATTCTTCTCTCTGATGTTTTTAAAACACAATTTTGGTAACATGCTGGCAGAGAGACCGCCTGGATGGGTGGGTATTTTCCAGATCTGGTTTAGACCTTTTCTGGGCTGTTGGGAGAGTGGCGGGCCAGTGAAAAGCCTAAGGATCAAGCATGGTAAGCTCCCGGCTTATGTTGCCCCGTGCCTGAAAATTCTTAAAACGGTGGCATGTGACAGCAGAGGATATCAGGTCCCTCCCTAGGAGACTCCTGGGTGAGAGGATCGTGGGTACAGTCTTTCATGCGCCACTGGCCTTAAGAGATTGCCCAGGTCATATTATGAGGGAGGGTTTACGTTTAATAAATTCTGAGCGGATTCCCTTGAAATTTGGGGACCAGGCCTGGCTCGCTTTCCACAGTAGGCTCTATGTGAGGGGGAACGTGAAGTGCCGCTCTTTGGACAATCGTGGTTGTCCAAGAGCGGAGTGTCAGGGGGAAGTGCAACCATGGACCACTTTTTGCTTCAGTGCCCTTTCAATATAGAAGTCTATAAAAAGGTGGGGAGGGCTCTGAATATTCCTTTCTTGTCTAGCATGTCTTATGCTGAGTGGGTGTATGGAGCATTGCAGAATTGCAAGGGATTTGATTTGGACACTCTTTTTCTAGTCAGCTTAGTAGTCCGATATTACACATGGAATGCACGGTGTCAGGTATCCCTTCGGCAGAAAGTCCTTCCTGTTCCGGTGGTGGTGTGTGAGATTCTTGGTGAGGTAGGGAAAATTCGGGTCTCGAGAAAGACAGATGGCAGCAAAGGGTCTGGATAAAGGCGTGGAGGAATATCAGGCCTGTAGCTGCTGTTTGTTGATCTCTGGGTGTTGGGTTCTTTCCCTGATTTCTCTCTGGACACTCCCTTAGATTTTCAAGGATACCATTTTTGAAGAAAGGCTACATACACATGTTAATCTATGTTTCTTGGTCTGAATGTTATTCAAGTTGAGTGTAGAGATGTGTAGAATTTTTGAAGATGTCTGCTTTATTTAGTGATGTGTTCATGTATTATTGGTTGAAGTAAGCCTTTATTATGTATATAATATGTTATGCAAAAAAAAAAAGGAAAAAATATCTATAGTATTTATTTTTTGTATAAAAAAAAGTTGGAATGCCCCTCCCCTCCCTCTTTCCTTCTTTTTTTTGTCTGTCTCTCTCTTTTCTCTTTCCTTTCCCTCGTTCCAATTCCTTGTCTGCTCCGACCTTATCCCTACAACTGGGGTCACTGCCACCAGTCGATCTGAGGCCGATCTCCTCCTCCAGGTCTGTTTTGATCACAAAATGAACGGTGGTCCGGCTGGGACCACTGGTGTTTATAATGTTATGGGGTATACTTGTATAAGTGGTAAAAACTGGATTTATTGGCCAAACAGTATGAGTTATGTGATGAAATACCACGTCCTCTTCTTTGGTTTGACATACGGTATGTTACCCTCTAAGGAGGCTGAATGAGAGGCTTCTACCATGGACCTCGATATCTGTTGACCTGTCAAATCTGTACCCCCTTTTTCTTTTGAAAACTCTCAATAAAATTTTATATTTGAAAAAAAATAAAAAAAAAGTTGGAATGTTTTCTTGTTTGCAAGATTCTCAAAATAAAAAAATTGCCAACTCAATATTGAACCCTATGGACTAAGACTGGGATGCCAATAAAGCTCATGTGCATGTAAAGGCAGGTGTCCCAATACTTTTGGTAATATAGTGTGTGTATATATATATATATATATATATACACATACATATATATATATATATACACATACACACACACACACATATATTATGGATTAGCCGAACACTCCCCGGTTCGGTTCGCAAGCAGAACGTGCGAACAGGAAAAAAAATTGGGACACAAACATGAAAATCAAAAGTGCTTTTAATTTTAAAGGTTAATATGCAAGTTATTGTCATAAAAAGTGTTTGGGGACCTGGGTCCTGCCCCAGGGGACATGTTTCAATGGAAAAAAAAGTTCTAAAAACAGATGTTTTTTCAGGAGCGGTGATTTTAATAATGCTTAAAGTGAAACAATAAAAGTTCGTACCTGGGGGGTGTCTATAGTATGTCAAAAATAGGTATAAAGATGCGCAACCCAAAAAAATGTATATATACAAATAGAACTATATACAAATAGAACTAAACAAAGTGTCCTATGTTAAGAAAGGGTTATATATATAAATAACCAGAGGGTGTAACAATAGAATGCAACACCTAGATAAAAAAAGTGCTAGTGAAAATAATACAAAGAAAATAGTCCACTGCAGATGATATGGATAAGATGTAAATTCATCAAACACAGATATAGGGTGTCTATAGTATGCCTGTAAAGTAGCGCATGTTTCCCGTGTTTATAACAGTCTCTGCACAAAATTACATTTGTAAAGGAAAAAGTAATTCAAAACTACTCAAGGCTATAATGAATTGTCGGTTCCCGGCAATACAGATAAGTCATTGAAAAATAAAAAAATAAAATGTGTGGGGGTTCCCCCAAATTTCATTACCAGGCCCTTCAGGTCTGGTATGATTTTAAGGGGAACCCTGTGTCAAATAAAAAAAAATCCATACCAGACCCTTATCCGAGCACGCAACCTGCCAGGCAGCAGGAAAAGAGAGGGGAACGAGAGAGCGCCAACCTCCCCCCTGAACCGTACCAGGCCACATGCCCGCAACATTGGGGGGATGTCCCCTTGTTGATAGAAATAGGGGCCTCATCCCCACAACCCTTGCCCGGTGGTTGTGGGGGTCTGCGGGCGGGGGGCTTATCGGAATCTGGAAGCCCCCACCTCCAGATCCTGGGCCCCCCCGGGTGAATTGGTAAGGGGTACATTGTACCCCTACCATTTCACACAAAAAAAGTGTCAACATTTTAAAAAGGACGGCTTGGGACAAGTCCTTTGTTAAAAATAAAAAAATAAAAAAAAGATTCCAGCGATGTAATCCATTTTCGATTTCCAGCGATGTAATCCATTCTCGATCTCCAGCGAGCATACGATGCACACGATCCTGCCCGACGAATGACGCGACGCCATCTTGACAGCTCTTATATAGCTAAGGGCGGGGCCAGAGACGCAAGGGGAATCGCCGGGATTACCCAGTGACGTGTACCCCTCTGATGCAACAGGAAACCTGCGATGAAGAAGAGGGTCATTGGGGTTGGTTCCTTGACGATGGGTATAAAACATGAGGTATTTGATCAGTTAGTGAGTCCTCGAGGCGGTTTTGGCTGCTGGGGACAGATGCTAACTTAGAGGTACCACAGATTCCAAAGTTGGAAAGATGGAGTCGTCAGGGAAAAACAACCAGTTATTCGGATTGGAGTTGGAGTATTTAATAATGTTTATATTTTATTTGGTTTTGTGTTCATAAAGGCCAACACGGCCATTTAAATCCAATACAGTGCCAGTGTCCTTATTCAATAATCATGGGGAAAGTTTGGTACAGTTTGGGTTGGGGTAGTAAGATATCTGAACTGCCCTAGTCAAGTAATTTGTCTGGTCTGTTTCAATGGGGATTCAAAGTGAGAGTGAAATCATACAGTGTATGAGAATGAAGTGTAACATCTACTATATGTTGACTTCAAAGGTATTGGAGAGTAACAAGTAAAAGGAAGGTGAAGCAGCCAGTTCAGGAAAGGAGGCAGTGGTGGCTAGAGCTGGAGGTTCTGTTGGGTTGGGTGGATTGGTGGCTGTATGGTCTACCTGTCTAAGAGGCAGGGACCCCAAGGTAATGGCCTGCTTCATAGCAGAATTCTCCAATGGACTACCCTGGGCCATAAGTGTTAGGCCTCGAGAAGTGTAGGGCAGCTTTCCTCCATGTCTTTGGGTTGAAGCAAGTCAAGTGTAATGTGTGTAAAGAACTGGTGGAGACAAATCAGTGTTTCACAATTCTTCTCTAAAAATGGCTTTGTAGTCAGTGCCATGACACGTATCACTGACAGGTGATATAAGCGTTATCCTTCCAGTTTGTAGCCCAGTACAGTACTTTGGCCCCCCAGCCTCAAGGGGCGATGGCTCACACAAGAGAGCAAGTCTATCATGCCATGGTTATTATTATATTATACACAATTTATATAGTGCCAACAGTTTATACAGCGCTTTACAATGTACAGGGGGAACAACACAGTTACAGTACAGTTCAATACAAAAGGTACAGGAGGGCCCTGCTCGCAGAGCTACACTCTAAAGGGAGGGGGTGGTGGTACAAAAGGTAATAGCTGCAGAGAATGATTTGATGGTGAAAGTAATTATATAACACACTGTCCATTCACATGACCAGGGTAGCTAAGATGTACATCCCATAGCTTGACTGCCACCATATTTACATACTCCAACCTTAAACCCCCCTTAAAGGGGTTGTAAAGGTAAAAAAAACAAAATTCCCTAAATAGCTTCCTTTACCTTAGTGCAGTCCTCCACTTACCTCATCCTTCGATTTTGCATTTAAATGTCCTTATTTCTTCTGTGAAATCATCACTTCCTGTTCTTCTGTCTGTAACTACACACAGTAATGCAACACTTTCTCCCTGGTGTGGAGAAAGCCTCTTGAGGGGGGAGGGGCGAGCAGGAGGGTCAGGACGCCCACTAACACACAGCTCCTTTCTTTATCTGCAAAGTAGATAGTGTCCTGACCCTCCTTGCTCGCCCCCTCCCCCCTCAAGAGGTTTTCTCCACACCAGGGCGAAAGTTTCGCATTACTGTGTGTAGTTACAGACAAAAGAACAGGAAGTGAGGATTTCTCAGAAGAAACAAGGACATTTAAAAGAAAAATCGAAGGATGAGGTAAGTGAAGGAGGACTGCACTAAGGTAAAGGAAGCTATTTAGTGAAACATTTTTTTACCTTTACAACCCCTTTAACCTTACCTATAATAACAAGACCATTTTTTTACCTTTAACCTTACCTATAATAATGAGCTGCAGTAAAACTGGCCAATGGCAGCCTTCTTTATTCATAATTATTAAATATATATAACATATTTTAACCATAACAAAAACTCAGATCTCAGATGCTCCCCCCAGTGGTCTTTGACGGCACTTCCCAACATAATCATTTTCACTTCTTCACTGCAGGCCTTTTACCATACTAGGCCTCCAGCCGAAATAACACCAGCTTGGAGACAACCTGTTACCCGCAGTGCCACCATTACCATCTTCAGCTAACCCTTGTTAACTACACACACCAGGGGGCCCATTCCACGGATGAGTCCCTCACACTTCCACCTCATAGGATAGTTACCACCATCAAAGACCACCACCGCTAACAAGGGTGACCCCCTCACCCTTGGGAGCCCCGCCATACCCTCAGTGCTCTTTGTATCCCATCCTGTAGACCCATAGATCGATCCCAACCTCGAACCCCGTCCCTGCGGAGATATAGCCCAATGTCTTTCTCCAATTGCCTATGGCGGACCACCAAACCCCCATTCCAAACCACAAATAGACCCACCCTGTGGTTAACCTTGATCCGTGCCTTGTTTAGGCAGTCCACTGACCTAGCCAACCTCCAGGTCTTCCTGTCTATGATATCCGACCAAACTATCAGCATATTGGGGAAGGAGGTCCTAAGACTTAAAAAAAATTGAGCTTAACATCCTTTATGAGCTCGCCGATGGGACAACCACCAAGGTCATTGCCACCATCATGCAGCACCAAGACATCCAGTGGTCTGTCCAGCCTCGCAAAGTGCTGCACTTCCGGCAAAACCCTAGCCCACCGCATGCCGACCTCCCCAACCAGCGAATACATGCCTCCTCCCTGGAAATCCCCAACTGCCTGCCATTAGGTCTAATGTCCGCCCTTTTTGCCCCCCAAAAAACATAAGAGTGGCCCAATATCCAGACGAGGCACATCTGGATTCCACCTGAAAGAAATGAAAAAAAAAAAAACACAGAATAAACACAGCACCACACAACAACACCCACCTTGCCCCCCGTACAGGATAACAAACCAGTAAACATTCCCCCTATTACCATTGCCCATCAGTGAGCCTCAGAACTTTACTTGACCACCAAATGTGGCCGAACATAACTAAGGAATCTCCTAGATTCCCACGACCTATACTTTTCACAGCAGCCTCATCTAACCCACATCGCGCAGCCTCAGTGGCCGCTCCAATGCGGAAGGAGTGCGAAGCATACTGCGAACACTCCAAACCCGCTGCTCTCAGGCACTTTTTAAAAACTTACACAAACTGGAATTTTGACAAAGGGGACCCATCAACGTGTAATAGCAAGGCCCCCCTCCCCCCGGGCGAACTCCCAGGAAGTCCCTTACCACCCCCATCGGGCAAACTCCCAGGAAGTCCCTTCGCGCTCCCCACCGGGCAAACCGGTGAGTCCAGCAATGGTAACAGCCTCACCTTCACCCCTGCCCCCCTGATCTATCTTGGACCGATGAAGCAACACCTCCATGCCCTCCCCGCGAGGAACAACATCTTGTGCCAACAAACCCCCCGGGGACATGGAAAACATGGAAATCGATGGACAGCCGCACTCCGGATAAACTTGAGGAAGTTGTCTTTATTGATAAAAGTAAGACATGTACATCCAAAGATAGTCACATAAGGGGACAGCCGACGCGTTTCGCACACAATTAGTGCTTAGTCATGGCTGATGTACAATTAAAACATGATAAAATATATATGGTATATGCACCAACCATGTGATCCCCCTCCACCAATCATAGAGGTGGACCAATGGATGAAAAGGTCATCCAAATTAGATTAGTGATGGATATCACATGTAAACACACAGCAACAAATGCAAACATAAATATAAAGGTCCAGGCTACATAGCTATTAGAAAGCATATTGTGTATATATGGTACAATCTATGTGAACATATCCTCTACCTAGGCCATCAATGTGGGCAAGGAAAAAGAAAAATGTGAAGTAAAAAAAGATACATACATAAATATATACACAAATGTAAGGGTTACCCTGCAAAGTTTAGCAGGATGCGAATACCTTCTACCTTCTTGGAAGGACTAACCAATTCACTCACCCGGAAGGCTCCAAAGAAGGCCAGCGCAACCACTGCACTGCAAGCACAATAAGGACACCTCATATACAGATATGCATACCTTACCCAACTCACCCACTATTTCCTTAAGGTTACCGAAGAACACTGGTCTCCTGACATCCCTGCATGTTTGCGTCCGACAGTAGCCCTTCATAACTTGCCGAACCCAAAAGTCCTAAGTATAATCCACTCCCCCTTGTAATTTCAGCAAGAACGCCAAACCAGCTAGCTTGCAGTCCATAACCGACACCGACACTCCCTGCTCTAGGTTCCTAGCGACAAAATAGATGACTTACCTTAGCACCACCTGGGTCCACTCTGACCTGCCTGACAAATGCCCACCATTCGTTCCAAACCTTCTCGTAAGCCCCCCATGTTGACAAACTCACTAAGCTCTTTATCTATCCTGCAAGGACTCCCATACGATCGACCACAGCCAGCAAGGACACAGAGCCCCCAGTCTTGTCCCACTGAAAGCGAGACAATGCGTCAGCCAACGTGTTGTCCACTCCCGGGAGGTGCACCGCATACAGAAAAACATTCAGCTGTAGGCAGCGCAGTACCAAGTGCCGCAGCAGTCGAATAACCAGTTGTGATGAAGCTGAGATGCAGTTGATAACCTGAACCACTCCCATATTGTCACAATTCAATCTCACCTTCAAATTCCTGAAAAACTCATCCCAAATGCCAGCACCACGGGAAACAACTCCAGCAGAACCAGATTCCTGTCGAGGCTGGCCTACACCCAAGAACTGGGCCAGGACTCAGCTCTCCAGTGTCTCTGGTAGAAAGCCCTATACCCCGTGGACCCGGCTACGTCTGTGAACAAATCCAGATCAAAGTAACTTACCGGGCCGGACATCCACAACGATCTCCCATTGTAGTTTGACAAGAAGGTGTCCCACACCCTCAAGTCCTCCCTATGATCCCATTTGATACAAATGAAATTGGAGGGAGACCTAACCCCAGCGGTGGCAGCCGACAGCCGTCGACAGAATACCCTGCCTATGGGAATGATACGACAAGCAAAGTTCAATTTCCCCAGTCCCATGATCTCCCTAATCTCCCCTATCAGCGCCGTCTGCTTCCCTTCCGGCAAGCGACACTCCATCGCTTCCGAGTCAATGACAATGGCCAGAAAGCTGAGAGCGGTGGTTGGACCCTCAGTCTTGTCACCCGCCAACGGAATACCAAAAACGCACCGCCATGTGCTGCAAAGTGGAAAGCAGCACCGCACACACCTTCGATGAAGGGGGGCCCATACACAAGAAATCGTCCAGGTAATGAATTATAGAATTCATACCCGAAACTTCGCAAATCACCCATTCCACAAAGGAGCTGAATTTTTCAAACAACGCACACGAAATTGAAAACCCCATAGGCAGGCAGCGATCGACATAAATTTTCCCCTGCCAGCAGCAGCCCAATAACCGAAAGCCGTCAGGATGAACCGGGACTAGGCGGAATGCCAATTCGATGTCAGCCTTTGCCATCAGCGGGCCCTTCCCACAACGTCGCACCAATCCTATCGCCGCATCAAAAGGACGTGTACGACACCGTGCAGGCTTCCGGATCGATCGCATCATTGACCGAATCCCCTTTGGGAATGACAATTCGGCTCCTTCTTGGGTATCACCCCCAAAGGAGAAATCACCAACTCAGGCATACAAACGTTTGAAAAGCTTGCCATCTGGTAAGCTGCTTACTATTGCGGTGGAGGGCTGACACTGATTGTATGCATGTCACCTGGTGGTTTGGAGTTTCAGAAGTATAACTCGATGTGCTAGCTTCTATGGAGTCTTCACCTACAGTTCAATGAACAGTGTCAACCAGCTTTACCAACACTTAGTGCATTCGTTGGCTTCTACAGACTTTTTGGGCTCAATCCAATAATTTTGTTTATATTTTTTATTGAGTTAATTTGTTTTCTGGCGCGGCTTTTTATTTTCCAAGGGATCCTAAAACCCTCAGAGAATCCTTCCTCCAATAGCCGGGCGGACTCCCGGTCCGGGTACCTATTTAGGAAAGGTTGAATCCTTTCCCCCTCAATGGTTTCATCCCTTTTGTTGCCAAACTCACCGGGGCGGCCCTTTTTCCGTTTAAAACAGCGGGACCCGGGATGAGATCCATCGCAACCGAAGCAGAAAAACGACATGCCCCCCCAAATTTACAGGTTCCAAATTTGGTAACTGTGGATGTAGAGGCCCTTTACAGCTCTATACCTCACCAGAAAGGGCTACAGGTGATAGAACATTTCATCAGTCAGTCACATCGTGATGATAAACCATTACACAGGTTCATCGTCCAAGCTCTGGACTTTATTCTCCACCACAATGCCTTCACCTTCGATGGCTCCCACTTCCTCCAGATACAGGGGGCAGCGATGGGGACTTGCTGTGCCCCATCGTATGCCAACCTGTATCTGGGGGAGTGGGAGAACCTCTTCCTAACCAATGAGGGAGACAGACCGCATGTAGCCAATATCCTAATTTGGCATAGGTTCAGCGACGATATTTTCATGGTCTGGGATAGAACAAAGGATGATCTCGGGCTCTGTATGAAAGATATGGGTGTGAACAGGGGCGGACTGACAACTCATGGGGCCCCCGGGCAATAGGAGATTATGGGGCCCCCCAGCAAGCTGCATGCTGTGGGGGCACTCGATAGGAGGGAGGGGCCAGGAGCAGCGAAGAGTGACCCGAGAAGAGGAGGATCCTGGCTGCTCTGTGCAAAACCAACTGCACAGATGAGGTAAGTATAACATGCTTGTTATTTAAAAATAAATAAAACAAGATTTTACAACCCCTTTAATTAAAACCAGCAACTGTTGAGACAACACCTTGGTCAGGTCTATGTACAGTGTAATGTACAGAGCATGTGGGTCAGGAGTAACAAACAAAACAACATATAGAGTATAGCAGTCAGGATGAGCGCCACGTTCACATCAGAGTCCTCCCTTACATCAAAGTCCCAACATTCTCCCTCTACATCACAGGCCGCAGAATCTCCCCTTACCACAGAGCCCCAACAGTGGCACCCTATGGCAGAGCCCCCCCCCCCCCCCCAGTGTGTCACCTTTTATCTGTGTCCCTTTACACACACCTTTGCACATTAGTGCTTGGTGTGGCAGGCAGCTGGCAGGTAAAGGCTTTAAAAATCCACTTGTTGCCACCTCTAAACTGCACAAGTGAGTCATGGAGCCAGCTGAATGGTGAACTGCTGTGGTTGGCCACAGATTGGGCATTGAGGCATGTGATGGGTGCCATGATGTCACTGCCCAGGTGTGCACCCAGACCTGTTGCCGGATCCGAGGCCAAGCTCAGCAGTTCACCAATCAGATGGCTCCAAATGGCAACAAGTGCATTTTTCATGGGCATGGGATTGTTAGATCGACTTCTGTTGAGTGGCAGGGGGCACACATGGAACATACAGTATACAGACACAATATACAGACATGGACACACACAGTATACAGACATAGACACACACTCACAGTATACAGACATGGACACACACAGTATACAGACACACACACACACAGTATACAGACATGGACACACCCACACACACACACACAATATACAGACATGGACACACACACACAGTATACATACATGGACACACCCACACAATATACAGACATGGACACACACACACACAGTATACAGACATGGACACGGACACACACACAGTATACAGACATGGACACGGACACACACACAGTATACAGACATGGACACACACACACACACACAGTATACAGACATGGACACACACACAGTATACAGACATGGACACACACAGTATACAGACATGGACACGGACACACACACAGTATACAGACATGGACACGGACACACACACAGTATACAGACATGGACACGGACACACACACAGTATACAGACATGGACACGGACACACA